>NC_134132.1:7560000-8160000 GCF_040939455.1 Microcebus murinus
CAGGTCATTGTGGTTTTGATTTGCATTTCCATCATGGAAAATGACGTTGAGCTTCTTTCTATTTGCTTACTGACCATTTGTATACTTTCTTTGGAGAACTGTACAGATCCTTTGCCCATTTTTAATTGGTTCATTTCTCTTCTTCGTATTGAGTTCTAATCATTTTTTATACATACTATATACAAGTTACTTATTAGATGCATGATTTGCAAATATTTCTAGAGACTTTATTTTGTTGTTGTTGTTTTGTTTGTTTGTTGTTTAGTTTTTGGCAGCTTTGCTTATTTTGATGGGAAGTGGGTCGTGGAGCTAGCTCTTCACCCTGGTGCCCCAGAAGTGGAACTGCTCCGGGAACTGTGCTCTTAACCACAATGCATACTGTGTACTGCCATTTAGTATTATTACATGGCACTTAACTATATTTTATTGTGACTTTCAGTTTATTTTAGATATCATTCACTGGAAATGTCCTCAGCCTGGAGCTCTGAACCAAACTTTATTATTTACTAACTCTTCCAAGGGAGCCCACCTCAGACAGCCCTCCCTTGCTGAGGGAGCTTCCTGGGCTTGCCGCCAACTCCCTTCCCACTGCCTTGCTCCAGTGGAGCCTCTTGGCAGGTTTACTTTCCCGTCCCCTAACCTTGCCTCCAGGTTCAAAAGGCTCAAATGCTGAGACCTCAGGAAAGCTTGAGCTTTGGGGTAGGGGGATGAAAATGCTGAAGATCTCTAGGTAGCAAAAATTTGGGCAAGGCCCTTAGCAAAAAGCTTAACGGCAATGACATTTGAGAGCTATTTGAAGGCATATTTTTTTTTAGCTATGTATTAACATACAGAATCTATTTAGAGCTAGCCTGGAATCAGATACAATTTGTAGGAGACAATATAATTATCATAAAAAGTTTTAGAAATTTTTTAAGATCATAATTTAAGTAGCTTTTGCTTTCAGTGCTAGATGTTTTTTATGCATATTTCCTCTAGGAAACTTCAGCTTCACTGGCAGGAGAGTTGCTGTGGTCCTCATTAGCAGATTTTCAAATTGAGGGAACAGTGACTACACCTAAAACTCATTATTCTGCAGTTTACATTTGTTTGTCTGCCTTAGGGTCCTCCAGATAACCTCCCACAAAAATCTGAAATTTGATGAAAATGATTAATTATACTTTCATGATCACTCATGCTTCTTTTTCCTTTTCTTTAGTTAATGTACACATCATAGTTTTACTGCAGAGATAATAATATCTTATATTTAGAAGCACTGTGCATTTTCCTGCCTGCTTTCACATCACCCATTTAATCTCATTATATCCCTTTGTGGTTGGTTTTGTTATTTCTTTTTTACAGATAGAAAATTTGAAGTTCAGAATAGCTTCTTGGCTTCCACAAATTCAAGGATCTATTAAGGAGAAAAGCTGGTATAGTACTTTAATATCTTTTGACTGCAACTCCTATGCTTTTTGAAGTATATACAAAATGCTTTTAGTATGAGTGTGCTGAAGAAAGGAGACCACGTAGAGAAAAAGCAACACAATGGGTTTAGGTACTGCCAATAAAAAAATAATCACATATTATATATTCTTTTCCTTTGTTAAAAAATATAGTAAGAGGAAATTAAGTACATTGCTTGACTTTACATTGATGTATATAAATAAGTAAATCTAACTTTCATAATTTCTTGCATTTGAACAGATTAAGAATCTAGTCCCTATATACTAGTCACAATATCCCTCAAAATGAAAAAAAGACAAATTCACTTTTTACCTGTATTTATTATAAGTAAGTTATATTCCTAAAATTTCTAAAGAGGCACAATTCAAGAGGAGAAAAGATGTAGGTTTCTTTGCTTCTACTTGAATTGCTATTTCCTTAGAGAATCATAACTCTGCACAATTGCACTATTCTTTTCCTCCTTTATCCATTATACTGATTTTGTATAATTCTATGCTTCCTATAGATTGTGGGAAAATGAATTATGAAATATTATTCTATATGGACATAAAAACATGGTGTAACAAAAAAAGCAAACAATAATTGCCTCTAAGACCAAAAAGAAAAAAATTCAGTGATTCTATATCACTTGTAACTTCTCACCAAATGTAGACTTGTTATTTCATAGCATGAATGATTCTTGATTTCTTGAAATTTTGAATTAAAACTTTCTTCCTCCTTCTCTTCCTCCTCCTTCTTCTCTTTCTCCTTCTTCTTTGCTTTCTCCTCCTCCTCCTCCTTTCTCCTCCTTTTTCTTCTGTCTTCTTTGGGATGATGCCTCACTATGTTGCCTGGGCTAGAGAGCAATGGCTATTCACAGGCATGACCATGGTGCACTACATCCTCAAAAATCTGGGCTCAAGCAGTCCTCCTGTCTCAGCTTCCCGAGTAGTTGTCACTACAGGCAGGTGCCATGGTGCCTGGCTAAAACTTTCTACTTTACCTAAAAGCACATAGTTGTTTGGACAGACATTGTGAATGGGTAAAGTAATTTCTTAGTATCAACTATGTCAAAAGATTTAATAGCTTTGATCCTTTTGAAAATAGAAAATAACTTGTAATGTTCTTTATATTTAACCTAAATGTAAAATTTTAAGTGGCAGATCAAAACTATAAATTTTATAGGACAACAGTTGGTCAAAAAGTATATAGAGTCTATATGACTTTATTCCTACTAATTTCAGACTTTAATTAATATTAATAATATAATATGGATTTTATTTATGTGCAGACCCATGTCCTCGATCCATCTTCTACCTTCCAAGTTTTTTTCTGGGAGACATCACAAAAGACATGGGGAAAACAGACTGTTTCTGTATCTCCACTTGATAACCATATTTGGGATCTGTGCAGGGCTGAGCTTGCAAAAACAGAGACCGCTGTGTGTCATGAAGATGAACCTGGGGCATGCTCACATTAACACTGTGTGAAGCACTACTCTTTCATGAACAAAAGAGTAATCGGTTTATTCAGCCTGGAGAGGAATTTAAAATAATTGACCCTTCAAAGCTTTCCCAATAAAACTCACTTTCACCTTACTCAGAGTTAAGAATTTCTAACTCCCAAGTCAAATAAAGTTCTATAGATAGCTCAATTCTTACATTTATCACAGGAGGACTGGAGAAAGCATAATGTATCATGAAGAGGGAAGATGTAAATTCCTGGATTTGAATCCCAACTGTGCTATATTATCTGTATAACCTTCCCCAATTTTTTTTTAACTTCTGGACATCTCAGTTTCCTCTTCTATATTCTTCAGATCAGAATAGTACCTATTTTGGGGAATACTATGAGAACTGAATAAGAGAATACATGCAAAGTACTTCACAGAGGACCTGGCACATATTAGGTACAGTTAGCCCTCCACATCCCTGGGTTTGGCATCTGTGGATTCAATCAGATGTGGATTCAACCATTAAGAATCAAAAATATTAAAAATAAATAAAAATAACAATACAATGATAAAATAACACAAATAAAACCAATACAGTTATGACAACAATTTACATAGCATTTGTATTGTATTATCTAGAGATGATTTAAAGTATATAGGAGAATGTAGGTAGGTTATATGCAGATACTATACCACTTTATGTCAAGGACTTGAGTACTGGAGGATTTTGGTATGGGGAATGTTCCTGGAGCCAATCCCCCACAGATTCCAAAGGTCAACTGCACTTAGTAAATCTTAGCTGTTTTGTTGTGTGTCAATAAACCTAACAAATTTCTGTGCATAACTTGAGGATAGGGTCCATGTATTATTTATCTATATCCAAAACCACTTCTATCATATAGTGAGTAATAATTGCTTAACAAATGGATAAGATTAATTTGCCTTAAAAATTGTTTTCTTTGCTCAAAGTAAAACAAAAGACATATATTAGCCTTTATTGCAATTGCTGCCAGAGTTTCCATATTAATCACTAGAGACGAGACTATTAATAGTTTGCTGCACTTTAATTGTAAGTGTATTTTAGATATTAGCACACTAATAAAAATTCATGTCTCTGCCCTTAGGTACATACAGAATTACATTCACATTTAAGTTGTGAAATATTTGTAATATAATTATTTACTGAAAACAATGAAACCCTTATTAAAACTGTAACTAGGAATAAACTATAAGCCCAAGAAAAAGGGCATAGGCTACTCACTTGAATTATCTTTTATAGAGAATGAATAGAGAATAGAGAATATTCTTAGATCCTTTTTTTGACAATGAAACTACATTGAGTCTATTTGTATTAAACAATGTACAAAGGGCAGCACTGGGTGTTATAAACTTGGATGAACATTCCAATTAGCATCAACATATCAAAAAGACTGACTCTTATTATTACTAATTATGCAATTTACTTAGCCTATAAGAAGCCTTTTTCAAATTTAAAAACAAGCAGGCCTTTTTGAAAAAAAAATAAAGTTAATAATTATGGACTATTAGGTTTTGAAACATCCTGTAAACTAGCACAAGGTTAAACATGAGGAGAATGCATATCTTCATAGTTTATGGCTATTTAGACAGTAGTATTTTACTGTTTAAGAATATTTCTGTTAGCATCTTATTTTATATGTTTATTAGGAGAGAAAATGATGATATATAGAATTATGATAATAGCTACCATATACTGATTTTTCTAATAAGTAAGTGGAATGGTATCAAAGGTTTCAAATGTACACAGGAATCCCCCGTTATCTGTGGTTTCACTTTCCCCAGTTTGTTACCCCTAGTTAACCACAGTCTGAAACTGTTTCATGGAAAATTCCAAAAATAAACAATCTGTAAGGTTTAAATTGCACATGATTCTGAGTAGCGCGGTGAAATCTCCTGCTCTTCCACCATCATACCCAGGAGGTGAATCACCCTTTTGTCCAGCATATCTATGCTGTATACACTACCTGCCCCACACGATGTAATTGTATAGGAAAAAACATAGCATATTTAGCTTTTGGCACTCTCAGGCATCAACTGGGGGTCTTGAAATGTACCCCTTGCAGATAATGGGGTATTTAAGATTCACAGAAGCAATAGATGATAAGCTCCATAAAGACAGAATCCTATCTGCCTAATGTATTTGTCAACATCCTCATTAATCAGTACTGAGCTTGGAATAGTTGACATTCAATAAATATCTAAAACAACTGGATGATCTTTCCTTTGAAGTAGATCCTTACTGGAAAAGGATTGTCTTTGTCTGCTGATATTTTACTATTACTGAATGCATACATTTTATCAAATCTACCATTGTTAGGCCTGGTTATCATCAGTTATGTATACTATACTTTCAGTGGGAGGATGCCTGAGAGATTACTTTATCATGTCTAGAAAACTGTACAAGAATGGAAATTGGGTCTTAAATGTCTAAGAAAGTTGCTAACATAACCGCTGTAATTAAAAGAAAAGCTTGCAAAACTCTGATCCTGATCCACATAAACTGAGGGCTGGAAAAAGTGATCATTAAAACTATCTTAGAAAGCACAGTCAGAATTTGTCAAAAGCTCCCTTGAAATTATGTCTCCCCTTAATAAAACTTAAAGAAATACAAGGTAAAGTAACTGCTGGAAGCCAAAACCACAAGGCACAGCTAAGACTTACCAGAACAGTCACCACACGTAAAACCACGCCACGCATGTTATTCTCCAGTTTCTTATCGGTCAGTGACCCATTCAGACCTGTGACAGGATTCCAGCACCCAAGCTGAAAGATAAAATGGCTCTGGTCACTCTTCCGTCTGAACAATAATCCAATCACCTCTGTACAGACTGTACAGAAAACTGTGTGATAGCTCTTGAAATAATTGGTATCAAAAGGTTTTCTTTTTTAATAGCAAATGAAACAATCAGAAATGTCATTCTGCTTTTAAATACCATCATATAGCATATGACAGTACTCAACATGCTTTAGGAGGCTCATTGAGGACATCTGACTTAATGAGGAGTTATATATACATCGATAATTCAGGCTCAGTAATACGCTAATTGGAGAAATAATAGCACAGATAATTCTAGAATAGCATCTGTTCTAATTTATCAATTAATGCGCAAATTCGATTTTCTTATAGTTTCAATAGTTTTAATTTGATCACATACTGCTTTTACTGGGGAAAAAACTACAATATTTTTAATGTGGTTAGAAGGGTAACTGCTTTTATTTGAGGAAAACATCATGTATACGGCTTTGTTGTTTTCAAAGTATTCACAGTACATAAAACAATATAATTTGCCTTTTTTGTCAGTGCTATCAATTTGCTTGGAATATTTTGGCAGCAGCCTTTCCCTTAAAATCTTACAATGATTCACTGCTCTTTGCTCTCCAAAATACTGGTTTAATTTTACACTCTCATGTAGTTCTTATCTCTTGTAATACCCAAATCTGAGGGCTACCAGTTTTAAAATTACTGCCTATAAATCTCAATGGGATAAAATTGATGACTCTCAATCAAAAATATGGAGAAAAGAAAGAGATGATGTGACTTGAATTACCAGATAACTGCTCAAGCAGCAAAGCTGCAGAGAGAATGTTGCAATGCACATCTTGGGAAGAAATGTCATGCTATTGATCCTGATAGCGGCTCCTTGAGCCTTCACATTTGGGAACCTCGTCTGCATTTGCACATTTTAAAAATGTTACAAGCCTGTAGTCATATTTAGAGACTGTTTTGATTAACTGAATGGTTATAGGGGCAAATGTTTATTTGTGCTGTTTCCTCTTGATGATTGTGTTTTATTTCCTTGCATTGCATTTTGTCTGTGGCTTCCTAAGTCATCAACATACTGGCTGGGAAGTTTCCTCCCAAAATAAAAGATTTAGGTGCTTCCTATTAAAACCCAAGTTTCTCTTTGAGCATCCCAAAAGGTGTTTAATTAAGAAAACTAAAATGTACATAATATATCTTAAAAGAAGGGGATGTCACAATATAAACAACAAAGCTAGCTTTTTCCTTATTAAAATAATTTGAAAAATGCTGCTAATTGTTGGTTTCAACTGTAAAAGCACATTAAATTCATACAATGATATGTCATTCTTAGTTACATAAAGAGTCTAATTAGAACTTAGATCCAATTAGCAAATCCAAATGTGTTGAAAGTCTAATTATCAGCGATATTGTAGTCCTCTTGCCAAATTTAAAACTTTATAAAATTTCTTTTGAGCTTTTGTTCTTTTCTGAGGTCAACAAAAAGTCTGTCCTCAATTACATTCCCTGATGCGCACTTTTTATAATTACTTTCTTCAAGAGGATTTTATTTTCCAAGACCAAATAATATTAGTGGCAAAAAATGATCTATAACAGTAAATGGAATGCTATGTTTCCAATGTGCTGTCTCCACATTTTACAACAGTATTACTTAATTTTAAGTTTAACAAATAGCTTTTAGGGCATATTCTTGCTCATGGTAAATAAATCTAAGCTGCCAACTTGTCTGACCCCTGGGAGTTGTTTTCTAAGTTTGGTGAACCCATTGTCAGTTTGCCTAAATAAATGATATCTATTAGTGTCAACCTGACTATAGCATTTTGGTATCGGGTAGTCAAAATATTTGGTACTGGATTAGCAACAAAATTTGTTAAGCAATTTGTTTCAACAATGCTATGGGCAAAGATTTTAAAATAGATAATTTTTAATTTATTCTGAATTATGGTCTGCTTTAAACATAACTAAATATGGTCAATGGTTTAAAAATTCTAAAGCACTCTAGTGCAGGCATCCTCAAACTATGGCCCACGGGCCACATGCGGGTGTTTTTGTCCCTTTGTTTTTTTTACTTCAAAATAAGATATGTGCAGTGTGCATAAGAATTTGTTCATAGTTTTTTCTAAACTATAGTCTGGCCCTCCAATGGTCTGAGGGACAGTGAACTGGCCCCCAGTTTAAAAAGTTTGAGGACCCCTGCACTGGAGTTTGGGGGGTTGAAATAATAACAACACCAAAGCATTTGGAGTAGGTAGAATAGGTCAACACATCGCATATTCAGATCTAGGCAGTGACTTAATCATTATTTATACCATATATGATGTTTCTTCTCATTTTTTAAAATTTTAATGTTTGGCTAGGTTCTTTTTCATATATTAATAGATCATAAGACAATAATTTCTTTCCTCTGTTTGATGAAGCGTTTTCACATTTCTGTATTCTCTTTTTTATTTTTTCTGATTCACATGTGTTTTGATAACAGCAGTTTTATAGCTGTTCTTCTTAATAACAGTGATATGGGTTTTAGGATTGGTAAATTCATTTCAGTTAACTCAATTCTTCCTTCATATGCACAAACTCCAATGTTTCCTAAATATTAGCTTTGGACATCAAGAACTAGATGGTTAAAGATTGAATTCTGTGCTATAGAATGTTTAGGATACAGATTTTCTGGAAAACTACTACAGAAATAAAATAGATCCTCTTATCACATATCAAAATGCAATATAACACAGAAATCATTAAGAAATTAAAATACTTATATCCTATATGGAATATATTTTTGAACTTTGTTTTATACGTTCATGTGTCAGCCATGGCACTGAGCTATTTATACATCACCTCATTTAAGCCTCAAGATAATTTTATGACAAGATGCTTTTACCATTATTATTTTATAAACAAGGAAACTAAGAACTTAATTAAGGTCACATATCTACTAAGAGCTGAAACTACGACTTAAACTAGTTCTTTTAAAAGTCCAGATTCAGTGTTCATCCTTGTTTTGCTTTAGAGCTTACGAATCCTTTTCATAAACATGATCTATTTAAGGTAAGCAGAGTTGATATTTCTAGTTTATAATTAAGGAAATTGAGGCTCAGAATTATTAAGTTGCTGGCTCAAAATAATAGCTAATGGATTCACATCTTGGCAATAAAATTCAAAAGGCAGATCATCACCATCATAATTTCATAACAATTATTATAACATTTGTATAGTGTATAGTAGGTATCCATCATCTGACTTTTTACTTATATTAACTCATTGAATTCTCGAAACAACTTTTTGAAGAAGATAACTCTTATTATTCCCATTTTACAGAAGAGGAAACTGAGGATGGAAAGGTTCTGCTCTTTCCACGATGTTATCTTTCATCCACTTAAACAGTCAAGAGGGCATTGGGTAAAGCAAAGTAGTAAAAAAGTGAAGTAGACAAGACATTGTCAAAAATATTTTTTGGGACAAGCTATTTGAAGATATAATAGAGGAAAATTTCCCAGGCCTTGCTCAAAATCTCGATATACAAGTTCAAGAAGCTCAGAGGACCCCTGGGAGATTCAATGCAAACAGGAAGACGTCACGACATGCAGTCATCAGACTGACCAAAATATCAACTAAAGAGGCCCTTCTAAGAGCTGTAAGACAAAAGAAGCAAGTGACATACAAGGGAAAGCCAATTTGAATAACACCAGACTTCTCTAATGATACTTTACAAGCAAGGAGACACTGAGGCCCCATTCTCACTCTTCTGAAACAAAACAATGCCCAGCCTAGAATCTTATTCCCTGCAAAACTAAGCTTCATATATGAAGGAGAAATAAAGACATTCTCAGACAAGCAAAGGCTCAGATAATTCACCAAGACAAGACCAGCCCTGCAAGAAGTACTCAAAACAGTGTTACGCACGGAACACCGTAATAAAAACTTACGAATATAAAAAGAACCAAAACCCAAAGATTAAAGGCCAGATAATACAATGGCTCAAGACAGAAATCAAAGCAACAACATCCAACCCAACAGAATGAACAGTAATCTACCTTACCTATCAGTTCTCTCAATAAATGTGAATGGCTTAAACTCTCCACTCAAGAGACATAGGCTGGCTGAATGGATAAGAAAATACAGGCCAAGTATATGCTGTCTTCAGGAAACACATCTAACCTGCAAGGATGCATATAGACTAAAAGTAAAAGGGTGGAGATCAGTATTCCAGGCAAATGGAAGCCAAAAGAAGGCTGGCGTGGCAGTTCTAATTTCAGACGATTTAGTTTTTAAACCAACAAAAGTAGTGAAATACAAAGAGGGTCATTATATAATGGTGAAGGGCACACTTCAACAAGAAGAGATAACAATTTTAAATATATATGCACCCAACTTAGGTGCACCCAGTTTCATAAAGCAAACCTTACTGGATCTAAGCAAATGGATTAATAGCAACTCCATAATCACTGGAGATTTCAACACCCCACTGACGGCACGAGACAGATCCTCCAAACAGAAAATTAATAAAGAAATAATGGACTTAAACAAAACCCTGGAACAACTGGGTCTGACTGACATCTACAGAACATTCTACCCAAAATCCACTGAATATACGTTCTTCTCATCAGCTCACGGGACATTCTCTAACATTGACCATATCCTAGGACACAAAGTAAATCTCAAGAAATTTAAAAAAATAGAAATCATACCATGTGCCTTCTCAGATCACAGTGGAATAAAACTAGAAATCAACCCTAACAGAAACTCACATTTCTACACAAAAACGTGGAAATTAAACAACCTCCTACTAAATGATTACTTCATAAATGAAGAAATCAAGATGGAAATAAAAAAATTCTATACTCCTACACTGCTGGTGGGACTGCAAATTAGTTCAACCTCTGTGGAAAGCAATATGGAGATACCTTAAAGCGGTACAAGTGAATCTACCATTTGATCCGGCAATCCCATTGCTGGGCATCTACCCAAAAGATCCAATGACACTCTTCAAAAATGACAACTGCACTCAAATGTTTATAGCAGCACAATTCATAATCTCAAGGCTGTGGAAACAGCCCAAGTGCCCATCAATCCAAGAATAGATTAATAAAATGTGGTATATGTATACCATGGAGTACTAGTCAGCTCTAAGAAACAATGGTGATATAGCACATCTTATATTTTCCTGGTTAGAGCTGGAACCCATACTATTAAGTGAAGTTTCCCAAGAATGGAAAAACAAGCACCACATATACTCACCAGCAAATTGGTATTAACTGAACAGCACCTGAGTGGTCACATAGGTACTGCAGTAATAGGGTATTGGGCAGGGGGGAGGGGGGCGGGTATATACATACATAATGAGTGAGATGTGCACCATCTGGGGGATGGTCATACTGGAGACTCAGACTTGTGGGGGGAGGGGGGAAATGGGCATTTATTGAAACCTTAAAATCTGTACCCCCATAATATGCCGAAATAAAAAAAAAAAGAAAGAAAAAACATATTTTTGGAACTCTATGCTTCATGTGACAGCTTCTTAAAAAGTTAGCATGGAATACCTTTTATTTATCCTAAATCCTGATGATACTTCTCAAAATGTATGGCAAAGATGAATGAGAAATTAAACAGCAGCAGCACACAGAGGAAATGTTGATTATCCACATCATTTTGACAGATTTTTCAAGTTTTAAAATTTCCTAATTTCTGTTCATATCTACTCTCCCTGAGGTTCACTTCAAGCTATTTTGTTTGATTGTAATAACTCTTTTTTCCTGATAATATGCAGTAACAATGAGTGAGGTTTACATAGATTCAAATTGATTTGTATCTGCAATGGGTAATACTTCTTGCAGCATTCGCAAGACTGGCTGGCATAGTACTTGCTAAAAATTAGAAGAATTTCAGTTAGGTTCAAATGTGAGGCTTATGTAATAACTTCTCTGGTTTCATTGTTTGAAATTTCATTAATTTGACTTTGCTGGCTATATGGAGAAGGTTGTTTTTGTCTGGTTTTGTTTTTGGTTTTGTTTCTGTTTTTTAACAATGAAGCCAAAGACTAATAAAGATAATGCACACAAAATCTCATACTATGTATTCAGCTGAGTGCTTTCTAAATACAAAACAATAAAAGTGGCCACTGCAGCACATGAGATCTACAAAAAGTCGCACTACCAGTGGCAAAAAAAGGTTCACTATCTTCTGTAGCCTTGCAGTCAAGAGAAAATTTAGGAAGGATAAAAATGTAAAGACCAATTCAATTTCCTTTCAATTACAGGATGTCGATTTTCTATAGTATTTCTGGTTATTGCCTGAAGTCATTTTAAAACCTTAAAAATGCTTAGTGCTTTAATTATTTCCTTCATTGAAGCTTTGGCAATAATAATCTTGTAGCATTCTGTTAAAATCACCATAATATCTTGTGTTCAACAAACTGGTTGATGTATTTGCATGATCACAGTAGCATGCTCCTAACATTATGCGTACTAATGATCAAGTTTTATATATTTACTCTCTTTTCCTCAATATTTCCACTTTTTATTTGTCCATGGGCTGTAAGGGATGACTTTTGACTGTTGGTTTTCACATCACTATTTTTCAGGCGGTGTTATAATGTCAAAAGAGCTGAACTGCTCAACTTTAATTTTACGCTCAATAGTTTGTAGGCTTTAATAACAGGAGTCAAGAGAGCTCTTAATTGAATACCAAATAGAATTTTCTGCATTTATTAGCTTGTACTCATATGGAACAAACGAAGCCTGGCTGTCCTACCAAAACTCCAGTTGCAGGACATGAAATATCCAAGGCACTGAGGGCTGTATGCTCCCAGCCACTGTTTCATTTACTTGCTTTCTCAATCTTTGAACAAAAAGAGGGAACAAGAAGGACATAGGCAAAGCAGCTTGAAAGCCAGCCATTTGGAAATGCACAGCATTTATTTGGTAGATATTACTTCTTTAATGGGAAAAAAAGTGTAAAAAATACATATGGCAGGTTGACTCAGATATGTGTTTTACAGAATTAAATTGGAATATTTTCCTCTTTGACATGTGTAGGAAGGCAGTGCGCCAATAATCCTTCCAATAATAATTTTCTTTATGATATTTCCCCCTGTAAAATAGATTCAATTTGTAACACATGCTCCCTAGAGGATGATTATATGCTCCTAAGGTTCTATTACTACAGGTTGGTCATTACCATGAAGTAGTAGTCATTCTTTAGGTTATGTGGAATGCTTTAGCACTTGAGTTTCCTTCAGGAGAAAATGTCTTTGAAATGTCAGGAAAAAAAAAAATCACATGGTTCAACCACTTCTATCTCCTTGTTTCACCACTGAAAACAAAAGCTTCTATACTATATAACAAGATGAACTTGTTAACTGATTCCTACAAATGAAGAATATAAACACTAGAAGAAATACATACACAAATATATATACATATGTGTGTATATATATGTAAATGGATCAAATATGTTTTATGCAGTTATAATAACCATTCTGTTATCAACTGGCATTTAACTAAGTTAATGGTATTCCATCATTATTATAAATTTTACTCTATTTTATAATTCTTCTTGAGGTAAGCTTACCATTACACTCTATTTAGAGGCAATATATCATAGCAGTCAAGATTAGAAACTCTAGAACCAGACTGCTTAGGTTCAAGCACCTGCTCTAACACCTGCTAGGTGTGTGCTGTTGGGCCCCAGTTTTCTCAGCTCTCAAATGGGAACAGTAAAAGTGATTTTCTCATAGGGTTGTTGAAATTATTATTGATTTACTATATGTCAAATGTTTATAAGTGTTCATGGCTCACAAAGACTAAAGAAGTATTTGTTATTGTTATTTCTATATAATCAGAACTCTTTAGTTCCTTGCTCAGTCTCATTCTCCAGGTGACTTACTAGTTTGAATGATAAAATACGCCTCTCACGCTGTAGTTCTCAACTTTGGCTGCACATTAAAATCATCTGGAAAGCTTTAAAAAATGCCAATGCCCCAGCCAAAGTTCAGAACAACTATACCAGAATCCCCAGGGTTGGGACCCAGGCATCAGTACTTTTTAAGCCTTTTCAGGTGACATCAATTTGTGGCAAAGGTTGACAACCACTGCCCTAAAACTTGCTCTAACACACAGGAAAGGCAAAGTCATAGACTGGCTGCTTAACCTTATTAAGTGAAGGCATTGTTTGTACTGGCTTCCTTTGCAAAAGCTAACTAGGACCACTTTCTCAAATAAACAAGCTATTTTATTTTACTTATTTTAAATAGGATATGAGCTAATAAACTCTGTGCCAGAATGATGTCTACCTTGTCCATGGTTGTACCCTTAGCCCTTATAATAGTATTGGTGCATTGGTACCTGGCAGGTCCTAATAAACAAATACATGAATTAAAACTCCTGCTGTCCTCTTTATTCTTCTTTCTTTTGGCTGTCCAGTTCAAGCTGAATGAAAAACCAAAACACCACCAATATGAGATTGTGTTCTACTATCTTGTACCCTTGACAATTATCATGATTCTTCAGAGTGATTCTCCTCACTCAAATTCTATTAGCTTTTCTATCTGATGAGACTTTTTTTCTAATGTTATTTTAGCATTTAATGATTACTACCTGATAAAAGTTACTGGATTTTCTTCTCTTCCATTCCATTCTACCTGAATATATTTTAAAGAGATATTCATTTTAAAAATCACATTACAATTCTCATTGTCTTTCATGTCTCTTTCATTCAATAATTAACCTCTTCAGCTCAGGGGCACTATCTTAATCATCCTTGTGTCTATTATAGTGCCTGTCACTTTTTTTTTATAAGGAAAATAATTACTTTTATGAAGCCAACATGGTTAATATAAAGCATTTCCATTGCGCTTTAGATCTTTATTCCCAAACAATCAAAAATCTTGATCCCAGACATTTCCTTATACTTTAGTACTACTTCACTGTATTTGCTTAGATCTCTCAAAGGAAGCTCAAATATCTACAAGATTAAGCTCATAAGCTATCATCCACCCACTTCCACCAGCCAGAAACCAAAGTCAGCCTCATATCCAATCCATTGCCAAAGTCTGCCAATTTTACCTCCTTAAATAAAAAGTCTCTTGAATTCACTTAACTCCATCTTCTTGACACCATCCCAGCCCAAGTTAACTTCACAGCTTCTCTTTTATAATGTTTACATTGCAAACATAAATTTATATATTATGTCATCTGCTTAAAATCTTTCTATAGTTTTCCACTGTTCTAAATTTCTGATGTGGCCTATTAGGACTTGTATGATTTGGCAGCATTCATATTCACAGTTTCATGTCATACCCCATTCCCTCTCATTTTTTGAACTCCAACCACATAAGTCTTCCTCTAGTTCTGGTGTTGGGCAGGTGGAAGAGGAAAGGTGGGGAGGGGTATATTCACACCTAATGTGAATATGGTATGCACCATCTGGGGGATGGACCATCTGGGGGATGGACACTCTTGAAGCTCTGAGTGGGTGGGGTAAAGGCAAAATATGTAACCTAAACATTTGTACATACACAATATGCTGAAAAAAAAAAAAGACTTAGTGATGAGTATTGTAGAGGGGAAGGGCATGCCTCTAACCCTTGCCAGAGAGAGACAAAGATATAAAATGTAACCAAAATGTTTGTACTCTCCTAATTTCCTGAAATAAAAAAATAAATAAATAAATAAAACAAAATAAAATAGAAAAAATATTTAAACATTGTTTCCAAAGCATTGAAGCATATAGGAACCAACTAGGGGAGTTCTTAAAAATATCCCCATGCAAAAGCCATACCAATTAAATCAGAACCTCTAGGTATGAGATACAGGCATCAGTATTTTTTAAAGTTACCAAGATGATTCCAAAGTATAAGCAAATTTAAGAGCCAATGGTTTTGAATATACAGTTTTTCTTGATTGGAACAAACTTAGATACCTGCCATTCTTCAATGAATTACTAAATTCACTCTTACTTGTCTTTTATATCTCAATGTAAACATCTCTAGTTTAGGGCAAATTTTCCCTGAACTCCTGTCCCCACTCCTGGCTACCTCATGTCACTCTAAAACTGAATCATGTTTCTCTCTTTTACAGTAATATCATAGTTAAAGCTTTAAATATATATGTTATATGATTAATATTTATTGAACAAGTTTTTTGCAAATTTCACCAGGTTCAGGAAAAACTACCGTTTCCTTTCACCCTTTATTACATCCAACATTTATTGAATACTAAACAAATTTAGATTTTTAAACAAGAAACTTAATACATTTTGCAGTGATTTCTGATTGTTTATTACATGGTGCCTTAAGTAAGGATCTTAATATATAGCCAAGACCCTGTGCTCACTGAGATTTTTTTTTTCCTTTCTAATTTGGATGGCGAATTTCTAATTCTAATTCTTCCTGAGCGCAGAAGGGTTGAGCCCTGCATCATAAAGATCAAGGAATGCTTTTCAAAAGCCTTCAGTATGAGGAATAATGATATAACCTAACCCTGCATAAGATAAAATAAATTGTCATATTAGAACTATAACTGAACAATTACATAGCAACAACAATAGTAATAATAATAATAATGAGTCATACCTAACCTATATCTAGTACTTCTCTATTTCACTAGAGAGAACCACAACATACCAATGAAATATAAACTGTTGAAATTTTGGGGGATGAAACTTCTAGAAGAAAGCCCTCTCAAGAATACAGAATCCTCTTGAGGAGTCCAGCTCCTGGCCAAAAACCTCTGTGTGCTTGTGCGCAGCCCTGGGCAATACAAAGGCTCTGCTTGGCAGGCTATCACAGGGGAAAACTTCCCTCCCACACCCACCTGGTGCACGGCCAACGCTCTGCAGTCTCTGAAGTGAGTTGCAGTCAAGGACTTAGGACCCCTGGGCAGCTATTGTTTTGTACATATTTTCTTTCTTAGCCCAGAGCCTCCATTCAGAGGCTTTTTTACTGGGGACTTTGGGATGAGGCCTTCCCCAGGAACTTCTGCCAAGACAGTCTTGTCGGAGGGAGTTGGTAACCTTGGAGACAAGTCTTATGACGGCAGAGATATTTGCCTGTTTTATTCACTGATGTATAGCAAGCAACTAGAATGGCGCCTAGTATATGGTTCAAACATAGTAGATATTTGTTGAATGAATGTATGGGTCTTATTTTTCTCAAAGGATAAATTAAATCTCAGCAGCATAGAAGAATTTTATGGCATGCAGATTTTATTTTCAGGTATGGGGCAAATCAGTTAATCTCATAAAATGCTGACTAGTTTTGTGATTATTCAGGGGGAGGTGGGGTTGGGTAAATTCACACCTAACGGGTACAATGCATACTATCTGGGTGATGGGCACACTTACAACACTGACCGAAACTGTAGAAAAGCAATACATGAAACCAAAATGTTTGTTTAAATAAAAATATATAAACTTTTTAAAAAAGAAAAATTGGTATGAAAATTTGGAATCTAGAGAAAGAAAAACAGATTATTCTCATGGCTAACCTTACTGAAGAGTAGCTTTGGATCCTTAATAAAAATCCATTCTGGCCAGGTGTGGTGGCTCAGGCCTGTAATCCTAGCACTCTGGGAGGCCGAGGCAGGCGGATTGCTCAAGGTCAGGAGTTTGAGACCAGCCTGAGCAAGAGTGAGACACCCTTCCCCTCACTAAAAATAGAAAGAAATTAATTGGCTAACTGAAAGTATATAGAAAAAATTAGCCGGGCGTGTTGGCACATGTCTGTAGTCCCAGCTACCTGGGAGGCTGAGGCAGGAGGATCACTTGAGCCCAGGAATTTGAGGTTGCTGTGAGCTAGGCTGATGCCACAGCACTCTAGCCCGGGCAACAGAGTGAGACTCTGTCTCAAAAAAAAAAAAAAAAAAAAAAAAAATCCATTTAAATATCAATATCCGAACCCCATCACAGGTATTTATAAAGTTTGTGAACCAGATAGTAAAATATATGAGGTTTTATTTTAATTGTGATTTAACTTATTCAATGATTCCTTTCACTAAATTCATAAAATCCAGAGTAAATGAACCTGTGAGAAGAAGATTAACTTGTAATAACAATTATGGAATCCTTAGTAGAAAAACAGATAAGCACCTCCCCTTAATAGGATGCAGATTTAACAAGGTTGATTTCCCAGGAATACTTACTTAATCATTACAATGGACATTATATTTGTGTAATCTGTTAACAGTGGCGATATTAGCTGCCTTTCTTTATGTAGAAATAATTTTGGAGATTTACTGAATTCTAAATTCAATTTTATAAATTACTAATTTAGTTGAAGTAAGAAATACTCTTTGAATTTAAACATATTAAGTTATTTCCAGAATATACACATATACCAAAAATAGCCAGGCTTAAAGTTGTCCAAAGGATGAATTTTTGGGAAAAAAAATTTTAACAGTCATTGTATCTACCATTTATGAAGTCTCACTATGCACCAGGAACTGTGCTGAAGATTTGCATTAATTGTTTCATTTAGTCAGAATCTCAAAGCCCTGTGAGCTTTAAACTATTAACCTTAACTTTAAACTATAAACCTTATACAATTACTATTATTAAAATAATTTTGAACTAAAATTGAAATTATAAAATATAGATCAAGATATAGAAAGTAGAATCATTTAATCTCAGATTCTATTATTGTTTATTATCCTTTTTTTCCAGAATACTTCTTAAAATGCAAGGTTATTGTGGCAAGTAAAGTAGAGACTGTGTCTTTTGGCAATCATTTTGATTCTGGTAAAGCTATTTTTTAATCCAGAGGGAAAAGACTCTTGAAACATTTCAAATACCGTTTCAGTCCTCAAAAGTGTTATAATATTTTATGCAGTCAAATTAACAGCTGGATTGGACATATTTTGAAATACACTGGGACAAGAGGGTAAAAAATGACAAGTAATACGGCATGACATTTAAATTGATTGAGCTGAACACTACCAGAGAAACATCTGGACAGGTTATCCAGAGGTGACTAGAATATTGTGTTAATGTGAATGGCATCAAAGTTTAATAATCATATAAGGCAGTTAGTTTGGCAAGCAGAAATACTGTCCTTAAACCAGAGTGTGCTCTGCTAATCTCAGCCAACTCTCCAATGCACACAATTAGCCTTACAAGGAAAACTCAAGAGGCAACTGGATTGACTCATCAAAGCTCATCATTACCTCAGGCAAAACCACTAAAAAGATGTACCATCATTTAGTGAACATTTACAAAATTGAAAATGCCAATATAAACCTCTTCCAATGAGCTCAAGTATTTTAATTATCCTTCTGAAACAATTATCCACTCATTATCAATGAGTTATTTATTTATACACTTATTCTTTCTTGCCACAACCACTGTTAGATTTAATCTGAAACAAATGCCAGACATGACACTATTTAATTTCTAACTATTTGGTATATGTCTCTGAAAATAAAGAAGTCCTTTAACACATAATCATATCCCCTAAAATTTATAATTTCTTAATATCATCAACTATCCAGTCAGTTAAAATTTCCTTTATTTACTAAAATTAGGATTCATATTTTGTAACAGGTAATGTATCTCTTGAATATTTTCTTTATGGTTACTCCATTCATCTATCTTCATTTGATCCTTCAATTTTTGTGTCACAGAAAAATTGGTTATTTTTTTCTGTAGTTTCCCAAATTCTAGTTTGTGTTGATTGTCCTTGTCCATTAACATGTTGCTCTGTCAATTGCATTGTTTGTAAATTGGTCAATCTAGAGGACTGATCTAATTCAGTCTGATATTTGTCAATAATTTTGTGTTAAATAGAAGGTACATGTTTGTCTCCTTTTCTCCTAGTCATATGACCAGCCACTGATTGCCATGTATTTATTACTTTCATTAGTGTAACAAACTGAATTGTGTCCCCTAAATTCATATGTTAAAGTCCTAACCTCCAGTACCTCACAGTGTGACTGTATTTGAAGATAGGGTCTTTATTTTTATTTTTAAAATTTTATTTTTAATTATTATGGGTACATAAAAGTTGCATATCTTTATAGGGTAGTTTTATGTTCTGATACAAGCATACACTGTGAGTTAATCAAATTAGGGTAATTGAGGTAACTATCACCTCAGGCATTTATAATTTCTTTGTGTCAGGGGCATTCCAATTTCACACTTTTAGTTATTTTAAGGTATGCCACAAATTATTGTTGATTAGTCACTTTTTTGTTCTATCAAATATTGTTCATTCTATCTAACTACATTTTTGTACCCATTAACTATTCCCACTTTATCCCCTCCTCCTTGCTACTCTTATTTGCCTCATTCTACTCTTTATCTACCATCATTCTACTCTTTATCTACATTAGATCAATTGATTTTAATATTTAGCTTCCATATACGAGTGCAAACACATGAGATGCACCTTTCTGAGCATGGCTAATTTCACTTAACACAACATTCTCTAGTTCCATCCATGCTGTGGCAAATGGTAAGATTTTGTTCTTTTTGTGGCTTTATAATATTCCATTGTGTATATATACCACAATTTCTTTATCCATTCATCTGATGATGAACACTTAGGTTGATTCCAAATCTTGGCTATTGTGAATAGTGCTGCAATAAATATGGGATTGCAAGTATCTTTTTGATATACTGAATTCCCCCCTTTGGATATATACTCAGTGGTGGTGGTCCTATTTTCAGTGTTTTGAGGAACCTCTGTACTGTTTGCCACAGTGGCTGCGCTAATATACGCTCCCACCAATAGTGTACAAGGGTTACCCTTTCTCCACATCTTTGCCAGCATTTGTTATTGCCTGTCTTTTGGCTAAAAGCCATTTAACTGGTGTGAGATGATATCTCATTGTGGTTTTGATTGGCATTTCTCTGATGAGTAATGATGTTGAGCATTTTTTCATATACCTTTTGGCTATTTGTATGTCTTCTTTTGAGAAATTTCTATTCAGATCCTTTGCCTATTTTTAAATCAGATTATTTGACTTTTTCCTGTTGAGTTGTTGGAGCTCCTTATATATTCTAGTTATTCAGATGGGTAGTTTGCAAATATTTTCTCCCATTCTGTGGATTGTCTCTTCACTTTGTTGATTATTTCCTTTGCTATTCAGAAGCCTTTTAGCTTGATATGATCCCTCTTGTCTAATTTTTCTTTGGTTGCTTATGGTTTCTGAGTGTTACTCAAGAAGTCCTTGCTCACACCAACATTCTGAAGCATTTACCCCATCCATGTTTTCTTTCAGTAGTTTCATGTCTTAGATTTAAGTCTTTAATCCATTTTGATTTGATTTTTGTATAGGGCAAGAGATAAGGATCTAGTTTCATTCTTCTGCCTATGGATTGAAGATAGGGTCTTTAAAGAAGTAATTAGGGTTAAGTAGGTCATATGGTTGGGCCCAAATCCAATTAGATTGACCTGCATACTTATAGGAAGAGATTAGGCCATATAGACAGCCACCAAAAGTGCAAAGAAAGACCATGTTAGGATACAAGGGGAAGCTAAGGAGAGAGGCCTCAGAAGAAACCAAATCTTCTGGTGCCTTGATTTTGAACTTTCAGCCTCCAGAACTGTGGGAAAATAAGTTTCTGTCATTTCAGCTACCCAGACTGTGGTATTTTGTTATAGTAGCCCCCACGAACTAATATAATTTATTATGGTGTAATGTTAATGTTTTAATTCTACCATTTCTTATTCATTTATGAGCTGGAATATGTGAATAACTTTTAAAAAATCCTTTTCTTCTTTAATTATTTGATTAACCTGCCGTAGAGTTTGTTTTCGCACAGAAAAATGAATTGATTCTTTAGCATCCATATTTGATGGTGAAATAGCAAGTGCTCTGGCTTCTTCCTCTAAAATCAATCCTGCAGAAACTTCAAAGAAAAACACAGATTCCAGATATACAATATCACTGTGAAAAACTCCTGTAAAGAGGAAGAGCATTCTGAAGTGGGCTGCCTGGAGTATGCGTGGCTGCAGCCTAGTAGACGGCAGCAGAGAGCAGCGGTGAAGGGACAGGTTAAAGCTTTTAAAATTCAGCTCGTGCCTCTTCCATGTGTTGCCTTGGAGGATCATTCCCTGGCCCTGCTTGTACAAATCTGATGTTGTTATCCATAGCACTGATTAATGCATCGGGGTGAGGAAGTGCTAAGAATAGGAGAGCAGCATAAAAGTTCTGCTGGGAAATGAAATTGAAAACAGCAGATATAGGTCGACTGGCTTTCAGGATTCACTTTTCCATCCTTTGCCCCACTAGATGTCTAGGACTAGGGGGATTGCAACCCAGTCATATTGCTTATTCCAATTGCCGCTGCTTTCTTGAGGATTTTAACTATTTTTGAGGTAATGGCCAAACACACTAAGTGCAATTCTGTGGTGTGTGGAGTTCTCTTCTCTGGGGCTTACCATTTTCTCTAACGTCAAAGCAACCAAGAACAACAGAGACTTACGAGAGAGACTGCCCCTTACACGCTATGAAAATGGCTTGCTAACAGATGAATATGAGCCTACAGGCCAAAATAATTATATATCTGTGGACTCAAGAAAACCCCACAACAACCTGGACATGGTATTGTCCATATTGTGCAGGGTCTCAGATTTTACCCTGTATGCAAGGTAACAAGTTATGTTGCCACAATTTCACAATGTTAGCAGAAGATGTGCAACTCCTGGGTCAGAGATAAATTGCTTTATCTCTCATAGCAGTAGTGCTATGTGCATTGTCACTAACTACTTCCTCAAGACCCAGTTTTCACAGGATGATACAAAGAGGGCCAGTGTGTTGCATTACAGAAGAGTGCTCCTCAGCTCAGGGAGTCCAAATCTTTTATATTGGGCAATAAGCCTGCCTGCCCCTCGCTTCTAAGGAAGATGTTATCTTTATTATACTGGAAAGTAAACAAATCTGCCCTTTGCTGTGGAGAATGACATGACTTTGATCTTCTAAGGCTGTTCACTGTACAAACAACCTGGAAAAGATAGTTTAAAATAAAGGCAGTCAGTGCCTCAGCTTCTAAGAGGTACAAAAGCATAAGAGGCCCATGGAAAATTGTTTCCCAACACTATGCAATGTGAAGCTTTAAGTAGAAAGCAATTGACCAAGAACTTAGAAGCGTATTTTAGAAGATAAGGAAATTATTGGCTATATGAAACGGAAATAAAAACTTTACAAAAAATAGAAATACTGATATAAAACATGGTATTTGTATATAATCCTATTTTTTCTTTACATTTCTTATCATATGTACCTTGCCCAATATATGCTTAGGCCTAAAATTATACTGCAAACTAAGTTGCCAACTGGAGTATTTTGTTGCTTCATGTTCAGGGCATAACTATTTCTGAGAATATTAATTAGAACAAATGTTTCCTTCATAGATACTCTTTATTGTCAAGGTTGGATTATGAAATGTATTCTATGAATTCTTTATAACATGCCACAAATAACACATTTTCAAGCTTTGAAAAAATTTCCAAACATGTTTACATAAGAACACATACTACTGACTTGTATATTCAATAAATTGTACTTATTAATCCAAACTGATGAGAAAGAAACTAATAAAATTTGCTGGAAAATAAATATAAGGAAAGGACAAAATTAACATGTTTTTAATGACAGTTAATTCTTCCCCATATACCTTTATTTTTCTTCATCTGTGAAGAAAATTTAATCATAAGTATCTACAATATGCTTTTATCTTCTAGGGATTTATTCATGATATAAAATGAAACCACCAATTTCTGGTTAGGATAATTTCTGGGAGTAAGGATGGGGATAGGATGCATTTGGGGAAGGATTTATAAAGGGGGATTTCAATGATTTAACTGTTAAAGATAGATACAATTACATACCATTTTTTTTTTTTTTACCATTAAACAAGCAAACACAAGATATTAGCTGGCAAAACTCAAACTATTAGTTAGAACATACTAACCAAAAAAGTAGTGATCTGGCTACATTTGCACCCCTATAGTTAAGAATAAGTACAATTTCTTACTGTACCTTAGCCTATCCACCAATTAATTCCTTTAGAACTGATTGATAACATGAAGTATTATTAAGCTTGAAATGACTAGGACATTTTGAGCACCTCTGCTATTAAGTTTCCTCACATATGGCCCATCATTTTCCTGCATTGATTCTGAAATGGTGAAGGGATTTAATCAAAACATGCTACACTGATTGGAGCCTGAATCTGAAGAGCTAATATAACATCTCGTTGCCTTCCTTAGGTACAAAGAAAAGCACATTTTAAAAATGATATCATTTAAAATGAATTTTCTTCATCTACATGGCAACATCTGTTGGAGTTATAATGACCTAACTTGGCAGTGCAATCTACCTGTCTTAAGCATTTAAGTGGAAAGTGACAAATAACAGATGCATGATGAGTTTTAAACCAAGAATTGGCATGGAAACAACAATTTGCTACTTACAACAATACATAATAGTATGAAAATACCCTAATAAGCCTTCTGTAGTATAGATAAATCTCTGAAAATTTAGCTCTTGTTTCAAGCATTTCCAAATCTATTTCCTTGAAAATACTTTTATTATTTAAACAAAAGCAACTTGCTACATATTCTAGCAGCATTTTCCAATGAACATTCCTCATATGAATTACAGAACAAAAACGATTTTAGTGACCATTTTCCAAATTCTCCCAAGAATGCTACAACTAGCTAGTACTAGTTGACATGTATAGGAGAGAAGTTAGTTACATACAGTGGATGTTTTAGGTATTAAGGCTTAATTCTCTGCATTAGCAAGGATGCTGGGGTTAACTTATCATAGCATAGATTCAGTTACAGGAGAATTCATTCTCTCTGTTTCAATTCCTATTCCAGGGAAATAAACAAGATCCCTTAATCAGGAAAAGGAGTACAAAGGTATATAAGACATGCTTCTTGTCCATAACAAGATAACATTTTGATGAAGAGATAATAAATACAAAAAAGAAAAACAGTCAATAAGACCATATTATACAAAACTACACTATACCCTAATATAAATGATCACTACGTTGTAATATGAAGTGATTAAATTGGCAAATCGTGTTACCATTTGCCAGTATAGAAATGAGAGAAAGGAGATTTATTTTCTAGATTGTTTTTTAAAAAATATACAGAGAAGAAGTGGCATTTAAACAACCATAAAAGAGTGGATAAGAGCAAAAGATGGCAGAAAAATTCTAGTTTGAAGAATAGCAGAAGAAAAAACAGGTTTGAGAGGAATAAATAGTAGCAAGTTTGGAGGTGAGGAAGGGGTTAAAGGGACAGCAAATGCTTTCTGTGGGGAAATGATGAGAAATACGATGAATGCAGAAGGCAGGGAAAAATTATAAACACCCGTGAAAGCTTATGAGATGGGTTCAAGACTTGGGATCAGAAAAAGTGGGTCTTTTAAAGTGGATACCCACGTCTACCACCAAGCTTAATAAGGAACACGGTGGCTCGCTGTGGGGCACTGGGTGGAGGAGCAATATGGGCACCCACAAAAAGTATTATCTACTTAAATATTATGTACCTATCGAGTGCCTAGCACTTGTTGAGAGTTATATATATTTTATACATATTTTCATAATTAACTTACAAATCAGGCATTAGCCGTGAGGCTCTCAGAAATTACTACCTCCCCATGGTCATCTAACTAATATGTAGTGTATATACTATTGTATTGCACAGAAGATCTGTCTGGTTCCATTGCTATTAAAGGACATATCTACCATGAAAGCAATATTTATGGAAGATTAGTTTGGAAGCAGGATAAAAAATGCAATGGAGAAGACACTAGAGACACAGAAATCATTTAAGAGTCAATTAAATGAGTCCTCGCAGGCATGATGAAGGCCCAAAGGAAAGAAAAAAAGAAAGAGGAAGCAATTCATGGAAGAATTAAGATGTAGAGAAGAGTAAGAAAAAGAAAAGAGTAAGAAAAGAAGAGTACATTTTCTTGTTACTAGTTTACTTGTATTTCTTTTTACAGTGAGGGCTTCAAAGGCAGAGGCCATCTCCTATATTTATATTAAAATAAAAAGTGTATAGTACTTTTTCATTACAAAAGAAATATACAATAATTATGTATATATCAATATGTCAAAAATAGAAAGGAAAGCACATGGAATATGTAGATTATTTTCTTTCATCTTTTAAAAATATATAATTTATTTTTCTTAAGTTGGAATTGTAACATTACTTGGCATGTGAATCTAATTATGAAAGATCACACAAGTTTAACCTCTGACCAGAGTAACTGGCTCAAAGATGGGAAAGTGATCCAAACAAGGTCAAGTATAGCCTTCCATTCATTCATCAGATATTTTTCTGGAACGATTGGGTAAAAGTCAGACCCTTTTTGCTGATATTGTTAAATATGAATAGAGTACCTGGAGTTATATATTTTTGTCACCACATGGGTAGAATCTGCCTGATAAGGAGGCCAAAAGAGAGGACTAACAGACTTGAGCAATGGACAAAGAGGGACAGTTTCCTATCAGCATTGAGCCCCCAAATGCTCCCGCACCTGGCACCTGTTTGCCTCTTGGGCTTCCCAATTATATAATCTAGTAAGGATCTCATTTGTTTAAACTTTGACTTGATGTACTTCAAGCAACCCTGATAGTCTCTACAAATATGACAGTTTTTGCCGTTGGTCTTAAAACCTACATCTTTTTCAATTTTATTTTGGGATTCTCAATCCTTATGCAGTACCTATAACAACACAATAAATGTTTCCTGAATCAACAATTCAATGCTTGCTTCTCTCTTATCATGGGACATATTCCATATTGATTTTCTAGTTACAGATATATTTTCCTTAATTCATTAACTACATCTATGACTATAAAACAAATATAGATAAATCATGCCATTTAAATGTATTACAGACTTCAATTTGAATTAATTTAGTTCATCAGAGGTTTATGAGCAATTGCTGTGTGCCAAGAACCATGCCAACAACTGGGGATAAAAAGGTAGCTGAGACTGAGCCCTGCCTTCAAAGTGGTCATAGTCTAAAAGATAAATCACACAGGGTAGATAATTAAACATTATCAAATATGATATACACAGTAGTAGAGTTACATATAAGGAACTATGAAGGTAAAGAGTAAGGATTAGGGAAAACTATAGAGAAAGTATAATATTGGACTACTTAAGCTTTAACAGCAGTATATTAATAGAACATTTTAAAGTAGAAAATAAGAGGGAAGAGTATTCTGGTCTTGAAAAATAACATGAGCAAATGCAGAACATGAATTTTTCAAGGAAGAGAGAAAACTCCCGTGTGACTGGAACAGGGAAGTGTGCGTGTGTGTATGTGTGTGTGTTTAGTATTAAGTAGTAAGGACAGGAATGTGAAGTAATAAAGCTGCAAACAAGGACAGAGATTATCAATTTACAAGAAGACTTGCATGCTCTTAAAAAAAGATTGGTCTTCATTTATGTATCTGAAAGCTAGACAGATTATTAAGTAGTGAACACAAGAAGATCTGTGTTTTACAAAAGCACCTATCTGCTGTTTGTGTGGAAGGTGAATGGGAGGGTCAAAGATTAGGAACAGAACATCCATTAGAAGGCAACAGCCCTGGGATAAATTATTTGGATTTAACCTACGGGGATTTCAGTGAGGATTAGTAAACACAGGAATAATTTAATGCCCGTTTCAGAGACAGTCAATTGGCTTCAGTGGCAAATTGGAGAGCAGCTTGAAGAGAATATGCACTGGGAGGATGACAATCTGGATCTTAACCTGTAACAGATAGATGAATTACATTTTTATAACCCTATTTTCCTAAAGTGGAAAACAACTTGTGTTATAGGTACTATTACGTTTGTAAAATATTTATTGAAAAAGAAAGAGATGGCCCTATATGTTTATTAATGTAGCGATAGAAACATAATTTTAGCTGCCATTAAGAAAATGCTCTTTCTAGGATTTTGAGGTTGCAGTGAGCTATGAAGATGCCACTGCACTCTAGCCTCAGCAGGAGAGTGAGCCTTGTCTCAAAAAAACCCAAAAAAACAAAAACCAAAAAACAAAAACCAGAGAGAGAGAGAGAGAGAGGAAAATGCTGTTGTGGTAGGCTAAATTATGGTCACCCGGAGATATCAAATATACTTCCTAGAATTGTTAAATGTTACCTAATTGAGAAAAAGGATCTTTGCAGATGTAATTAAGTTAAGGATCTTGAGATGAGGGGACTATTCTAAATTATGCGAGTGTGCACTAAATCCAATGACAACTGTTCTCATAAGAGTGAGGTAGAGGGAAATTTGATGGACAGAAGAGGAGGAGGCAACATAGCTGTGGAGGCAGAGATGGGGGTGATAACGCCACCAATCAAACAATGCTGAACAGCTGCCAGAAGCTGAAAGAAGTCAAAAAATGGATTGTCCCCTAGAGCTACCAGAGGGGGTGCAGCCCTGCTGATCTTTCTCTGAAATAAATTCATGTCTTTATAATAGTTTTTCTCCTGATAAATTAGCTGCTCTAATTCAATCAATAATCGTATGTTATTCTTTTTCCAACAGGTAATAAAAACACCTTGATTTTGAATTTTTTGGCCTCTAGACTGTGAGAGAACACATTTCTGCTGCTTTAAGCCAATGGCTTTGTGGTACTTTGTCAAGGCAGCCACAGAAAATGAATCGCTCTGTTTCAATCATGTTTGGGACCTCTCACAAAAACCACAAATAGTGCACACACATGGCATTTAATAAATATGTATTGAATAAATAACTAAAACTAACTTTCTCTTTTTGTTAAAGATGGGATCAACCTTTTCTTCTAAGTTACTAAAACTTTGCCAACTCACTATCAGTGGGTAAAGAGCAGGAATCTTTCAAACTTCCCAACTTATCTTCTTTTTTCTTTTGATTGCTTGATTTCTAGCAAATAATTTTATTCTTGCCTATTTTACCTAATCTACTTTAATCTAACCTAATTTACCTCAGGGCCAACTAGTTTTTCATTAGCATTAAAACATCTTCTTTGAAAAAAATTAACTTAGCTACTTTTCAACTGGATATACCAATTTTTTTTTTAAAAAATAAATGTGTTATCTATAGTCTCATCATATTATTTTTATAGCTAATAATGTAATTACTTCCCTATCCATAATTTTCTCCCTCCCCTGTGAGAGGACAGGAGCTGCCTAGGAGCTTCTAGAGGTTGCTGGTTTTCCAGAAATATTTAACATTTCTATTATAATAAGTAATTGCTACACATTCAACCACATCCTCTAGCTAAGAAGTCACCATCACTTTACCATTTTGGATAACATGTAGCTACTAACTAGATTGAAATGATGTTCTTGCCTACTGACACATTAGTTAACTATGCTTTCTAACTAGTTTGAGAAATTCCATAGTTTGAAGGACTTTAAGCATTAATACTTTCATTTTGTGATGAAAAAATGGACTCTTCATAAGTAAAATTGTATTGTTTTTCTGGGTTTTCTTTGAAATAAATTCATGTCTTTATATAGTTTTCCTGTAATCACCAGTGTCTCCTGATAAATTATCTGCTCTAATTCAATCAACCTTATGTTATTCTTTTTCCAACAGGCAATAAAAACATTTAGTGATAAGTCAACCTAAGACTCACACCGATGACATTTAACTGAAGATCACTCAATTCATTAGTTCATTGACATTAATCAGCACTCTTCTTTTTATTTCCTTTCAACCAGTTTACATTTCATTTAACAGTGTTTTTCAAGCCAACTCAAATTAATTTTGCAATCAAAATTTCACGTGGTGTTGTCTCTAGCACTTTGCTAGAAGTCAAGATGCATTACATCTACTCCACTCTGTTCATTTACTAAGGCTCTAAAGCTATCAAAAATGCAACTGGCTTTGTCTGGCACAATTTGCTCTGTATTAACCTATTTGTTCCATTTATTTCTCATGGCTATACTTTCCTTTCTCGGGTTATTTTAAACCAAGGATTTGGTAGCATTTTCACAACAATGTTCCATTTCATATTTCAGTCAACAAGATCAATTACATTTAACAAATAAATTAGTCATTTTTGTTTAAAACATTTCTAAAGAGTTGTTTAGATGGGAAAAAAGTATTAAACTTAAGACAAAGAGAGAACTTTGAAGATGGCATGAATTGGTGGAGTTAATTTTAAAATTCATTTATGTAACTGATTCAATAATCCTGAGATATCATTTGCATTCCTTATGAGTTTTTATTTTAATTTTTTTCTGGAGTAGACGTTTTTCTTTATTCTTTTTGCCTTTTTTTCCCTCTTATCATCTCATCTTTTGTATCTCTGCCTTCCTTTAGAGTAGAGTAGACATAATGCATCTTGACTTCCTTTCAGTTAAGGTCTGAGACTGAACACTAGCTGTCTCTGATATACCTCCTCCAAATAACTGTTTTTAAAAATCTCACAATGGTTTTAACAGACAGAAAACTTTTAAAAAATGCCACTGGCCCCACAACTCAAGTTAGAAAAGGATACATGATAAATTTTCATAAAATTTTTATTGACTATTGATATTGGAGGTGGATTCAAAGGTATAAATTTCAGCTATATATTTCATATCCCACACTCATAACTGAATGGGACAGATTAGTCTGAGGACAGTAGAAATATACTTTGATTCTCTTTATATTATCTATTTCTTTGATTATGCCTAACACAAGGGCATAATGACTATTCTAAGTATAATATATATTATCAGCCATACATATTCTATTTTAAATTAGTACACAGAACCTAGAGATATATTTGGAGTCTCCCCTTACAAAATATTCCCTTTTATTATGCCTGACTTTAGGCTATAAGAGCTTTGTGGTCCAGAAAAGCAGTAAGCTACCCTGACTATATGAGACCTATCTTCATTAATAACCAGAGATCCTGCTGCCTTCTCAGTTGCTCTCTTTTTATACAAAAAAAAAAAAAAAAATATTCAGAGACTGCCACTCAACACAGGAACTATGGCAAGGTTATAAAAGTAGAGAGGGTTAGATGACAATGGTTTTCATTTTGGAAGACTTAGTCATTGAGTGATAAGTAGTGAAAACAAGGTGATGTGTGGAATAAATGCTCTGTCATAATTAGAACAACTAAGTTTAATAAATCTCAGTCCCAAAAACCTACACATGGAATGCCTATTAGGCATGGTAAATTTGATTAGATATTAAACATACCAATTTGATCTTTAACTCGAGATCTGAGAAAGAAAAGCTGACCTTAACTAAATGGACCATAGGGGAAACTAAAGATGCTTCGCCTTCTTTACCTGTTGTAAAAAATAACAATTGGGCCCAGATAGTTTATACAAACACAAACAAACAAGCAAAAACTCAGTGCAGCCTAAAACAACAGGAATCAGAGTAGCGCATACCTCATATAAATATTCTGACTGCATTAAAAAATATTGTAATATAATCTGACTAATGTCTTCAAACAATGCAAATTGAGGTGAAACATCAGTAAAGAATGAGAAGAGAAGACAAGCTGAAAGGAAGGTAAAGATACAGAAGATGAGATGATAAGAGAAAAGAAGATAATAAAGAATAAGGAAAAACCTCTACTCCAGAATAAAAATAAAAATTGGCAGTAGATATGCAAATGACATATCAGGATTATGGAATCAGTTACATGATAAATGAATTTTACAGACTCTTGGGAGGCAGAGAAAAAGCCATAGAGAAGAAAATAATGCATGAATGGATAACTAAAATGTGGTATATGCTCACAATGGAATATTACTCAATCCTAAGAAACGATAGTGAACTAGCACCGTTTATGCTATCGTGGATTAAGCTTAAACCTGTAATACAAAGCGAGACGACACAAGACCTGGAAAATGGGCTACACATCTACTTGCCATCAAATTGGTACTGACAGCCTAAAAATATGGTGTTCAAATAATTGTAGTGTTCAACAGGGATCTGAGGAGGGGAGACCCACATCTTAAGGATGTAATGAGCATTGTAGGGGGGAAAGGATTACCTCTATCCCTTTTTAGGGAGAGGCAAAGAAACACACTGTAACCAAAATGTCAAAAAAAATTTTTTTGTTAATGGGAGGTGAACAGGTGGAAGGGGGGAGAAGGGGAAGGGTACGCACTTTCATGGTGGGTGCAGGGCACACCACTGGAAGACTGGACACGCTTGAAGCTCTGGCAGAGTGGGATGGGGAGGGGGGCAGGGGCAAGATATGTAACCCTAACAATATTTGTACCCACAGAATTTGGGAAAAAATAAAAAAATACATAAATAAAAATAAAAAAAAAGAAAAAGTCAAATAATAACAAAAGAAAAAGAAGAAAATAATGAGAAATAAGACCCGTAAAGACAGAAACACAATCTAAGACAAGATTTTCCAGAAGAACCTGGGTTAATAAAAACAGATTGAATATTTAAAGAAATAAGAAAAGAAAAATTTTCTAAGCCAAGAAAGACAGTTTATATATAAAAAGGGCTCACTAAGTCACAAGCAAAATTGAATTTTAAAAATGTCCATTTTAAAACCTGACCCGGTGACTATTTTTAAATTCCCAATTCATAAAAATTTCTCTACATGCATATGATTGCAAAAACCAGACTATTTGAGAAGAAACAAAAATATTAATAGTACTAGTTTTCGATTTTAAACAAAGATAGCTTCAGTATTCTTCTCCTTAGCAGCAAATGTCAGATGAAAAAATTCATATATATGTCGTCAGACTTTAGGAAAAAAGCCCAAGAATACCAAATTGTTATTCATGAGAAAAGGCAATGGGAAAACATTCTCAAATTGCAAGAATACAAAACACATATTTCTTGTCTAGTTCTCCTTTAGCAGGAGAATTCAGCTGATATGACTATGAGATGAATCAAAATCCACTACTGAAGAATAGAAAATATAAATTACAAAAGGATTGGAAGAGAAGTTGAAAGCACTTATATATATAAAGCTAGGCCTAAAAATGATAGATTTTATAGATATATTTATGTGTATAAATATATAAACACATAATTATTTTCTATATACTATTGTTTTTTTTTCCAAAAAATAGATTTAAAAGTGAGGAAATTAAGAGGAAATAAAAGGGTACCTCACTTTTCATGCATAAAGAGTGACAGAAAATAATTGTTTTGGTATTGTTTTTTGTAATTAAGGAATATTAATTAAATATATGTAAATCAACTTAGACACATTCATGAGATAAGTTAAAAACAAGATTCGTATGTTCTGAGTTACAAAAGAGGATTTAAATACATGCATTACATAAAAGAACATAAGTGTGTAAGCACATATACAAAAGTAACAACAAAACAAGAATTAGGAAGAAAAAACAAGTAAACATTAACAGGAAAAATTTGATTTAAATGAACTACATTTCAATCTCTGCTTAGGATGTAGAAAGCATGAAAGCGCATTAATCTCTTCTTCACAAGAAAAGAAAATCTGGCTAATCGACAAACTCATAACTCTTCTCAACCCCATCAGAGAGCTGAGGTTGCAGAGGAACCTCCTAGCTTGAAATGTATGAAAAGACAGCTCCTCTCATGACAGACAGGGACATGAGTACTGACTTAGCTGAAGCAGAGCATCAAAGGAGCACGAAGTCACCATAAAAGCAGCTAAGACAATTTTTGCTAATTTTTTTTTTTGAACAAAGCTTAAGTGTAAAATTTAATGAGTTTTTACAAGTGCTTACACTGTTAAGACAGAACATTTCTAGCACCTCAGAAAGTTACCATGTGGTCATTTTCAGTCAATAACATCACTCCCCACAGAGGTTAATACTGCCATGATTTTATTTTACACCATGGATTACTTTTTCCTGTTTTAGAATATATAATAAATAGAATCATTGAGCATATAATTTTTTAACTGGTTCATTTGCACCATAATATCTGTGAGATGCATCTATTTTTGTATGTGTATTAGTAGTTTGTTTCTTTTTTTTTAAATTTCATTTCAGAATATTATGGGAGTGAAAACTCTTTGGTTACATATATTGCCTTTGCACCCCCAGTCAGAGCTACAAGCATCCCCATTGCACAGGAAGTGCATACCGCATTCCTTAGGTGTGAATTTACCCATCCCTTCTTCCCCTCTGCCACCTCCCTGACACCCAATAAAGGTTGCTTCCATATGTGCACATAAGTGTTGATCAGTTAGTGCCAATTTAACGGTGAGTACATGTGGTGCTTGGTTTTCCATTTTTGTGATACTTCACTTAAAAAAATGGGCTCCAGCTCCACCCAGGATAATACCAGAGGTATTAGTTCCCCAGTGTTGTTTATGGCCGAGTAGAACTCCATGGTATACATATACTACATGTCATTAATCCACTCATGTATTGATGGGTACTTGAATCGTTTCTACATCCTTGCAATTGTGAATTGTGCTGCTATAAACATCTGGGTGCAGATGTCTTTATTATAGAATGTTTTTTTTTCCCCTTTGAGTAAATACCTAGTAGTGGGATTACTAGATTTTTGCTAATTTTTAACATAAATTGCCTAACCCAAGTGTGGGCTTCCGTAAAAGTCTAGAACCTGGGTGAGAGTGCTGCATAGGAATCTACTCACAAGAGTGGAGAACTTTTGCACTCAACTTGCAGGCTCTTTTTCCAGACCTCACCATGTTTTATGAGGAAGACTGAAGGCAGGGTAGGAGACCAGAGAAAACGTCTGTCCGTGATACAGGCTCGAGAAGAAGAGTAGCTTCTGCTATGGGAAATGGGCAAAAATCTCACTTAGATCTTTCTTCCCTATATCCCTTATGGAACAAAAGCCTTAAACCACTGTGGGAGGGCTAGTAAACTCTGTTGTCTGAGGGCACAGGTGAAAACTCACTGAAACTGGGAAAGGGAAAAAATATATCCTTTCCAGAAAGAGTAAAAACTCTCCCTAACATAAGGTCTGCCAAATATTTAAGGCAAACTTTGACTGCCACGAGAATGAGCAGGATCCCCGAGAAAGCCACATCCTTAATCCAGGGACATATTGCCCGCCTAAGCCCAGGAACCAAGCCCCGATTCTCCACTAGAAGACTAACAGTGTTGAATAACAAGTACCAGCTCTCTACTATTGAAGGACAGGCAATAATATAAAAAATATATTCACTGAAGCCCACATTCACAGGAAAACCTAATATTGAGGAACATGGAGTCATTCTAGTGACCCAACCCCTAACCTAAGCATAAGATTTCATTAGATGTTGGCGTGGATGCTGAGAGACAAGAACACTCCTACACTGCTTGGGGGACTACAAACTAGTTCAACCTCTGTGGAAAGCAATATGCAGATACCTTAAAGTGATACAAGTAGATCTACCATTTGATCCAGCAATTCCACTGCTGAGCATTTACCCAAAAAATCAAATGACACTCTACAAAAAGGCACCTGCACTCGAATGTTTATAGCAGCACGATTCACAATTGCAAAGTTATGGAAACAACCCAAGTGACCATCAATACATGAGTGGATTAATAAAATGTGGTATATGTATACCATGGAGTACTATTCAGCTTTAAGAAACAATGGTGATATAGCACCTCTTGTATTTTCCTGGATAGAGCTGGAAATATCTCAAGAATGGAAAAACAAGCACCACATGTACTCACCAGAAAATTGGTATTAACGAATCAACACCTAAGTGGACATATAGGAAGAACATTTATCGGGTGTCAGGCAGGTGGGATGGGGGATGAGGGGATGGGTATATACAAATATAATGAGTGAGATGTGCAATGTTTGGGGGATGGTCACACTTGAAGCTCTGACTTGAGGGGGGGGAGGGCATGGGCAATATACGTAACCTTAACATTTGTACCCCCATAATATGCTGAAATAAAAAAAAATTTCATTAGAGGACTTGAGAACTGTGGCGAAATGGGTGTAAAAAGCGATAGTCCAAATTGACACTAACTCTTGACTGAATTGACTTAAAATCCCACAATGAAGCCCAGCAGAAGAAGAGACATACCCCTTTCTAGGGATTATTATGACTTACTTCAGTCTCTACTGTCCTTACATAATGTCTGTCATTCAAACATTATCAGACACATGAAAAATGAAAGAAAATAACACCAGCTATTTGGAAATAAATTAATCACAACTTTAAAGGCAGATAATTCTTGTATCATGTAAAAGATTGCAGAGAATAGAAAAGAAGTAATCCTCCCAATGGAGGTCTGACTGTACTATAGGCCCCAACCTTTTACACTTCTCTGTATCCATGCTCCTCTGTAAGACCTCCCATGCTGACTTTGGGCTTGGCTATGATGTTTGTTCAGCAAGTGGAATAGTATCAAACTTAATTCAGGCAGAAGCTTTAAAAGGCACGTGCATGATTCAAATTTCTGTCTTGGAGCTCTGATGCCACCATGAGCATATGCCTAGAGAAGACCATTGATGAGATGCAAGAGACACATGAAAGAGAGATGAGTTGTCCCAGATCAGGTCTCAGTCGGGTGACCTGCCAGCTGACCACAGATAAGGAGCAAGCCTAGCTGAGATAAGCCAAACCGGATCTAGATCAGTGGAACCAACCAATCAACCACAGACTCATGAGAAATAATAAATGGTGGTTGTTTTCAACTACTCCTACTTTAGGGATGGTCTCTCACACAGCGTTATTATGGTTATAGCTAACTAATATTCTTCCTAATTTTTAAATACAGCCAACATAAAGCAGACAACAAACTCTGACAAAAACAGTACAACACAGAAAATTAATCTCCATATTAATACTAGTAGCATATTGAACTCAATATTACTTTTTAAAATAATAGTGTAGCTAAATCTTATTTATTCCAGAGATGATTCATTACTAGATCAAAGGGGAAAAACTTATCTGAGTAGGTACTGAAGGAGAATTTAATATAATTTAATCTAATCTTTTCTTAAATATAAAATGTAATATAAAATGTATTTCAATATAAAATGTAAGTATAATTTCATAACTTACTAAAATGTAACAATTTAAAATAAATGATCGCTTTTATGCTGAAGCAATTCTCATTGAAATCAGCAACAAGACAAGAAAGTCTATTTTGGTACTGTTATTTAATATTTTAAAAGTAATAGCTAATAATTTTTAATTTTAAAAACCTAAAAAATATTTAAAATTGGAATGAGATCATCATTTCTTATTGAGGATATAATTGCCTACCAGGAATACCCAGAATGTTGGAGACTTCTTTTTAACTCAGAAGAAGAAATACTTTGAAGATGTCATTCTTACCTAAAATTGATCTAAAATTTCATATAAGTCCAGTGAAAATATCTAAAAGAATTTTTTGTAATCACCATTAAATAATTCTAAAACTCCTCTAGAATAAAAATGAATGATAATAAAAAAATTTAAAAGTATTGAATGTTACCAATGTTGTAATTATATTATTAAGTTTCTATAATAAAAACTTTGCATTATTTGTATCAAAATAGATTAATAAAACAAAATAGAAAGCACAAACACAAAAATGAAAATTTTATTATATAAAAGGTGTGAAAGAATGGATTATTCAGTAACTATTTCAGCAACTAAATTTTAACAAATAATATAAAGTTACCTTCATACTTTATACCTGTATTAGACATAATCAAGGTATTTTAAGTATTTAAAGAAGATCACTTTAATAAAAAGTCATTTTGCTACAGAAGAATAAAAGATTATATTTATATAAACTTGGAAACCAAAAGGAACACCTTTCTAAATACGATAGCCAGGCAGGGTGCAATGGGTCATGCCAGTAATCCTAGCACTTTGGGAGGCCAGCCTGGGAAATGTAGCAAGACTCTACAAAAAAATTAAAGAATTACTCAGAGTCGTGGTGCTCGCTTGTGGTCTCAGCTACAAGCTGAGGATGGAGGATCACTTGAGCCCAGTGAGCTATGATTATGCAACTGCACTCCAACCTAGGCAACAGAGCAAGACCTTGTCTTTATAAATGAATAAATACGTAAGTAAATAAATGTTATAACCAGAGCAGAAACTATAAAAAAAAAAGATTAATAAGTTAACATAAAAAATTCAAAAGTATCCCAAAAAACAACATAGGAAGAATTTGAAGATAAATGAAAACCTGGGAATAAATAGTTTCAAAATATATGGTACACAGATTTTTTTTAATGTATAAAGAGTCCCCTCAAGTTAAGAAGAAAAATATGCATAAGTAACCAAACAAATAATTAACTAAGGCAAACTACTCAGTGGCATTAGTAATCAAAGAAATGCATATTGAGGCAATATTAGTATACTTTCTTTAACCTTTGAATTGGTAAAAATTAAACATAATAATAACAGTTTGATATGAGGTGAAAAAGAGACATTTTCATTCTTTGCTAGTGGATGAGTAAATTGTTATAACCTATAAGAGAGAAAATGGTTACTTAATTCAAAAAAATCTTCAGACTTAAATATTATTTGATCTCCAAATTCTAGATATAAGAACATATTTTATAAAAATAATTTGATAACTGCCCATATAAGAATATAAATATAGATTTTCAAAACTATTTTTATTAATTAAAAATTATAATACCTTAGAATCAGAGGTAAATAAAACATGGTGTATCCTTATAATAAAATAAACAATATATAATGAAAAGAAATTGCTCAAAAAATATGAACAAAGGTAGATCAGGAAGAATATATATCAAAGTTTTAGAAATGGCATTTTGGTGTTTTTCTTTCTTGCACTACTTTTTTTTTCCCATTTACACATGCTATTTTGTAATAAAATGCAATTATAGACAATTTTGTACATAATTAAAATGAATATACAACATATAAAAATATGAGGGGCAGCCAAAGTTTTCACAACTGTTAAATTCATTTCCTTAAATGCCTTTATGATTAGGAGAGTAAGAATAAAAATAAATGAACTAAGCATTCAATTCAATAACTTAGAAAAAGGATCATAAAAGCAATTTCCCTAAAAGAAGCAAATGATAATAAAAGCAGAAACCAACAAATTAGTGGTTCTTAATGTAGAATTAATAATTAAAACCAAATTTATCCTTTGAGAGAAAAAATGCACGTAAAAGAACTAAGCCAAATCAACAAGAACAGCAAGAAATAAAACTGCTTATCCTAAAATGAAGCTGGAGAAGTGGGCCAGGGCCCTTGTTTTTAAATACTTTATGAATCATATTAAAGGTTTTAAATTTGATAAGAATGGCAGAGAGATAAAATTAAAATTGTAAAATTTGGGTGGCAAGAAGTGTCACAGAACCCTGTCCACAGGAAGTGCTCAATAAATATTAATAAGTGTTGAATCAATGAAAGATAGTAAACAGGTGAGTTTGCATTTTCCCTACGTTTTATACGTTTATGGTTTTATGTGTTTTTTTTACATGATCATGTTTGCATTTTACAAAGCTGTTTCTTTATGAATCTGGTTTGAAAATAATTAGAAACAAGCCTACCTAAAGGAAGGGAGACAAGCAAATGCTTGTGATCTTCTGGGCAATGGTTAGTGAGGGCAGCCGTGGAATCGCAGAGGAGGAAACAAACTGGAGCCATAGGCAAGAGATGCAATGGATGGATGTGGTCACGTCTTGGTTGTGGTTATAATGATAAAAAGTGACAAATCTAAGGTTTACGTCTTGAATCTATGGGCAGACAGTAAGTCCATTTACCAAGATGGGATGTGGTGCGGTTATCATTAGTGCCCTTTAGCAAATATTTTGTTCCTGTCCTCTCAAGATGCACAAGTAGGATCACACTTTCTTGTGTGCTGTGGTTGACTGCAGCCATTGGACCGATTTCAGCCAAGGAATTATGAATTGAAACAAAATGTGTCATTTCCAGGATGAAAATGTCTTTGCTGATGCGAGGGCCTGCATGGCTTTCTCTTTTATAAACTGTCGAAATTACAAGCAAATTCTAGACGGTGGCTGCTCTTTCAGTTTATGGACTAAAAAAGGACAAATTCTTTTAGCTCTCCTGATTGAGATGGAGTTTATTTTTCCACTCCATGAATCACAGGATTGGGTGCTTAGCTAAGACAATGCAGCAGAAATGATGTGCCAATTTCAGGTATAGTCTTAAAGTGGATTGGTGTGTTCCACTTCCTCGCTTTTGGAACACTTGCTCTTGGGACATGAACTCTATGAACCCTGCTGTCATGCTGTGAGAAACCACGCCACATAAGTGGACTCCACCAACGCTGTCCAGCAGACAGACCCATTGGAGCTCCCAGCCAATATTCAGCATTCACTGTCAGTCTTGCAGTCTTGTAAGTGACCCATGTTGGATGGTCCAGCCCAACCAAGGACCCAGATGACTGCAGCCCCAGCAGATATCACATGAAGTGGAAGACTCACCCACCAAGCCCATTCAACCCACAGAACCCTGACACTTAATAGTAGCGCTGTTGTGTGAAGCCACTAAGTGTTGGGATGGTTTGTTACATAGTAATAAGTAACGGAAACAGTCCGGATTCAGGAACAAGAATATGAATGAGAGGGAGCAGAGGCCACTCTCCCAAGACTATCTCATAAAGCACGAGCAAGAAATTTTTGTTTGTGGTAAGCCAGGGAGGTTTTCACATGTTGGTCACAGTAGAATAACACAGTCTATCTTGATTGATAAAATGTAAGATATACTAGAAAAAATAGATCTATTTTTTTGAAATTAAAAAATAAACTCAGTTTTATACACCCAGGGGCAACCAGGCAAAGACGTTCAGTAGGCATTTGGGTCTTGAACACAGGAAGTCCAGTGTTACTTTGTAGGTCTTTATTGAAGACATGTATGTATAGATAAGCCCCACCAGATGGTAAATAAGCTGAACTCTACAGCTATTTTAGTGTAGTTTAAGATCACATTAAATTTTTGGAAGTCTTAACATTTGAGCCATAAATCACCCTAACTGTATAAGATAATGGTGACATAGAAGGTTGGTAATGCATAATCTTAGTCCTTTGGAGACTCTTAGCCTTCTCTATTCCATCCTTAAGCAAGCCTTTTCCTCAAAAAATAAAGTTTTTTTTCTCTTCCTATTATGTTTCATCTTATATTCAGTCCTTTCTGCAGCCTGATGATTCTGCCATTCCCAACTTTCATGCCATAATCTGTATGTCTCAAAAATTAGTCAAATTAGGCCGGGCACGGTGGCTCACGCCTGTAATCCTAGCTGTCTGGGAGGCCGAGGTGGGCGGATTGCTCAAGGTCAGGAGTTCGAAACCAGCCTGAGGAAGAGCAAGACCCTGTCTCTACTATAAATAGAAAGAAATTAATTGGAAAACTAATATATATAGAAAAAATTAGCCAGGCATGGTGGCGCATGCCTGGAGTCCCAGCTACTCGGGAGGCTGAGGCAGTAGGATTGCCTGAGCCCCGGAGTTTGAGGTTGCTGTGAGCTAGGTTGACACCATGGCACTCACTCTAGCCTGGACAACAAAGTGAGACTCTGTCTCAAAAAAAAAAAAAAAAAAAAAAAAGAAAAGAAAAAGAAAAATTAGTCAAATTAATGTCTAAATAGCATAGGATTCTTCAACTGATTAGTGCAAATTAGATTATGAACAAATTATAAACAATAAGTATGGATCCACAGTACAACATGAGGTCAACAAAAACAATTTGTGCCTAATAACCTCTTTTAGAAGGCTTAATATAACTGGACAGGTAGAACTTGGGACTGAAGATGCCCTTGTATTAATATTTAATATCTATCTTCTGTCTTTCATAACTGTGCGATCATCACATCAACCTTGTAGAGTTGCTTTAAAATGGAAATAAGTTGATAACTGAAAAGTACTTCATATAGTGCCTGGTGTGTGTGTGTGTGTATATATGTATACATATATACACATATATATACATATATACACACACATATATACATACACATATTTTCAGTAACATGAATAAACCAATAATAATTCAACAATATCAATTTCCAGTGCTCTAAATATTACAAGGTGCAATCAAACTGATCTGACAGGTGCATACTCTTATAAGTGGGATTCATTTTATTTCTATAGTTGAGGTTATCTTCTTTCCTGTCTAAAGAAGAAAGCCAAATGGAGTAGAGAAGTGCCTACTGCCTTCTTTTGGTCATCTGTTAATATGTCATCCTCAGCCCCAAGCAGCATGCCTTCCTCTTTTTGTTATTCTTCTTGATTTAAGCACAATTTTTAAAATACTTTAGAATTTTTCTCAATTACACTCCTGCTTGAAACTCACTGACAATGTTCTTAGCTATCTATATTATTTTTCTATTATCATTCTTACTTATATACCACTTCTGTGCTGTCACATTTATCTCAAGCTCCTTGGACAGCTTCAGTGATCTCTTTAGATATCCCAACACTCTCTTCTTCATCAGCATCATCTGTGATTGCAGAGTCTGAAGTCCATTTTTGACAGTTTTCTTTTTATTTTGTGGCATCTTCATTTTATTAATTCTGAACTCCTTACCATACTTTCTCTAAGCTTTCTGAAATGTGGATTTTTAACATCTAGCAATTTCCAACTCAGTGTGATCCTTTGCCTGGCTCACTCTAACTACAGGATAACATGATCGGTTTTTTCTGGAGTCCCTGGTATTTTTCCTTCTTTAATACATTCTTCTCTGTTGGTGGGAGTTAGATCTAGTGACAGCTGCCCTTGTTGAGTTTAGAATTAATCAAAATATCTAGTTTCACAGAACGTTCTCATGAATGAACAGTAGAAGTCCCCAGTCACTAGTATGTCTTACCTCTAAGCTGGTTTTACAACAAGAATACATTGAGACTTGTGTTCAGCCTCCCCTGGCTCCCTAAGGTACATCTTAGCATGGCACCATTCCTGTTCTGCTCCCTGTGAATCCCACTCAGACATTATCATGTTTTCAAGATTTCCACATGTAGCTCTTCACACATATGCTTGCTTGCTTGCTTTCTTGCTTGCTTGCTTTCTTTCTTTCTTTCTTTCTTTCTTTCTTTCTTTCTTTCTTTCTTTCTTTCTTTCTTTCTCTTTCTGTCTTTCTTTCTGTCTTTCTCTCTCTCTCTCTCTCTCTCTCTCTCTCTCTCTCTCTCTCTCTCTCTCTCTCTCTCTCTCTCTCTCTTTCTTTTGCCACACAGTATCCTTTTTATGCATACTCAAATTCAAATTCTGGTAAAGTGATGGGGATTGAGTCTTAAGGAAGCAAGACTAGAATTAGAGTAGCTAGTCAAGCTTTAATCCAAGCATCTCCATTGTACACCATCTGTACTAATAATATTTTAAACAACAGCAACAATCATAACAGCAAAAATGACTATGCTCTTCAGTAATACATTTCTTTTGTTTCATTTTTCATATCCCTGTATAAGGGAGGTATCTGCTGCCCATGGATAAAATATCTCTAGAGTGAAATTGAATGCATCAAGCCATAAAAGTATTTGTCATTTCCCATTAAGATCCTTCAACAGGCAGTAGAGTGTAGGGCTCTGGAGTAAGACTGCCTGGTTTATATCCCAGGAGCCCCACTTGCTAGTTGTGTGACTCTCAGCAAATTACTTAACTTCTCTCTGACAAAGCTTACTTAACCACACAGTGTGGATACTGATAGACCCGTAATCATAGGATTCCCATGAAGTTTAAATTAGTTAGTACATATAAAGTTCTACAGCATGCCTGGCATATGAAGAGGGCTGTCATTACCAGCTGACAAGCCTGCCTGGCTGGAATGGTAGCCTCCGGCAAGAGAATGACTGCAAACTGCAAAGTCAGGGATTAAGTCCTCTCCAATCTTGCTACTAGTTAGATATATGACTTTAGATTTCATATCTGAACTTTTGTTATCTTTTCTGTAAAATGATTATGAGAGTATGTCACAGGATGGGTGTGAGAATTAGAATGAGGCACAGAGGATGAGTTTAAAGTGTGGGCATATGACAAACACTTCTCCACTGGAAGCTCTAAATGTTGTGAGACTCTCCTGCCTTCAAGGAGCTCATATCACCTTCGGGAGACAGCCACGGGGTCATGATTAAGATATTCTTGCTCTGAAGTTAGATAAATTCAGGTTTAAATTTTGGCTCTGATCCTTTGCAGCTGTGTAAATGTGGGGAAGTTACTTAAACTCTCTGAATCTCTTATTCCTCGTCTATAAAGTAGATGTTCACATAATAACATTGTGAGAACTAAATGAAATAACCTAAATATAAAGCTTAGCAAAATGCAGCTTTTTACAATCCTTAGAGCATTGTGGTTGCTCTCCCTATTATCATTGATTTGACTGCATTGTCATGAAACAAATTTTGGACTGTAATTTGTAGATTTTTTTCTACAAGGAGAAAATGCAGAGAATAATGTACATAAAATTTCTGGTCTGCTTGATAGTAGTATTTCTAATTGTAAATGAATAATTCAAAATTGTATTGTACATCTCAGCCTCTTGTGAATGTCAACAGCCTCAATAGGTCTCAAAAAGCTGATCCACTTTGTTTTATGATAAATTTCAATCATAAGACCTGCAGAACTGTGAATCAGGTTCTGGAATTTAGTGACAACTGTCTGTGTGCTGTCACTCTGTGAGGCCATATTTCATGGAGAGGTGGATTTCCTAAAAGACTCCATCCCAACTAAATAACTATTCTCAGTAAGAAGGTGGAGTAAGTAATAAAATGAATGCTTTTCTTACATTTTAAAAAGGTGATAAATATTAATTAATTTTTAAGGTTATAATTATTTCAATAATAACTAGGATTTACTTTCTGATTCTACTGATTACTAGATATGAGACTTTACACTTAGCTTCCTGGTCTTTAAAAAAGGCTTATTAGACCCTATATGATAGGGCTATTATGAAAATTAAAAATAAATTAAAAAATTAAAAATTAAATTAAAAAAATAAATTAAATAATAAATTATTCAGGTGAAAACAGAGGTTTAGAGAGCTTGTTTCATAGAAAGCCCCGAGTAATGGAGTAGATGGCAAACTACACATTAGACTTTCATTTCTGTTGTGTTGGAGGTAAGATGTATTTTACTTTCATGTGAAAGTGATGACATATGTACTTATGAACATACAATCTGTGACATCTTCATACAATTTTCATATGATGTGAAGAAACATTAGTATGCTCCTTGAACTCTGACAACTATTTCTCTCCTGCCATGCTGACATCTACCAAGTGAAGGTGTGAATGGAATTTACTTTTAGAGGCAGTGTCAGCAGCAAGAGAACAGAATATCCAACCTAATAAATAAATTAGTACCCAGCCAAGAAGTCAGGTTCCTGCCTGAGTCTGACAATTGTCCATTATTATTCATTCCGTGCAGCTTTCTATATAGATTTGATTCTTTAAAAAAAATTGCAAACACATGCTAGGAATAAAAGACCAAATTTACTGCTTTATGAAACCAAGCATCTTTTTATATTTCTTTGGATATTTTCCCACTAGATATATTTGGTTGTTTTTACCTACACTGTTAAATACTTAGAATATCTTGAGCAAGGTCCAGTAGAATGATGACATTCCCAGTACCTCCGTAGGGAGCAGTCCGTGAAAGCCAATGTCCCAGAAATTCTAGAGGTGCCACCAACACAATCCAGGGCCTCATCTTCAGAAGAATAATCTCTGGGAAGGCCATTCCAGGAGTTTATCCTTTAATGGTGTTTATCCATTTTCAAAAGCATAGGTGAAGGCCATGAGATCAGCAGTATTGGTTATGATTTAAATACTTTGCTTCAGACATTTTCATTAACTGCATTGGCACTAACCATAAATTATTCATTTTATTTGTACTTCATTGCACTTCTCATAAGCAATTATGACTTACAAATTTGAATTTAAATTTAAAAAGCTCATCTTGACAAACAGATATATTTCACTTTCAGTTTAGGTTCAAATATATATTGCTATCCATTTTGCTTAACATTTAGGTTACAGAATATTATTTAAACAGTTATAATTGTCAATAACATGTGTATGAAATGACCAATGGTTTTTTGGTCAGCATATTTTGACCTTGTATTATATCAAATAACTTTTTAATGGTTCTACTTGAAAAAGATAAAAATATAGTAGATATATGGTTAGAAAATTTTATGCATAAATTCAAACCAAAATGCTAACTTTAAAAATGCTTCCTTAGCAAATCTTTCTGCTTTTATAGAAATGTTAATCAAACTAAGCATTTAATTTTCTGGCTTATGGATTGAAACATTTCACAGCCTTACAAAGACTCAGATTTATCATGACATGTTAAGTCTTTAAGAACTCTGCTCCCCAAGAATATGGCTGACTCATATTTTAGAAATATAGAAGTTAGAAAATTTACCCAAATCATAAATTTTTAATACTGTCCAATGCAGACATCTTTTATTTTTCAAAAGAGAAGCAGTATTAAGTGGTGTTTAAGTGGCAGGCTCTGAAGCCAGACTATCTGGGACTGAATCCAGCTTTTTTTTTACCAACTTAACGACCTTAGGCTAATCACAAAATATATTGTACCTCAGTTTCCTCATCTGTGAAATGAGAATAATAAATAGTAATTACCTAACTGGTTTGTTAATTAGTAATAAATGAGTAAATATATGGAAAGTGCTTGTATGAATAACTAGCATACATTAAACTTAATAAAAGGTTTGTTATGATTGCTATTATTATGATCTTAGTATAGTGTTCAAGCTAAATGCCAAGCACAATGATCAAAGATGATTATAAAAGGGTAAAGTTTTTTTCAACTACTTCTTAGAGGGGGTATAAAAATCTGCTTTTTATGCAAATATAAAAAGCAAAAAGTATGACATATCATCTGTTCCTATAGTTTTTATTTTTGCAAAAACTATTTCCTACATGCAAATAAAGACATAAGAATTTTTAAAGTGTAATAAAATTATGTTTTGGCGTATTAACAAAATAAATGTGTTTGGAATAAAAACGAGTATAAGAATATTAACCCTGTTGGTTGATTACCAACCACCAAGAAAAAAATAGTAACAATGCCTACATGCTTTAAACATTTAAGTACCCCAAAAGTAATAAATATTTTAAGAACTTGAGCTATATTCTGTGGCAATATAAACTAAATACAGCTTCCCATTTTAGTGTGAGAGTTAGATCCACTCCTGGTGTGAAAGCGAGTGGAGAGCTGGTGTGAAAGTCGTGCAGAGGTTAGTGAAGAGCCTGCAAAGTCAGTTCCACTCCAGAAGGCTCAGAAACAGCAGTGGCGAGGGGAGAAGACTGGAAGACTGCCGCTGGGTTACCAATAGCCCTGAAGATGACCCTTGATAGGTGCACGGTAGGAAATTGAAAGGCAAGCAGGAGATTGACATCAGCTGAGTAAACTCCCTGCAGGGAAATGATTTATCAAAACATAGCAGGACTCCTATTTTCAAATTCTTAAACAGAACAGAAAGAAGTATGACAGATTTGTAATGTTCTAACATTTACCCAAGGCTTATCCCAGTCTATTCAAATCTCTCTGACATTGATAGTATGCTAAAAATCTGTAGAGATGAGATTCACTTAGGAAAGTTCAATTATTTCCAGGTTTCAGATGAAGCCACATCATTGAACACTGCAACTTTCAAATGAGCCAGGAAAGATATTTTACTTTAAAAAATTACCAGTTTTCATGGTCATTTAATTATAGAACAGGCTTTCATGAGAAAACTGAGTTTAATAAAACAATGAAACAATGATTTTTTCCAATCTTGTCTTGCTTTCACTCTACACTCATCTATCATCTTTGGGCTATGACTGGAGTGAAACAAAAAAATAGAGACAGATCAAAGAAAAAGGAGAAAAAAAGATGAATTGTGAGAGAAAAAAGGAAATGCTTCTTCAGAGTATTGTTCTAAGAGAGACCAAGAAATTGAAGCTTCTGGAAGCATTATGTCCTGCTTCCTCTCATTTCTATGCACATATATTTCTGAGACAGATTTCTAAAAAATTAATAGTAATGTGAATTCAGGTGCCAAATATAGTTTCCCATTTGATTTTCATTATACAATTGTAAAAATATTTTTCTGTAAAGAAGCAAGTCAAAAAGTTTAACAGTTGAAATCAAACTACTAATTTTAAATTCCAGGTAACTACAGAAAAATAATCCTAGAATTTATATGAACCCAGAAAAGACCCTGAATGACCAAAGAAATCTTGAGCAAAAAAGCTAGAGGCATTATACTACTTGATTTCAATAGATAATATAACATTATAGTATTAAAAATAACATGATGCTGGCATAAAAACAGACACGTGGGACAGAATAGATCACCCAAAATAAATCCATGCATTTGTAGTCGATTGATTTGGACAAAGATGCCAAAACACAAAATGGGGAAAGGATAGACTCTTCAATAAGTGGTGTTGAAAACACTGTATATTCACATGTAGAAGAATGAAATTGGATCCTTATTCCATACCAAGAATAAAAGTCAACTCAAAATGGATACAAAACTTAACATAACATAAAACTACTAGAAGAAAACATAGGGTAAAATCTTCTTGACATTAGTTTGGGAAAGGATGTTTTTGTATATGATCCCAACAGCATGGGCTTAACAAAACAGAGGGGGGAAAAAGAAAAAAAAAGCCACCCATGGCCACAATTGAGCATAAATAAATAAATAACAGGATTTATTTGCCTAATCAGGCTATGATTTATATGTTCCAGTCATGTTTACCTTCATAAAGAAAGTGGTTTTTTTTTTTAATTTCAAAGTATTAGGGGGTACAAATATTTTTGGTTACATGGATCACTTTTATAATGCTTGAGTCAGGGTTAAAAGTGTGCCTGTCACCCAGATAGTGTTCATTGTACCCATTAGAAAGGTTTTTGCATGTCCACACCTCACCCCTCCGCCTTACTTGATTTCCATTGATATTTACTTCCCTTGAGGCACACTTGTGCTGGGGAAATTGGATAGCCATATGCAGAAGAATGAAACAGGATCCATATCTCTCACCATCCACAAAAATTAATTCAAGATGGATAAAGGACTTAAATGTAAGGCATGAAACCATAAGAATTCTAGAAGAAAATGTTGGAAAAACTCTTCTAGATATTGGTCTAGGCAAAGAATTTATGGAGACTCCAATGGCAATCACAGCAATAACATAAAGTGTTATTTTTATGGAATCTTTGGCCATGTAATCATTAGGCTTATAAATACTGCATTCATGACAGTGTTGGTAATTAACATGGTTCTTCTGAATGTTGATGACCAGTTATATAAGGGTTGTGGGGGTAAAAATAACCTATTATCTTCTACACCTGAATTATAGTTAGAACAGGTATAAGGCCTCTTCATCGAATCAGGGAGGACTGTGCAATTTACCTATAATCACTGCTCATGTAATTATATGAGGCTTTGTCTTCACTTGAAATTTCAGACAATGTTACAACTACTGCATTGACCAAAAAAACACTGTTCCAGGCATTTCAGAAAGAATGACAATCATGCAATATGCTAGTAAACTGAGATGTTGCTGGACCACTATATTCTATAGATTAAATGTTCAAATACCACAAAATGAAGATACTATAGATTGGATTTATTTCTAAGTGACTACATTTGTAACTCTGATATTTTGCATGTTGACCAAAAATCTGAGAGTTAGCCACAAATGAGATGAGGGCAGCATCTGTCCAGTCTTTAAGACAAGGTAGAGCTTAGTGCATTTACTGTAATATTCTATTCCAAAAATCTACTCTGGTGCATTTAATATAATATGTTATTCCAAAAATCTATTCCAATTTTTTTTTACTTTTTTTGATGCAGAATCAGAATAAAGGAATCAATGATATCAGAAAAATAAAGATATACCTGTAGACACATTTACATGGAAAGGTTTCTTATTATATTCGTATCCATTTAATTTTTTTTTTTTTTTTTGAGACAGAGTCTCACTTTGTTGCCCAGGCTAGAGTGAGTGCCGTGGCATCAGCCTGGCTCACAGCAACCTCAATCTCCGGGGCTCAGCGATCCTACTGCCTCAGCCTCCCGAGTAGCTGGGACTACAGGCATGCGCCACCATGCCCGGCTAATTTTTTGTATATATATTTTTAGTTGGTCAATTAATTTATTTCTATTTTTGGTAGAGACGGGGTCTCGCTCAGGCTGGTTTCGAACTCCTGACCTTGAGCAATCCGCCCGCCTCGGCCTCCCAAAGTGCTAGGATTACAGGCGTGAGCCACCACGCCCGGCCTCGTATCCATTTAATTTTTAGAGACTGTTTTCAGCATGAAAGATCCTAAAAGATTATTGCATATTACATATTCTCCAATGCCCTTTCACCATATATCTTCTTTGAGCACCTCAGAAAATAATGAGTGTCTTCTAAAGCATACAGTTGAATGTGGAGGATAAGTTGAGAATAGAATAGCTATCTTTCATCCAGAGAAATTCAAAATTCCTCACAAAAACTTATGCAACTATTATAATACTATGCTCTATCTTTTCTTTTTCATATGAGATAACTGAAGAAAATGCATCTCAATTTCAAATGATCAGACATGAATGAAAATCAGAGGGTAACCCACATAGCCAAGTCTATATTGATCCCTAATATTAATTTTATAATGATTATAAGGGAACTTCTGATGTGACCCAATATAGACAAAAACAGACACACACACACACACCCAGAAGGGTAACAGCTGTAAAGCTAGAGAGGCAAGAACTCACTTTACAGGTCCTCTTTATTGTCCTAAACATTTATCTTCTCTCATATTTCTCACATTTTACAATTCCCTTGTACAAAAATGCAGTGTTAAAATATCACAGAAAATCTGATGTCTACTGCACTTAGGCTTCATGAATATTTTACTTGATACTCTGCCCTCAGGGGCCTTGCATCACTAGAGCATTGTACTCTTTTCTTGATGCATAAATTATTCTAAAAATGTTTCCAATTTCAAGCAAGGTCAGCCCAGAAAAATCTGAATGTGAACAGGATTAATTTAAAGCAATTTAAATATAAAATCATACAAGTTAAGATACATAATTTGTAACTTCATTTTCTTTATTTCTATACACTACAGTTGGTTTTACCCTGTATAATCAGTTATCACTTTTTAAAAATGAAATTCATTCTGATACTACATTTTATATAAAAATCATCCATTTTAGTATAGAGACAGGAAAGAATCTGGCACATCTGAGGGACCATTGTAGTTCCAACAAACTTAACTGAGTGCAAATGGCTGAAATAAGAATGGAGAATTAGGCAGCGTCCAGATCACAATTTAAAGGCTTTGGTAAGGAGGTGGACTTTATTCTTAGTATCACTGAATAGTTTTCATAGGGAAATGACATGATTTGATTGCAGTACAAAAAGCTCTCTCCCAATGCTATGCAGAGATGGATTAAAAGGCGTAGGATGCCATGTGCAATGGTTTGGACCAAGGTAATAAAAGAGTAGGAAGAAAGAAGATTCAGATAATAATTCAGAAGATAAGAGAGTAAATCCAGTAAAAATCATTTATTCTATGAAGAGGCAAGAATAATTATGTTTAAAATTATTTCAAACATACATTTAGAAGAATAAAATATTTCTACTTAAAACACAGAATCACAAAGCCTGAAGTGAACATAGGTTTTACCCAGTCCGATATCTCACTTCATGAAGGAGAAACTGGAGGTTCTGAAAGTGGAAATATCTTGCCTATAATCCCACAACTCTTAGGCAAATCCAGGACTTGTTTATGGCTGTTGGTCTAGTGCACTTTATGTCATGTCATGGTAAGTCTTGGGATGAAATGTCGATTGAGAAAATGTACATATAAAAACCATCACCAGCAGAACTAAGAGGCTAGAGATGACAACTGTTTAAATAGAAAATAATTCTAAAAACAAGCAAATTAGAATATATTATTTTTCACATTTGGTAATATATCTATTGAATTTTTAGACCTTTTATCTTGCTTATTGTTGAAATTAAATTACATAAATTTTGCCTTTATGGATATCTCTTTTTATTTTCTAAATGAACTGAATTGAAGAGTACTTTGAAAAAAAGGAAGATTTCTAGATTTCTGCTTCAAGATTTTAAACTGCTGTTTATCTCCTTTGCCTACAGAACTGATTTTGTTAAAATTATTGATAAAGCATAAAAAATGATAAATTATATAAACCCACAATTTACTCTGAGAAGCCCAAGGAGAGGTTTGGGCTTAGGAAAAGCCAGGCATAAAGAAAGGTATAGGTTAAAGATGAGACTAAATGCTCGAGTATTGAAGGAAAGTAAATACAGGCATAGTTAATACCCCCAGCTCTTTCCTCAAGTTACTACTAGGCATTTATCATTATGGGTTCTCTCTCAAAAAAGAAAAAAATCCCTCTGAGAGCTGTAGGTATTAGTGTTACTGCTCCTAAAAGAAACTCTTCTGCCTTTGGGATGTTAGCTGACCTCAGCTTAACAGTGGACGTCTCACCTCTCCACCAGTCACCAAGCTCACAGAAACACCAGAGACCAATGTGCAGTGCATCGCTCTTAAGAGGAACTAGTGTCATCAGACATTTGATAAAAACAGCAAGTTAAAAGCAAAACACGATGCCAAAAACTAAGGATAATCCAGAAATCAGAATACATTTAAACAAAACAGCAACCACCAAAACTCTCTAACTGGTCCTTCAGAGATACTCGAGTATATGTGGTTCCCTAAAACAAAAATTAAAATCTGAAAATTAAAAAGAAATCAAACAGTAAGAACCAACTGGAATTTTAGATGATTGACAAACTTTTAAGAGAAAGAGTGGAAAGATTTTTTTAAATTGAGAAAATGAAACCAAAACCAAAGACAGGGAAAAGAGATATAAAGGCCAATCTAGGAGCTTCAACGGTTTTCTGTAGGTATTAAAAAAAAAGAGAGGAAATAATGGTTTGAAGTTATCAGATTATGTCAGAGAATTTCCCAAATTTTAAGAGGTTTCATATGCTAGAATCTTCTACTTACATAGCACAAGGCACAAAAAATTTAAAAAAAAATTTAAAAGGAAAACTACAGTTAGACAAATCTTTGGGAAATTACAAAACACTAAGCATAAATAGAAAGCCCAGATTTTTCCAGAAAAAAAGAAACAAGGTCACTGTGTTTGTTTCATAGAACTGCTGTGACAAAGTACCACAAACTGAGTGGCTTAAAACAATAGAAATGTATTGTCTCACAGTTCTGGAGGCCAGAAGTCCAAAGTGTAGGCGGGGCCGTGCCTCCTCTCAGCCCATGGGGAAATGCTTTCTTGCTCTCCCTAGCTGCTGGTGGTCAGCTGGCAATCTTTGGCATTCTTGGCTTGCAGCTCATAACTTCAATCCCTACCTTCATCATTACATGATCGTCTCCCTGTATGTCTCTGTCTTCGCCTGGCCATTTTCTTATAAGGGCACCAGTCATATTGGATTACTGGGCCATCCTTTCCACTCTGACCTCATTTTAATGTAATAAGTATAAAGTCACATTTTGAGGTACTAGGTGTTAGACTTCAACATATCTTTTTAGGAGGACACACAATTTAACTCATAATAGTCACTGACACAGAAATAAGAATCTTATTGGCACAAGAGCTGTTGTTAGCAATTGTAAGTGCTAATAACATGAAGCAATGCCTTCAGAATAAGTGAGAAAAATGATTATCAACTTAGAAGTCTATGCCAAGATTAACTATCAATCAAAAGTGAGGTAAGATCAAGACAGTTTTAGATATTTAAGGAATAGAAAGTTTTCCTCCAACACACCCTTTCTAAGGAAGTCATTTGAGGATTTTCTCTGACAAAAAGCAGGAAATCTATTCAGACCAAAGAAATAATGTCTCCAACACAGAAGAGTGATAATGCCTTCACAACAAAAATGGGATTGATCTACATAAACGATCCTGAGTAGAGAACTTCAGGAGGGAGTTGCATAGCAAATGTGGGGAATTAGTAGAATAAATACATGCATTTGGAATAAACTAGAGAATAACATGAAGTCTGCTGATGGTGGGTAAAAAGAGTGTTATCCACACACTGTATCTCTAAAAACACTATTGTTGCCTGCTCACATGCATAGTGACATTGAACCTGATGAGAAGGTCACAATGAGAAGGTCATAATCACAGAGCACTAACTATAGTAAATCACATTTATGTCATTGTATCATCATCCCACCAACATTCTTTATTGATTTCTACCTCTAGAATCAACCCATAAATAAATAATAAACTAATTAACTATGATTACAGGAGAATGTAAATACAAATTGTGAAAATACAAAAGCAGCAGCACACCTGTTTGATATTGGATCATGAAACTTGGAGGGCAGAGGAAAGAGAGTTTGGAGCTTTTGTATCTTCATTTTACACAATGTGGAGCCAAAGTCTCTAATAAAATGGAAAGTGAATAAAAACTGGACTTATAAATAGACAGTTCAAAAGTGATAAGATGACCAAAGGTACCCTGTGGTTCTTTGAATACGACAACTACAATCCTACCTCAAGCTTCTGCACTTGCTGATCTCTGTGCCTGGAAATATTTTACTCTGAATATTCACACAGCTTGATCCCACACTTCCTTCAGATTTCTGGCCAAATGTTCACTCCCCAATAACCTTTCCTGGACCTTTTCATTTCTGTTGCTTTACCATGCTTTGTTTTTCTTCATTGAACTTATAAATATCAAATGTTACATACAGTATATGTTTATTCATTTATAGTCTGTTTCTAGTGCTAGAATGTAAGTTTGGTGAGGTCAGTACTTTGTCACTACTCCATTTCCCACACCTAAATAAATGTCTGACACACAGTGGGCATATATATATATATATATATGAATAATATATATTTCAATATATATTATTGAAAATACACATATATTTTCAATACATATATTGAATACATATACATATATACATATATGAACATATACCTATGTATGTGTATATGTACATATACATACATTACATATCCATATCCATATATACATATATGTACATATACATATACAATGCATATACATATATTTTCAATAAATGAATAAACAATCAGTTAAGGAACTAGGCATATTGATATAACTCACTGGAAGTAAACTGGAGTGAGATACATTAGTTATCTATTATTATCACATAACAAATTACCTCAAAACATAGTGGCTTAAAACAATAATAAGCATTTATCATCTCATAGCTTTTGTGGAGCAGGAGTTCAGGAGGAGTTTATTTGGGTAGTTCTGGTTCTGTTGCCTCTCATGTGACTCAGACTACAGTCATTTAAAGGTATGCCTGGGACTGAAGAAGCTGATTCCAAGATAGATTAGTTCGTGCAGCTTGTTGGCAGAAGGCCTCAGTTCCTCACCACGTGGACCTGTCTGTAGAGCTGTTTGTTGTCCTCACAACATGGTGGCTAGTTTCCCCCAGAACAAGTGACTCAAGCAAGTAAGGAAGAATCCACAATGGCTTTTGTTTACGTTAATCTTGAAAGTCACACATCATTATTTCCTCAATTCCTGTTGGTCACACAGATCAGTCCTATTCAGTGAGGGAGGGATCTACACAAAGAGCTGAATCTCAGAAAGAAAGATTCTTTGAGGGCCATATTGGAAGCTGGCTGCTACGGGGAAACAGGAAATAACATAAAAGATCTAAACTTTCATGTATTGTTGCAGGAAATCAGAAGATAACATGTAGAATTAATAAATCATAAAGTAGTGATTCACATACTGGTTTGCTGTATTGAGGTAACCAGTGGTGTGAGGGAGCCAGCTCATACAAGCTCACAAGAGCAAATTGTTGAATTTTTAGGAATTTTGTGAGCTGGTTAATAAATATAGATGTTACTAAAAATCAAACTATATAAATTTGTAAGTATAAAAATTATAAACAAAAGTAATAAAGACTCAAACTTGTCACTTCCAAATTACTTTCTTTCACTGTACTGTTATCTATACTCTTGGGAGGATTCGCACCCACTGCATCTGTATGGCGGAGTACCGTACAATGGCGTGCCATGCACATGCCCTGCACATGCCCGCCAAACTGTGTGCTCAGTGATGGCAAGTTGGCAGCTTGCAATCAGTTATGATGAGCTCATTTACGCTACAGAAATCATCAAGCACTAAATATCAGGACTTGATTTATTGTTGATTGTCTAGACTTAAGAAAGTATGGGAGAAAATATTAATAATGCTCATTAAATTTAAAAGTGCATCACTCGTGTTGCCACTAAATTGTAAATAGCACAAGAATTGAGGAAATATACTTCCTGTTCAAAAACTGTCATCTATTTTTTTTAAGTACACATCACTGAGGAATAGTGAAATTAAGACATATGTTTCATAATTTAATTTTCATTATATTTATGTAAACAAAAAATTAACCAACATTCATATTGGGACTAAATCTGGAGAGCTAGTTTTAATTTACTAGCATATCACTGGAGATAACAAAACAGAAGACTAAAAACTAAGTAGTGGAAAGTGTTTAATTCTGAGGAGTGGGACCAGTGGAGGCCAGGACCAAAGCAGGATGCTGTTGCTATTTTTGCAGGCCCTTTTGTATGACTGGAGTATTTTTAAAGCATGTACACATAATAGTTTGAATGGGAAGGTTTATTTTTAAAAAGTTTACAAGTAATTTACAAAATTCAACTTGAAGCAAACTTTTAAATTTACTCATGAAAACATTATTTCATTTGCCCAGCCACAAGTTTTGGGAGGTTATTTTCCATTGGTTTCTCGTATTTTGCATATCTTGTGAGCAGAGGAGGTAACTGCTCTTTTATTCTGAACTAAGTTTCCAAAGATGATTACGTAGAGAATGGCCTTGCAAGACAGAAATAGTGTTTTCTTTCAGAGCAAAGGGTAGGTTTGCTTACGATCCAATAGAATCAAGATAGTGTCTCCCTTCAAAGTAAAGGGCAGCTATTCTTGCTGCTTATTATAAAAGATTTGGGTTGTCTATACTTGGGGTTCTTTAGCAACAATGCAAATTTACTGTGTCTTCAGCATTCACCTGGACCCCTCTGTGTCACCTCCATGGAACTTGATGGTGATGGGAGAGGACAGACGCATTAATGCAAACATGAAACTTGTGTCACCTGCTGCACTGAGATCGATAAATTATTGTGTCTCTGACCAAGAATTTTGTCTCTGCCAGTATTTACAAGAATGTGGAAGGCTAATTTCTTGGCTTGCAAGTAGAGTAAAACTCAACCTTTCACAGTCTTTAATAATAAGCTTCCAAAAACCCATCAAATTATCAAGAATCACAAAATTTATCTCCTTTTTCTAGCATTTACCCCAGGCAGAATAAGTAAATCTTCTTTCCGTATATTTATTCACTACTCGATGGGATATTATAAAATTACAATAATTGTAGTTTAAACATAATACTGAGATGCTCAAAAAGTGTTAGTAATATAAACTGAAAGAGTCACTTAAGGAAATCCCCGCCAAGGGAGATAAGTAAAGATTTGAATTGTTTCAACATGTTTTTTTTTTTTGATGCTACATATTTTAGAAAATTTTCACACTAAGAGAGTTATAATTCATTTAACTTAAAATAATCAATATTGAAATATAAAAATAACTACAAATAAAAATGAAAGAACTAAACAAATAAATAGAAAAGAGGATTTGGATATGAAAAAATCAATGCTAATGGCTAATGAAAATATGAAATGATACACCAAGTCCTCATTGATATTTCAGGGAAAAAAAATTAAAACAATTGTGATGTCAATTATAATCCCAACACCATTTTTTCGGATAACACCAAGAGTTATCTAGAATGAGGCAACATGGGAAATCGTATACTACTTTTGTGAGTGATAATTGGTACAATTATCTAGGAGAGCAATTTGGCCACATTTGGTGAATTTGCAGATGCTTGTAACCTTTGTCTGCATGTATTAATATCTTTACTAGGTCTCTCTATCTTAGGGACTATCCTACACATATGCCCGAAAAGACATGTACTGTGATGTTCACTGAAGCATCACTTGCTTTATTAGGAAAAAGAAACAACCTAATTGTTCCTCTGTAGAATCACATTAACATAAAACTGCAATTTATATGGTATATACATCCAATGGAATGCCATATAATAGCAAACATGAATGAAATAGAGCTACATACATTGACACCGAAAATATCATGTTGAGAGAAAAACAAATGTTTAAAAACATAGAATGGCATGGCAGTAAATTCTAAAAACAGAATATAATGGTGTAAATTTGAGGTTATAACACAAATGGAATAAAGTTCAAAAAATGCTTAGAAATTATTTATGCAAACTTCCTCTATGGAGAAATATGAGAAGTAAAAGACAGACATGGTCTTTTATAGATCTGCAATTTTATTTTCATTAAGGCAAATGTGGCAAATGTTAATAGCTTTTTAATCTTGGTGGCAAATACATGAATGTGTACTATATTATTTTTTATAATTTTCTATATGTTCGAAATGTTTTAGAGAAAATTTTACTTTGATAAGAAAGATAAGAGGAAAATAAGAAACAAAATGACATGTCACTAATTCATAAAAGCTTAAAGTTTGAGAATTACCTTTTTGAGTATTTAAATTAGTTCAGTTTCTACTTTTTTTGGAGGTGGGCACAAAATTTTTGTTGTTGTTGTTTTTGTTACTGTTGGTTGGTATTTTTATACTAGGTTTGTATTATCCCTCAAATAGGTGTGCTTGTGGTAATATAAAACATGTTGTTAAGATCTATAAAACTAACGAGCAATAGCATACTCCTCCTTTTACAAAGATAACCCAGTTCTTTAAATTTGGCTGTGTGCAAAGAAGGTGCCTAAACAGGTATATGACTCCATCTTCCCACCCCATACCTAATGTACGAAGGACTCAAAAAAACATAGTCACATCTCACTTCAATATGAGGGAAAATCCATCTTCCTTTCATTAGAAAATTCACTGTCCTGCTGAGTTGCCTAAGGTATCAGAGACACTCCTTTCCACAGCGGTATGTGAATGTCAAAAATTTTAAACTGGAGGTTTTGCTAATAAAGTATTCGTTAGAAATCACTGAATGACATGGTTATATTTAGTGAATGCCATAAATTATACATATATTGTTTGCAAATATGAATAATTGACATCTTAGGTGAACAATAATCAGAAGTGTTTTGCAATTACCTATTAAATTAGTGCATAGCTATATTAGAAAGAAACATAACATGATAGATTGTTTAAAAAAACAGCAATTAAAGACCAGAAATTCTTAACAAGTCAGGATTTTGACTGAAACTATACTGTCTTCTTCAAGAGCAAGCACTTTCATTTGTTCTTAAGACTTAATGCTATGAGTGATAAGATTAAAGTCAGGGTTCAATACAAGCACCAGAACCTCTCTCTACCTGTAATAAATGTTTATATGTGTAAAAGAGGATAACTAATAATATGTCATTATGTTATGATATTTTATGGCCAGTTTAGTGATCCACATAAATTGCCCTAGAGATCTAATCATATTATTCAGAGAGCAGATGCTGCACAAGGGTGAAACAGTCTTTTTTCATAACAAGTCTCCAATGAACCTGACTTATTGTCATAGGGCTCATCTATGAGGTCTGGCATTCAGTTTCCAGACCATTCAAAGTCCTGGTGCTGTCTACAAGGGCGCTAGGGCGCTAACGACGGCGATGATTTTCATGGTGTGGGCACTTGTCTAGCGTGAACTAGACTGAAACCATTCTATATTTCACATTAGTACCAGAACAGCTGTTGATGTTAGCAGTATTAATCACAACCAACTTGGGCTGGATTCAAAGTGACCTAGAAGAGCTACATTCTACATCTTGCCATCAATTCCCCGGGGCAAAAACATTATGTGGCAACATGTCCACATCAAAGGGAAGTATGTCCTTTGATTATCCCTTGTGTACAGATTTCTGGCAGAGTCTATGACAATGGGGCTGCATCTAATGTTCTAGTTATCACTGTCTGGGATGGCACTTCAAAACAGAAAAGGGTAAATTTGACTCCACAAGAGAGAGTGCCATTATTACCATAGTTACTAGATCAGTGAATAACATCTTTTGAGGTTTCACTTGTATAAGACTTAAATGTCTCTGTGGGAAAAAAAGAAGAAATTTTATTGATTCAGGGGTAAACTATCAGATTAGGAGAAATAAAATGCACAAGAGCAGAAACACAGATGCCAGGGATATTTCTTTATAATTATTTTCCATTTTCAGATGCATGGAAAGATCTAAGTTAAATCTGGAAGACAAAGCACAATAGAAACACACTTTTCTACGCCCTTATAGCCAAACAAGGTATTGGTTTTCTTTGCTCATTCCATTGGCTATTTGATGTGTAATCTTCACAAAGGACATTATTAGTGGTTTGACAACCATGCCTGTATGATGGGGGTTCTTTGATTTATGTTCCAGTTCCCAGAAGGGGAAGACCAGAGGAAGGTTTTAAATTTGACACTATATGACTTAAAAAAAAAAAAAAATGTGTGGTGGGAGCTACTGTTCTGTAAGGAAAGATATACTGAGAAGTGTGTGGTTCTTTGAGATTACATTAGAGCAGTGAACAGGAGCAGTAAATAAGAAATTCTCTAGAACTTGTAAATTAAAGAGCAGTCTGCAGACTGGCAGTACCAACATCAGCTGGCAGCTGGTTAGGAATGCAGAATCTTGGGCTCCACTCCACACCTTCAGCATCAGAATGCATTTCCTGAAAGCCTGAGGCACTCACGTGCACATTAAAGTTTAAAAAGGGTTACTCCAGAATGAGTTAAAGTATATCTCAGAAGACTTTCTAGAGAGTTGTTTATTTCCCTAGAGGGACAGATGCCTGGGAAGGCCTACCTGAAATTTGTGTCAGAAGCTAAAAAGGCTTTGAGGACCCAGAAGCTAACAGTCAACAGATCAGTATCATTATATGATTAAATACATGATGACTGAATTGCCTAATCGTCTAGGAACAAAAGCATCTTTTATCAAAGTCAGTTTGGTAGGAGAAATTTCTATTACGTTTAGTTATGACTGGTGGTGATAGTGAAACATCAAAAAGGGCTGTCTCAGGCAAAGGCTTCTGCAGGGTGTGTGATTAATTACCTGGGGAGACGATAATGCCTCATGAAGAAAGTCTTCTCATTAGGAGTTCTAGTTTTAGCCCCTAGATCCAAGAAAACAAGAAAGCTACAATCTTTCTGACCAGACAGGCAGTCCTCAAAGGATGGTGTGGAAAGAGTCTGTACAGAGACAGTGGTCTCCAACCTTTTTGGCACCAGGGGCTGGTTTCATGGAGGACAATTTTTCCGTGGACTGGGGATAGAGGGGTTGGGGGTGGGGATGGTTTCAGGATGATTCAAGCGCGTTACATTTATTGTACACTTTATTTCTATTATTAGTACATTGTAATACATAATGAAATAATTATACAACTCACTATTGGTTGGAGAAGTCTGCACCTAGATCATATTCTTGTGCCTCTTAACTGATTTGTATCTTATAGCATGTCTTACAACAATGTGATATGTCATTGGAATGTCTTTTATTAATATAACATTACAATGAATTTCTTTATTGACAGTTCTCTTGTAAGTACTATAGGGAATATATAAATCTCTATTTCTGCCTTAATTTTAATATTCTGAATTCTAGCAAAACATGTAGTATACATTAGACTCCTGTGGTTGTAAGTCACCAAAACCTAACTTGAAGCTCTTTAAAAAAAAGAAGAGCAATTTATTGACTAAGAGAATACAAGAAAGGGTTTAAATAATTTATATTAATACACAGGCTAGGCAGGATGTAGCTAGAACCTAAAACCACTGGAACCAGGAACACAAACATTCCCAGGACTCATTTTCTCTTTCTTTCTCTGGCTTTTAACTTGTCTTATCTTTCGGTGAGCTTCGTTGTCTTTCTATAAATCAAATTTTGTTCATGGGTTCAGAAAAAAGACAGCTGATTCCTCTCAAGTCTTTCTTATAGTTACTACTATTGTAGTGGGGGTGACAATACTCTCTGTGAGTATTAAAGTTTAAAATTTCAGGCAAGTCTTAGATTTCCCAGTTTAAGTCATATGTTCTTTGTGGACCAACCAGCTGTCACCCTGAAGGGGACCTTGTAAGGAAAGGGCTTGGACTATGACTAAAAGGAGAAGGTATTGAGAGTAAAAACATGACAATTTTGTAGAAACTAATAACTCAAGGGAAAAAGAAAGAGCAGTTTTCTAAAGAAGAAATACTGACCAGAAAAAAATAACTTGTCTGTTAATGTATACATATAGTGGCTTTAAAAATAAATTTAATACATAAATTACTTCTTCAGAGGGACAGATAAATACAATCTTTGAAATACTGCATGCAGTGGCCTTAAAGAGCATGCCCTTTCAAGGATATAGAAAGGCAAACAGTATTATTATATTATTACAATATTCAGTTTCAATTTTTGTTAGATTATGCTACAAGATGATACAATGAAGACTGGAGATCCTTAAAATATTTGTTTTTAAGAGAATGACTAAATGATTACATGTAAAAACTATAGATGCTATGCAGCTAAGGAAATAAAGAATAAGCAAGAAAATAAAGAATAAGCAGTTAAATGCTGCAAAGGCAAGAGTAAGCACTTCAGGATGTTTTTTGAATAAATGAATGAGGTCTGTATGTGCTATTTAGAAAGAGAAACATTGAATTTCATTGAATGCAATAATCAAGTTGTATAAATAATATATATAGTATAATTCCATTCTTGTCTTAAAAACCATGTACTGTATATATAATAAAAATGATAATAGTAGCTAACATTGATTAAGCACTGAATATGTTTCAGGCAGTATTCTATACTCTTTACAATTATTATCTAATTGCTAACTGAACCCTTATAAGAACCCCATGAAGTAGGTTTTAGGGACTTCTTATGAAGCAATTATTTCCATGTAAAGCAGATAATTGAGGAAGCCTACCAGTCTCTAGTTCCTGCGCACTAATGCATTTTGCTACCCTAACTCCTAAATATGTGTGTATAGGTACTCTTCCATACATCTATTGTCCAAATATTTGTTGAATGTCTGTTATTGCTAGGCATTCTTCTAGGCTCTAGGCCTGCATTGTTTAACATTCAGTATTTGTGTAGATTATATTCTGGTGGGAAATGACTAATAAAACACATAACAAATAAATACAATATGTACTATCTTGGATGTGATCAATGCTACAAACAAAGCAAAACAAAACAAAAAACAACAGCTGGGTTGAGGGAATCAAGAGTCTCAAGGCCAAGATTACTGCTTTGAATAGGAGTGGAGGACAGGGCTGACGTCACCAAGAATGTCATAGTTGAGCAAAGATTTGAAAGCGGTCAGGAAATGGCCCATGGGGCTATCTGGGAGAAGAGTTTCCCAAGCAGAGAGAAAAGCAGTGCAATTGTTTTTGTGATTGCATCTATTTTCTTAGTGAGGCAGGAAGTCAGAGGCCTGATCTTGTCTGGTATATTCAAAGAATATACTGTTTCTGGAGTCTCTGGAATGAAGTGAGCAAGGAAGGGCAGTGGACATATTAATAATACAGAAGAGATAATGAGTGGACTGGGGCCTGGGGCTGTTGTATGAATCTCGCTTTTGCTGTCAATGAAATGAAGAGCTTTTGTTTTGAGCAGAGAAGACACATGATCTGACATACATTTGAGGAGGATTTTTCTGGCTACTTATACTGAAAGGAGATTAAAGAGTATTGAGACAGCTATGAGACTGTTTCTCAGATTTCTGACTTCAGGGAGCAAAAGTAATCAATGGCCTCACTTGCTGTGTTCTGAAATCCATCACCGCCTGTACTTGGCCTCTTCCAATGAGCAACTGAGTGGAGGGGAAGAAATGAGAAGATTTGAAAAGAAAGAATTAAGAAGAAAGAGAAAGTGTGCAATGGTCTCATGAGAGAGTTGACTATATAGAGTAATGGCCTTGATACAGTTGTGTATGTAACTGAGTGTAATATGGACTGACATACACAAATATATGGAAGATAAAGCCCAAACCTTTAACACTGGCAATCCAGGGAGAGTAGTGTTGAAGAGCAGTGGTAGAATTCTTAGTTTTTATTTTTATAAATTTCTACTTTATTTGATTTTTATAATAAGTTGGCATTACTTTTAAAATTAATACACTGTTCATAAGTTAAAAGAGATGTTGAAAGAATATGTTTTAATGAAGAAATGAAAATATTTGTTGCAATATGTGTATATAGCAATTAACTAAAGATACAATCAATGTAGATGTTCTCTCTGTAATCTAAGGATACTGAGGAAATATCTTCTTTGGCATGTTAAAGTTTTCCTCCCAAAATAAATAAGCCCAGCACCCACAGCTCTCAAAAAAGGATTTTCTTTATATTTTCCAAGAGGAAACGTAGGTGTCATCTTTAAAATTACACTCAAAGAAAACTGGAACATTCTGTTTTACGTTTGTGAGCCACTGTGTCTCCCTAATAATTACAACGTAATAGGAGATTACAAAAATAGCAGGTGAAATGCACAGAAATAATACAGAAAGGTGCTACTAAAGAAGACCACGTCAGGAAGTCTTCCCAGAGGAAGACTACTGAGAACAAGTAGAGATGAAGGGCAGAATAAGAAGAAGAAACACATGGACAAAAAGTAGGAAGAAATACAAGAAATACAATAAAATACAAGAAATACAATAAAATAACATGGTATCTGTGGGAATTGCTGAGTTCTATATTTTAGCAGTATAATTAAGCTAATGGCAGCCAGTGCACCGCACAGAACTTCAATGGTTGTGAAGAGCAGTATATCAGTTATCTACTGCCCAAAATTACCTCATAATTTGGCAGTGTAAAATAACAAACATCTATTATGTCACAGTTTCTGTGAGTAAAAAATCTGGGCCCTGCTTATCAGGCTGCCTCTGACCCAAGGTCTCTCATGAGGTTGTAGTCAAGCCCTTGGCCAAAGCTTCAGTCATCTCAAGGCTTGACTGGGAGTGAAGAATCCATTCCCAAGCTCCCTGAAGTGGGCCTGTGTTTTGAATGAATCTCTTCATGTGTTTTTTTAAATAAGTTTTCACTTTTTTATTATTTCAGAATTTGGAGGATACACACGTTTTGGTTACATAATTTACTTTTGTACAGCATGATTGCATGATTTGTTTTTGCTTATAACTTTGAGTCAAAGTCACAAATGTGTCCTTCACCCATTTAGTTGATTCACAAACTGGTAACATATATTTGATTTTCTATAGTTATTCCAGTAATTCATCTTTGCAAGGTTATGATCATTATGACTTTTTTTTTCACATCATCATGTATTTTAGACCATGATACTAGCTAAATTCTCTAAAAGTTGATTAATCACCCCCTTTCTTATTAAAAAAAAAGGTCACACACATTATTTGGCTCATTTCAGTCACTGGAAAGTTTACAACATTCATTTAAAAATAAGCAAACAGTATTTGAAATAATATGGAATTACAAATCAAACTTTTTCTGTTAACTTGATGCTGCCCAGAATCAGATTAAACGCTCTCTGCCAGCTGCTTGAAGATAGTAGTAACAGCTCAAGAAATGATACAGGGAATTCATTTTTTAAAGAATGATAACACTGAATTAGTGTTGAGAATTTAAAATGGAGTTTTGATTCCCATTCTTTGAACAGTTTAAATACATATTATTTAGTGAGAGGAAACTGTGCACTTAACATCGATATGGAAAACAGAGACGTTACCTCTACTCACTACTTGAGGAGACCATATAAGAAGGTGATTGTCACTCTAGCAATAAATGTCAACCCCAGGTGTACTCCCTATATGAAGAGATGACTCATAGGAAATACGATTCTGCTCACTAACAAAGAAAACAAAATGGTATGTGATTCAAAATGTTTAGACATTTCTCTTCTTCAACCAATGTGAGCTACAAATGACAACAGGAAATGAAATCCCATATTGCAGTTTGTGGATAAATTTCTGAAAGAAATTCTACTTAATGTATACAGAAATTTCTTCAAATTTCAGTATTGTCAGAATTGGGGCAGACAATTCAAATTGTATATGGCACAAAACCATAACATTCTCTCCTGTAAGCTGTCCCTTGTCTATTTGTTTGTTTTTTAAACAGCTGTCGACTTGTTCTGTATCATCAATTCTGGTAGTTCAGGATTAATTCTCACCATTATCAGTGGCAGAACATGATGGTACAATAAGCCAAAATGACTAAAGCATTACAGGAAAAAAAAAAAAAACCTGAGGAGAAAAGAAGAGAATTGCTATATAAAAGCTAATCCCTTATGAACAGCATATTTGGAAGCTGCCTGTAGGTAATTACATTCAGGTAACCTGATCTGAAAATGCCAAGTTCACACAATGGTTCATTTAATTCCATCTGGTGTACAATAATACATTCTTTAATGGACACATTGATTTAAAAGAAAAAAATCACCGCAGATATGAAAAGCCCACATTCTCCTGGTATATAAAAAATATTACATCAAAAACTAAAGTCTCAAAAATGATCCTGCAATATTTAATTTACAAAAAAGGAAATTAAGATAATGAGCTTTAGACTTCTCACTACCTATATCCCTTGTTAGTTATGGTCTAGTTTCTTAGTAAGGAATATATATATATATACATATATATAGGTGAATAAATTAGTAATCCATTAATTCAATAAATATATATAATTGAGTCAGCACTTCTGATTCTTAGGAGGACAAAATAAACTGATTTAGAACATATTTAAGTCATTAAATGTATTCAAAATATTTTTAAGAAGAGATATTTAGCTCTTGGAATGATGCCACCTGTCATCAGAATAGGAATGGTGCAAAAACAGGCATGTGTTTAGCACAGACTGTTGATACTCTCCTTTCTGGTCCTAAATATGGCCAGGGAACTTGACTTTCTGGAATAATGAATCATATGTGACCAAAAACATCATGGCGAATAATTTGAGAGAGAAAAGACCTGCATCTGGCCTTTTAAAGAATGTGAATTCTGTCTTTAAACACTTTTTCCATCAGAGCTCTAACCAGGATGCCTACTAAACCCTCCTTCTAAATTCTCTCTTCTTTCCCAGAAAGGAGCAGGGTAAATATACCTCCTATTTGTGTGAATTTTTTCCCATTAGTCGATATATGTATGTCTCACTACCTGATACATTGATGAAAACCAAAGGCTTTTTTTCCAAAGTCTTACTGAAATGCAACAAGGTAGTCTGGCCCTGCTAAAACTGTAAAAGAACAGTTTTTCTTTTCTGTTCTCGCTCCCCTGTTAGAAATCCCCCCACCATGTTCACCCCACTTTCCAAACCCAAAGTCCACCTCTAGCCCTCTCTCCTTTCTTTTGGATGTACCCTGAAATCCCCACAGCCTTTCTTTTGTCTCCACCACACTCTGGTAGCAAACTCCCTCTTCAATCTCCTCATCAAAACCATGTTCTTAGTCTGATTATCTCAGATCCCTGCTCTCTTACATACGAATTAGATAATTTGATTCTAGTACATATGTCAGCACGTTATTTCATTTCAGTTATCAAAATGCATTGCTTTAAGGACCTCTTGGTGTCAGAGGCTGAACCTAAAAACGGGATGCTGTTAATAGGAAATTAAGACACTAAATGAATTCCTTTTAAAACTTTATATAGGAGAATATATAGCCAGTGCCTTTCAGGGTAATGAGAAAAGAAGATGGCTTATCATTTCATTAATTCATTCAGTCAATAAATATTTATTAAATGTCTACAATGTGTTAGGCACAGTTATCAGCACTTAAGATTCAACAATAAACAAAATAGACAAATATTTCTACTCAGAGAATTAGATGGTATGGGGAGTGTCTCATGCAACGAATGTGACTGACAATGAACAATAAGAATAATCAATATGGAAATTTTATTTTATACTAGGCAGTGTTAAGTGCTATGAGAAGAATATTAGAGCAGATGAAGGGGGAATGAACAGAATACAATGGTGGCTGCCGGGGACCAAGAGGTGGGGAGATGTGGAGATGTTGGTCAAAGGGCACAAACATTTCAGTTATAATATGAATCAGTTCTGGGATCTAATGAACAGCATGGTAACTACAGTTAATAATATTGTGGTACATACTTGAAATTTGCTAAAGGAGCAGATAGTAAATGTTCTCACCACAAGACAAAAACAAATTTAAAAAAATGGTAACTAGGTAAAATGAAAAATGTGTTAGCTAACTTCATTGTGGTAATCATTTCACACTATATATGTATGTTGAATCATCACATTGCATACATTAAACTTATATAATTTTATTTGTCAATTATAGCTCTATAAAACTGAGTAAAAGGGGGAAAAAGCAAGGCAGGGGCATTTTCACTACTCAGTAAGACAACCAGGGCAGTCACCATTGAGAAGATGAACTTTAAGGAAACAATGAAAGAGCTAACAGAGTTAGTCAAACTATTTTTTGGAGGAAGAACATTCCAGGCAAAGATCTTTAGATGAGATTGTAAAGGGAATATTCCAATGAATTATTCCAATGAACAGCAAGGTAGCTTATGCCTGCAGTATAGTGATCCAGGAATGGAATCAAATGTGTGGAAACTGGAAAACATAATGCTAAGTGAAATAAGCCAAGCACAGAAAGACAAATCTCGCATGTTCTCACTCACATGTGGGAGCTAAATATTAAAACAATTGACCTAATGGAGGCAGAGAGTAGAATGATGGTTACCAGATGCTGGAAAGGACAATGTGGGGGAGCAGGTATGAAGTGGGGATGGTTAATGTGTACAAAAATATAGTTAGAAAAAATGAACAATATTTGATAGTACAAAGTGACTACAATCAACAATAAGTTATGATAAACTTTAAAATAACTAAGAGAATGGAATAGGAGTGTTCATAGCACAAAGAAATGATAAATTCTTGAGGGGGGTGGATACCCCAATTATCCTGAATTGTATAATATGCATTTTATGCCTGTATTGAAATATCACATGTACCCTATAAATATATACAACTATTATATATCCATAAAAATTAAAAATAAAAATTAGAAAACATAAAAATAAAATGTGTAGGAGATAAAATGTGAAGGGGTGCAGGGAGGTCTTATGATGTTGGGTCTTTTAGGTCTGTAGTCCCCAAGCCCAGGCCGCACAGCAGGAGGTGAGCAGCGTGCAAGCGAGCAAAGCTTCATCTGTATTTATAGCCGCTCCCCATCGCTCACATCACTGCCTCATCTCCACCTCCGGTCAGGTCAGTCACTGTCTCCCATCACCCCCAGATGGGACCATCTAGTTGCAGGAAAACAAGCTCAGGGCTCTCAGTGATTCTGCATTATGGCGAATTGTATCATTATTTTATTATATATTACAATGTAATAATAACAGAAATAGAGTGCACAATAAATGTAATGCACTTGAATCATCCAAAAACCATGCCAAAACCAAAACCAACCCCCAACACCACCCCCAGTCCATGGAAAAATTGTCTTCCATGAAACTGATCCATGGTGCCAAAAAGGTTGGGGACTACTGTCTTAGGGTATTGGAAAAATTGGGGCTTTTATTCTTAAAGAATATTTACAAGATATAATACTGCTTGACAGCCCAGTGAAAGTCATATTTTGAAGCAGGTGGACTTTGTACACATAGTAGTTGCTTATGCCTAGGGGTGACTTTGCAGAATCTGTGTATCGAGTCAAAGGACCATTAAAGGCATAGCTTATTCAACTACCTCTGGTAGGAATTCCAAACGAAGCCACTTGCTAAAACTGCAAGAACTTACTCTCATTTTGGTTTAAAGCTTCCTTCATCTCTTTGCATAAAAGGTCTGGGGATACCTATTATAGTATCATCTCATAACTGATTATCATCAGATTACTCTAAATTATGTTTCTTCTATGTGAATTTAATGTTGAATGCATACTCCGTACTAATACTTAGCAAGAGCTCATCCTAGGAATGGAAGTATGTTTAGACATAATTGTTATGTGTTGGAAGTCTGATTTCTTTCCTCAGACTAATGAAAGAGTAAGTTACATATAGTAAGAGAGACTTAGAACTTGTTGGTAACATTGAACTCTGTCCTCTCCTTCAGATCCCAGCAGATGCTAGGTTAGTATTCTTGGGGATGTACAGAAAAGATACATTTCAACTGGCATTATTCCGGGAAGTTTTGTTCTGCAGCAGTCTGCTGTGAGGAGGGAATGGTGATTGTTACTTCAAGCCATTCCTCTGCAGAACGACCCATTTGAAGCATGACTGCTGAAGGAGAAAAGAGTCACGGCTCTAGAGTGGCGGCTCTCTCTGCTCCATTATGTCTCTTTGAAGGCTGCACAGCTCAGAGATACGCATAATATAAGGCATTTCAGGTGTGCCAATACCTCTTTCCCCTGCAGATCCTTTTCTCGTTTGCCTGTTTCCAAACAGCCTTATATGAAAAAACAGTGGTATATAGCTGATGGAGAAATATGATTTTAAGATAAAAACCAGCTTTTCTCAATAGATGATAAGCTATAGTGTTACTTAATAGCCAAACATAAGTTCTTTCCTGCTGCAATTTCTTTTTACATGACTGAGCTATAAAATAAGTTTTTAAAACTCCAATTAAACCCTATATTTTAGCGTTTGTCTTTGGCATATATTCTTTTATACAAATTATAGTTATTAATGAAACTTCTATGCCTGACTATACACTTGGGACTTTAAATGCATATTTAAATATTAACAAGGATCTGATTAAGATGCAGAAACATGGGTAGTGAAGCTAATGGAAATACTTTCCTCTTGTCTTGTCTTGCTTCTATATTATATTCATCAAAATTCCAATTAGCAACATGAGAATGCAGCATGACTTTTTATGTGTATTCTTGTTCACTTACAGCGGCTTTGATTTAAAGGGTTTGGGGAAAATGAATTTTTTAGCATTGAAATAGAAGCAAGTTTTGTTGAATAGTAATTCCAAGTGAATTTTAAAGTACACACTTCCTTGATGGGTTGAAATGTTATTCCCCTACCCTCAATTTAGGCATTTACAATTAATCAAAAAATTGATGTTCTTTTTTTTTGTCTTAGGCTTGTACCTGCTAGTTCATTTGATTGCTTCATCGTGCTAATGAGCTGCAGGTTGAAAGTTTTTGTCCCTGTATGAGCCTGCTATGCCTGGAGAAAATTTGGTTCAGAGGCTTCAAAACACAATCCAATTTTCAGCCAAATACTTTCATTGTGCACCTTGGACTATAACGACAACAACAAAAAAACCTCAATCTGCATTCATACCAATTATGCAATGCAAGAATAGGATGTTTATATACTTACATTTCATCCCCCGCCCCCAACATGCTGGTTTTCTATTAGTTAAGTTTCTGTAAGTTCCTTAGGACCAACGTCTGTGCCCTGCTGTTTGCAGGATAAAATTAATAAATTAATCAGAACATGGGAGGAAGAGAAAGAAATGGTGTATTCACCTTTTTCTTATAACATTATCGAGTGATAATGGAAGTAGACATGCATATTATATAAAACATATATGTATGTATTTAAATCTCTCCTACCTAAAAAACATTAACTTTTCACATCCCTACAAGTAGCAACTTATTTCTCTTCTCTTTCTCAGCCAAAATTCTTGAGCTACCTTCAATTTCCTATTCATTCACTTATTTTTCAGCCTTCGCTAATCTGTTTTTTTCTAACAACTTCACCAAAAGAGCTCACACTAAGATCAACAATGACCTTTGAATCACTAAATGGACATCTCAGAGTCCTCTTCTTTACCTGAACACTCAGCAGCATTTGGCCTTGTTGATCATTCTTTCCTTCTTGAAGTGCCCTCCTTACCCTCTCCTGTTAATTGTCTTACATTTCTGACCGCTTCTCAAAGCTCCTTTGAATGCTCATCTGCCAATAATGCTGTGTTAAATGTTGCAGTTTCTCATTACTCAGTACTAGGTTATTTCTTTTCTCATTAATGCTCTTTCCCTTGGTAATCTTAAAGAGGATCATCTCCAGATCTTATTATAACCTATACAGTGATCACACATACATTTTATACGATCCCTCTGAGTTCTCTTTGTTCAACACGTAAACTTGGATGTCTCAAAAGCTACCTCTGAGAGCTGAGACCGAGTGCCAACTGTCTTCACTGTTTGTTCCAGTAAACCTTTACACAGAAAAGATAAGACTGTAATCCAATAAATAACTCCATTGTTTGCTTCAGGAAATTCTTGTGTATCAATTTTTCAGTCTGCTCACCTGAAAAGTCTGCCTTGGAAAATTCATCTTAAGCTTCTTGATCTCAGACCCCAAAATCTAATAAAATCTCACTCCTGACTTACCCCTTTGAGACATTAAGATTCCTGCAGGTGGTTTCTTACGGCAGTAAGTTCTAATACTCTTAGCTTTTGCTTTATTAACAGGTTGTCCAGTTACAATCTGGGGAAGTCAATACTTCCAACTTAATGTGTCCAAAAACAAATTAAGAATTTTCCATACCAACCCGCTCATCTTTTAGTGTTCTCTATTTAAATAAACCCATAAATATCTCTAAATTTGCAAACTAAAACCTACAGTTCCTTCCCTTTACTTACTCATTTTTGAAACTACCAAATTGTGTTTTGCCTCTCCAGCAAATATTAGTTGAATAAATAAACAAGATAAAATTGGTAAAGCATGTTTTATCAAAGTGTCTCATTCCACTCATTCCAGTGGAACACTGGGGGAGGACGAGGGGTGTCAGAGAGGAGCTGTGAGCCCCGGTGTAGGCAGATACATACTATCTGCGGAGTATTCGTAAATAATTAATAAAACAATTCAAAGTCTGTCAGTTTTATTATCATTACACCTTACCCATTGTATTAAATTTCAGTAATAAATACCCTTTCTGGCAAGAGGAACAGGTCCCACACTACCTTCCCACACTTAACTTGGTCATTGTTCAATTTTTTAAAATTTCAGCATATTATGGGGGTACAAATGTTAAGGGTATTGCCCATGCCTTCCTCCCCCTTCGAGTCAGAGCTTAAAGCGTGACCATCCCCCAAACGTTGCATATCTCACTCATTATGTTTGTATATACCCATCCCCTCTTCCCCCCTCCCACTTGCCCAACACCCGATAAATGTTCTTCCTATATGTCCACTTAGGTGGTGATCTGTTAATACCAATTTGCTGGTGAGTACATGTGGTGCTTGTTTTTCCATTCTTGAGATACTTCACTTAGTAGAATGGGTTCCAGCTCTATCCAGGAAAATACAAGAGGTGCTATATCACCATTGTTTCTTAAAGCTAAATAGTACTCCATGGTATACATATACCACATTTTATTAATCCACTTATGTATTGATGGGCACTTGGGTTGTTTCCACAACTTTGCAATTGTGAATTGTGCTGCTATAAATATTCAAGTGCATGTGCCTTTTTTGTGGAGTGTCATTTGAACTTTTGGGTAGATGCCCAGTAGTGGGATCACTGGATCAAATGGTGGATCTACTTGTATCGCTTTACGGTATCTCCATATTGCTTTCTACAGAGGTTGAACTAGTTTGGAGTCCCACCAGCAGTGTAGGAGTGTTCCTATTTTTCTGCATCCATGCCAACATTTATTGTTTGGGAACTTTTTGATAAAGGCCATTCTCACTGGAGATGAGTGACACACCACTGCAGTTCCGATCTGCATTTCCCGGATGACCAGAGATGCCGAGCATTTCCTCACATGTTCGCTGGCCATTATTCTGTCCTCTTCTGAAAAATCTCTGTTCATGTCCTTTGTCCACCCCTTGATACGACTGCTTGATTTTTCCCTGCCAATCCTCCCAAGCTCTAAATAAATTCCAGCTATCAGCCCCTTATCAGATGTACAGCCTGCAAAAATTTTCTCGCATTCTGTGGGTTGTCTGCCCGCTCTCCTGACAGTTTCCTTAGCTGTGCAGAAGCTTTTCAACCTGATCAGTTCCCATCTACTTATCTCTGCTGCTGCTGCTGTGATTGCCTTTGGGGTCCTCTTCATAAATTCTTTGCCTAGGCCAATGTCCAGAAGAGCACCTCCAACGTTTTACTCTAGAATTCTAATAGTTTCATACCCAAGGTTCAAGTCTGCTACCCAGCACAAGTTGATTTTTGTGAGAGGTGAAAGGTGAGGGTCCTGTTTCAGTCTTCTACATGTGGCTATCCAGTTTTCCCAGCACCATTTATTGAATACGGATTCTTTTCCCTAGTGTATGTTTTTGTCTGCTTTGTCTAAGATTAGATTAGTTGGCTATATGAGGATGGTTTTATATCTGGATTCTCAGTTCTGTTCCACTGATCAATGTCCCTGTTCTTGTGCCAGTCCCAAGCTGTTTTAATTTCTATAACCTTGTAGTGTAGTTTGAGGTCTGGTAAATTGATATCTCCTATTTTGTTTTTATTGCCTAGGATTGATTTTGCTATACAGAGTCTTCTCTGGTTCCATACGAAGTGTAAAATTATTTTTTCTATCTGTGAAAAATGATGATGGTATTTTGATAGGGATTGCATTGACTCTGTAGGTCACTTTGGGTAGTATAGACATTTTAACAATGTTGATTCTGCCAACCCATGAGCATGGTATATTCTTCCACCTGTTTACGTCCTCTGCTATTTCCTTCTTTAGTGTTTCATAGTTCTCCCTGTAGAGGTCTTTTACCTCCTTAGTTAAATATATTCCTACGTACTTTATTTTCAAGTCTCCCCAATACATTTTATGAAGCGAACATAACCCTGATACCAAAACCAGGAAAGGATGCAATAAAGAAGAAAACTACAGACCAATATCCCTTATGAATATAGATACAAAAATTCTCAGAAAAATCCTAGCCAATCGAATCCAGGTCCTTGCCAAGAAAATAATCCATCACAACTAAGTGGGCTTCATCCCAGGGATGCAGGGATGCTTCAACATACGCAAATCTATAAATGCAATTCACCATATAAACAGAAGCAAAAACAAAGACCATATGATCCTCTCAATAGATGCAGAAAAAGCATTTGAGAAAATTCAACACCCTTTTATGATAAGAACACTCAACAAAATAGGCACAGATGGGGCTTACCTAAAAATGATACAAGCCATATATGACAAACCCACAGCCAATATCATACTGAATGGGGAAAAACTGAAACCATTCCTACTTGGAACTGGAACAAGACAAGGTTGCCCAGTATCTCCGCTTCTATTCAACATAGTGCTGGAAGTCCTTGCTACAGCAATCAGACAAGAGAGTGGAATTAAGGGTGTCCAAATGGGAGCAGAAGAGATCAAACTCTCACTCTTTGCTGATGACATGATATTATACCTAGATAACCCCAAGGATTCAACCAAGAGGCTCCTTGAATTGATAAATGAATTTGGTAAAGTCTCAGGATACAAAATCAATACACAGAAATCAGAGACATTCATATATACGCCAACAACAGTAAAAGTGAGAACCAAATCAAAGATTCGATTCTCTTCATTGTTCAATTTTATCTCATGAAGTTGGTTTATTGACTCCTTAAAACTGCTACCCCCACTATTAGGAATGTTGCCACTAGGTAGCAGTATATTGTGTTGAGTCCACGTCTCATTTCAAAAGCTACTGCCTTGATATAGAATTGATAGACATTTCTTATTCTTTGGAAGAGAAGTATAACAGACTGAGGGTTCTCTTGGCAGCAAATTCTTATTCTAGGAGGTGAGGATACAAGAAAGAACCAAACGAAAGACATCTTTGCCTTCAAAGAGCTTACAGCTGCTGAGGGATTGAGACAGCCAACTTTATAAATAAATAAATAATGTATTATAAACACACACTGGTAGATAAATAAAATATATAGCTTGCAAAAGTAAAATATAAAGCAGAGAAGGAGAGATGAAGTGTGTATGTGTGGGGGAGAGTTGGGAATTTTAGATGGGATGGCTGTTTGCTAAAAGTCTGAATGTAGCTAAGTAACCATTTATCTCAGATATGAACTTGCACCCAGCCTCAAAGGATTTCTTAAAGTCACCCTGCTACTAAATTACCCTGCACAAAGAATATTTTGTATTCAGCTGTTTTCATTACATGATATGAACAGAGAATAATATTCCAATTGCTTGGAGTTGTGAGAACCATTTTTGGCCAAAGCCTTATTTCATTAGTGAAAGCCATTTTGTGTGCATTGTAAGAAAATCTGGTTTTCAGTAGATTCTCTGATGTATTCACAAAGTACGAATTGTAGTTTTCTTCTTTCTCAACACTGGCTTACTCCCTCATGTAAATTTATTCAAACCTATTTTTAGACTTTAGAAGCCTTTTACTAATGTATGGAAAACACAGGCCTTTCCTTGTTTTCATTAAATAAGGAGTGTTAAAACTGCTCCAAAAGTTCACTTCTACTGTGTTCACAATTTGCAAAATAAGGAACAGTGGCCTGCTCCTGGAGATGTTCAGTCAGCCAGGATCAACAGTCAGGAAAAAAAAAAAAAAAGTGCTGTTCTATGAAGCCCTTAATTCTCATGGAAATGAATGTGAACTATGGACACAAGGAAAGAATTGATTTAGAACTGTAACAAGTTCACAGGTCATGCCAGCCACTTTTAATAACCACAAAACATGGCTTAGTCGAAACAACAGAAGCAGGCTGACATGGTCTTTGTTAAAGGGCTTGAAGAAATCAAACCACCACTTGTGGTCAGCCCCCATTCCTAAAGAGGGGAAGGGGCTTGCGGAGCAACTACTGTCTCCCCTCAGATGACAGGAGCACTGAGGGTGGAGGATCCAATTTTTGTTATTTTAGCCATTTACACTATTTTCTCTGATAGTAAGTTGTGGAAGTTAGGATAACGTCCAAAATTTTGCCTCTTACTGGAGCAATTATTCATTGGCAGGATGTAGTAGGAATGCTTTGTTGAACTGCCAGTGAAATCTGCTTCGTAGAGTGGGTGTGTAATGTGAATAGGCCTCTGGCAAAAAAAAATGTTAGAAAAATCAGAAAGTCATCAATACAATAGGGGTGTGTGTGTGTGTGTGTGTGTGTGTGTAAAACTAGTTTTAATAAAATAAAAATACAGCTAGAATTATAAGTGGTGGTGAAGTCATGCAGTTTCCACTTTTCCTTGTGAATGCTGTTTATTATATACATTTTAGGGAAATATAATATAAAAGTGGTTTGAGTTAATAACAAGATCTGAAATATTTGGAAAGAATTATTGGCAGTTTGGAAAGTTGGATATTATCATTAAATTTAAGTTGTATTAATATTTAGGGTGAACTGTATTTTTTTTTGGAGAAATAAAGTTCTTAGTTACAAAATAGTTCCCTTTCTCTGCTTAAAATCTAGTTACTGATTGAAGGATGTGTATCAAGACTGCTGCATGAAGGGATGTAGGAACAATCATATACAATGTAAGTATTAATAAAAGTCAGCTCAAACAAGGATTGCTTAAAAAGGCCATGGAGTGCTATGGGTCGATATAAATTCTAAGGGTTTTCAGGCCAAATTGGTAAGAAAGAAAAAAAAAAAAAAAAACAAGATGACAAGGCGATTAAGAAACTAAAGTAGTTTGCTGAATATTTTCCAGATAAAAAGAAGTCATTTAATGTTACCTTATTATTATTCTCTTTCCTGGAATATATTTACTCTAGTTTAATAAAAAAAAAAGTACATCTTTATATTCCTGGTAGTGTGTGGTAAAGTAGACAAAACAATAATCTTTTGCTGAAACGGGTATTACTTTTCTTGTTTCTCTTTGCAAAAGTAACATCTTTTTTGCTTGTTGTTGAACATCAAAGTACTTATCAAAGGCTCAGAGGTGTGAACAATCTCAATTTTCCCAAAGAGAAACCATACTTTTCTTAAGGGAAAAAAATGCATCTCTAGTAAAGATCATAAATATGTGTTTTGTCTATTTGACTAGTGTTTTAACTCTCTCTACACTGCATTATTTTTCTACAAATTCCTTGATATAATAAATTCCCAGTTAATAGAACACAGATAACAGGGTTTTAATATATACATATATATACATTTAAATATATACATATTTAAAATATTCTTTTCAAAGTAGTGTCCTAATTCAGAAAATATCTCCACATTTTTAGTTAAATTTTAGAGTTTGTGAAAATTAAGTTAAATAGTACACATTTTCTTTTACGTAGATCAGTATAAACATTAATATTTTTAAAACTTATTCTTTTAAAGCTTATTTTTAAAATGTTATTTTATAATATGTGATAATCATTTGTGAGGTTGCTGAACATGAACACAATATAAACACTGAGTAAAAAAGAATATAATTTAATTAAATAATGTATTTAGAGAAGTATTATTTTTAAAACCTTCAAACAAAATTATGAAACTTAAAAAGCAATATTTGCTTTATGAAATGACAATGGTATTTTCAGCTGGCATGGCTTAAGTTTTGTTTGCTAAAACTAAGAAGGAAGAAAAGAAAGTCATAAAATTTATAAATAATCTAAACTAGTACCATAAGTCATATTTGATAAGTTTGGATGGATGAATGAATTAATGGGTGGTTGGATCTATAGACAGACAGACATAGACAGACAGATAATATGACAGGAAATGTGAATCTGTGGATGAAATAATAGAGCATGTATTATTCACATAGCAACTTAGAGCTAGCTCCTGCCCCCATAACCACAGGGAGATGTGATAAGAACCTACTTATTTATTACTCTGTGGCAAGCAGCAGTGCTGAACCACAGAATTATGAGACTTGGAGCTCAGAAAAAGACAGCTGGTACATTTACTCCTCCTACCCCCAGAATGGGAGAGACCCTTACTCTGGAATGTAAACAAATCTCTGAAAAGTGGAGGGAAAGTTCTCTCCTTTAACCACACTGGAATATAAATGAACAGCTCTGGGGAAGATAAATTTGTAAATCTCCCTGGGGCAAAGCACAATCTCTGGCTTCTAGGACATATTTGTTATTTAATCATCCTTTAACCAAGTTTTGTCAGCTTTTTGCTCAGAAAGCCCAGACTCTGCAGAAACATGAAAATATTCATGTAGAATCGCCTCCCTACAATAGTAATCATTATATTAATAATTAGTTTCTCTTTAAAATATTTTGTAGTCAGATATATTGCTGGTTTTATTAGAATATAGGCACTTTCTAATAAAATAGGCACTTATGCCTATTTTCTAATAAAATAGGAAATAAGCATGATAATCACTTTCAATAAAGTAGCTTATGAAACTGCCATTGAAAATTAGGTTTTTATACTTACATCTATAAATCTACAGAAGATAAATGTATATGAATAGTCAAATATTTGAAAAAAATTTTACCTGCAGTTCCAAATTTTGGAGTTCTGTGTGTATAATATATATAAATACAATAAACATTGTAAGTGGAAAACATGGGCATCATGTTCACATTGTCAGTCTGAGCTACTCTGCCAGTTAGTGATGGAGCAGAACTGGAACACAGGATCCTCTGAGGACTCCTGCATGCTCATCTATGAGGACATCAGGACTCTCAGCCACTACTCTCAGTAAATGGTATAAAATTTGAGCTCTACCCACTTGACTGTCTACATGTATCTCCTACAGAGAAGACAGCATTGCAACTGTTTCAACTACTTAAACCCTGCCTTAGCAAATATTTGGAAGCCTGCACTGTACTTGATAACTTTATAATACTTTGGGAAGCATGTATGAAATGTTTGAAATGTATGAAATGCAAGATGTTGGAATTGAAGAAATCTGACGGTTAAAGCATGACTGAATGCCAAAAACATAAGAATAAATTTTGTTATTTCAGGAAAAACATATATTTTCCTATTTGCAATAATTTCTTCCTTCTCTCATGATATTTTATCAGTATATTTCATGGGGCACTGTAGTTATCTTTACTAGATTACAGATTAGTTAGTGACATCTTTGTATATTTCATAGTTTCTAATAAAGGGCCTAGTGTAGGTGGCTCTCAAGAAATATTTGTTGAACTAATCAGTTTTGTTTTTATTTTGCCATAATTTGTTTTTCAGTTGACAATTGATGATTTAAGTGATCCTACCTTTGAATGGAAAACATTTCAAAACAACAACAACAACAAATCAAAGACAGGTGACTGTAATCACTCTGATGTGAGACACAGTAAATATATCAAATAATTTAAATTGTATCATAGGCATTGACCTAAATTGGATTATATGAGTAAGAAAAAAAAAACAGCTTGTGTGATACTTTGATAAACCACAAAATGAAATGTTTAAGTTAAACAGTTGCTGTTCTAAAATAAACTGAATAAGATGATCACCACCATTTCTCTTTTGTTTTCTATTAACATCAACATTTTGTTTTCTTAAGCACAGCGATGATTCTGAAAGTCATTCAATATGGATAGAAGATCACAGTTCTTTTAGTCTTTTTAATTATTTGAAATATGTCGTTCTTCATAGCAACTTTCAACAAATTCCAGTTTAAACTTGAAAGTGGAAAAAATGAGGAATAAGTAAACTCTTTAATTTAGAAAGTCCACAATGTAGGAGCTTCTTATTCTTCAGTAATTACAGGTTAAATATATAAAGACTTTTAAAAATAGTTGAGATAAATTAACAAATGGCAAATTTAAAAAATACTATTTTGGAAGTAAGTACAGTTTAGGATTAAACTAATATTGTCTTAAAATGATATTTGTTTCTTATTAAGAAATACTTAATATATATGCTTAGAAAATTTTGTATTATAGGCCAGCGGTTCTCAAAGTGTGATGTCAAGACTTTTAAAAGAATTCTTCAAGGCCAAAATATTTTTATAATAATAGTGGGATATATTTGCCTTTTTCACTACATTGACTTTGTACGGATGGAGCAAAAGCAAAGGTGTGTAAAAGTGCTGCACCTTAGCACAGATCAAGGCTGGGCACCAACTCCACTGGTAGACATTGCATCCTTCACTGCCAAACACTGCTAGTGTAAAAGAAAAGAAAAGCTATATTCACTTAAGAATGTCTTTGAAGAAACAGTGAACATTATTAATTTTATTATATCTTGACCCACGAATAGGGTCGACCCTCAGTATTGATGGATAACCAACCATAGATAGAAAATATTTTAAAAACTGCCATAAATACAATACTGCCATAAAAAGTAAAACAAATTAAAAAACAATACGGTATAATAACTATTTACATAGCCTTTAAATTATATTAGGTATTATAAGTAATCTAAAATGATTTAAAGTATAAGGGAGAATGTGTGCATATTATATGCAAATGCTAGATGATTTTATATGAGACTTCAGCATCTGGAAGACCCCCACTTTGCTATCTGTAGGGGTCCTGGAAACAATTCCCATGGGTACCAAGGGATGACTGTACATGTGTTTTAATATTATGTGTATGTATGTAGAAAGCTTGCTTGTATTTCTATGGTCTGAATATCTGTGCCTCTCAGAGAAGGCACCATATAGAGGAATTAAGATAATTAAATAACTTGAAAGTAATTCTGTGATTTAAAAATAGAGATTGCAGGAGAAGAAGACTAAAGAAATAGATTTTTAATTCCTATACTGGACAAAGATAACTAAAAGGAGATCATCACTCAAGTGAGACAAGTTTTTTTTTTTTTTTTTCAGTTTTAAACAGTAGCAAAAGGGACTTACAAACTCATTTAAATTGAATGGATAAAATGAAGCCTCAGACAGCCATTGTATGGTTTGTCTCAGGAAGCTGATGTCCTCCTGCCTGTAACTTCCTCAGGCCTTGAGTTTCTAGTGCATTTATAAGCAGATACAGAGAGTGCCTGCATCTCTTTGCCTCTGGACCTTAACCACCTGCAGGCCAGGACTGGAGAGTCAAAGACCCTGGGAACAGCCCACAGCTGATTGACAGCTATCAGGTGCATAACCTACATGAGGTCTATGCTGGTCTCCAGAGTTCCTAGCAACATGAAGTTCGGGTTAGTTAGAGTGGTAACTTGTTTGAAAACAAATTCTTTATTAGCTGCCTTTCTTTTTCTGTCCTACTCCCCACTTCTCAATGCTTCCTGTGATCACCTCTCACATAAATTACTTGCACTTGAATCCTTATCTCAGGGTCAGAGACTATCTTTGTTTTTCATCACTAGATATTATTTATACATGAATACAGTTCCTAGGACATAATAAGTACTCAACAGATAACTCTGGAATTAACTCATTAGTTTTCCAAAATAAGTGCTCCTTGAAGTCATCATATTCATTTTACAATACTGAGGTCCTGGCGGAATGCCTAGCACCCAATTAATGTTTGTGAAATAAATGAGTACATAAAGTTGCCAGTATTATGTTTAAAAAACACCCTATCTGACTACTAATATAGAATACATTAATACTGATTAAGGCAATGGCAGAAATTGAATAAAACTTAAATCAAATACAACATTATAAAAATTATTAATAACAAAGTTAATCTATGTGTCTATTTAGTAACCATATTTATATTCATTGAGTGGACCATCATTAAATCAAGATAGAAACTTTTGCTATAGAATCTTATGAATTATAGACTTTTTTCAAAAACCAATGTACAGAAATGTGCCACTTTATTTTCAAACTCTACTACCAAGTCTGCAGCCTAAAATGACCAAGCTGAATAATAGAAAGATGGAAACAATGATATTGATTGATGAATTGAACACGTATTTAACAAATGCCTACTGGGTGTCAGTCATGTCCCTATAACCATGGTTTTATAATTTTGGCTCAACTCTACAGTATGAATTACATTTTACATTAAAATCCATACATAAATATATAATCTATCAATACATAGATGGCATTTAGAAAAAAAACTTTTGGATACAATATGTGTTTACTATATTTTATTCACTCTAACAAAACCGTATTTTATTCTACTCTGTTTAATTAGGAAAAATACTGCACATTACTCATTAATCTGATTTCACCACTCATTAATGGGTCCCAACTGACTTTCTGGAAAACATTAGATTCTAAGGACAAAATGATGAGCTAAAGCAGATGCCATGTATCTTCAAAGATTCTTAGATAAATATAAATCAAATCATTTAAAAAACTAATGTAAAAATTACCTCTATAATTGCTACAAAGCAAAGGTACATGGATTAAGAAGGTTGCATTCCAGAAAGATCTGAACTGTTGTGGGGGAAGGAAGAATAGTAATGGAAGCTTTCTCAAGAAAGGAAGATTGAGTAAGAGCTGAAGAGGGATTGGAGTAAATTCTGAGGGTGGCTTATTTAGCCAGAATATCTTTGTGAGAGGTTAGATATAGAGGGTGTTATGTACTGGAAGTTTATATCTTCCTCAAATTCCTGTGTTGAAATTCTAACTGATGTGATGGTACTGGGACATGGGACTTTTGGAAGGTAATTAGGTCATGGGGATGGAGCCCTCATGGAGGGGATTAGTGCCCCTATAAAAGAGACCACCGAGAGCTCTGTAGTCCCCTTTCTGCCCTGTGAGAATACAACAAGAAGGCAGCAGTCTGCAACCTGAAGAGGACCCTCACCAGAACCTGACCATGCTGGCACCCTGATCTTAGACTTCCAGCCTTCAGAACTGTAAGAAATACATTTCTGTTGTTTATAAACCATTCAGTCTATGGTACTTTTTAAAATAGTAGCCTGAACTGTCTAAGACAAAGAGTGTGAGAGAAGGAGACATCAAGAACAACTGCTACATTCATGGTTTGCACAACTAGATGGATGATGGTGGCGTTTGCTGAAAGGGAAAGACTAAAGGGGACCAGATCTGGGAAAAGATGGGGTAGGAATATCACAAATTTGTTATTATACATGCTGCTTTTAAAGTATCCAAGTGGTAAAGCCAGGAAAGCAGTTAAATATGTGGATCTGGATTTCAGAGGCAATGTCTATGACTTAAATAGTAATTTATGGACTCATTTACATTTTGGAACAGTTTAGAATAAAGCCAAAAAAGCTAATAGGATCTGATAACATCATATTATTCACTTGCTATTTATATTCTGATTTCATAAGTGAATTTTAAGAGGTTTGCAAATAAATTATGTACAGAAAAATGGTCAAGTGAAAGAGAATAATATTTACATTATAAAAGTTAAAAAGACTAGAAGATGGTTGCCTATGATCATGATGATACTGATGATGACAAAAATATTAACCAGTACTATGTGTCTGGTACAACATTATACCCTGCAAATGCATTTAGCCTCTTTAGGTTTTTTTAAAAAAATGTCATATGAGGTAGATATCCCAGTTTTCCTGTTTCCTGAGGAATGGACACATAAAGGAATTAGCCTGAGGTCACACATCTAATAAAGCACAAATCAGGGATCACTAAATTGAGCAGGTCTGTCTCATTTTAGAGCCTAAATTTCATTGTGCAGCCATATGCTGTCAGGCAGGATTTTTGACCATATGCTTTCCTCAAAAAAAAAAAAAAAATTCCTTTTTAAGTTGCTACATCATATCAGTCCTACAAGTAATCACTCTAAGTTTTTTCTTACCTAAGAAAGAATATATTTCTAAGTATATGCATACCAGTTAAAATTATGATGCTTATAAATGCCTTTAATAGCAACAGAATAATAAACATAACATAAAAGATCTTATTAGTAATTTTGCTGTTCATTCACTCATTCATTCATCAATATTTATTGAGCACCTACATATGTATCAGATACTGCTCTTGATGGCTATTATGCCAGACAGTCCATGCATACTAGAGATGGGAATTCAGAATAAATTTAAGTTTCCTACACCTTGTCATGAATAATAAAAAAATAAGACATTCTTTTTATATCAGCTTTCTTTTTCCTCAGATCTTTTTAAAACTATATTCCCCAGATATGACTAGGGCTTAAATGACTTGGAAAGCAAATAAAGAGACAAGCACATGGGGATTTATTTTTTAATTGGCAATTCCAATATACCAATTTTAAAAATGCACTAGGAAAGTACATTAAAGTTTTGGAATATAATATAGGGAAATCACATTCAGATATGATAAGAGATCTGACTTGTAGGCCAAACTGGACAAATGTATGCAATGCTTTCGAAATGTATTCACTGTGATTTTTGAGATCAAAGACTTGCCCTTCTAGGCAGAAGTGAAAGAATAAAAAGATCCTCAAATATTATTTAGACCCATGAAACTATATCTTGTCTCTCAGATCCATTCAAGTTTTTCTGCAATGCACAATAAATAATAATATTAACCTACCATAAGTGTTCAGTTAAAGATGTAAAAGAGATGAATAAACACGCATACATAGCTAGAGAGTAAAATATATAAAATTGTAATCACACATGTTTGTTTGGAGGATGTTTGTGTATAAAGGAAGGAAGTTCAGTAAATATGACTGGGGGATACAATTCTAACCCTTTCCTCAGCCATTGCGTTATTTCTTTGCTCACCTTTCCAGAAACATTCTGAAATAGGTAACTTTTCTGGATCCACTTCAGTCAGGCTTTTCCTCTGTAGTAGGCTGAAAAATAGCCACCCATAGATGCCTTGTGGAACTAAATGTTACCTTATAGGGAAAAAGGGTCTTATAGATGTGATTAAATTAAGGATCTTGCCATGGGAAGATTATCTTGAATTATCTGAGGGGCCCTGAATCCAATCACACTTCCTCGTAAGAGGGAGGCAAAAGGAGATTTGATATACAAGGAAAAAGACAAGCAATGTGAAAATAGAGGCACAGATCGGACTGGGGCAGCAACCAGAAAATGCATGCTGGCAGCCACCAGAAACTGAAAGAGGCAGGTTAGACACTCTGGAGGGAGCATGGCCCACAAACGCTTTTTTTCAGATTAGTGAAACCATTGCTGAATTTCTGGCCTTTAGAACTGTGAAAGAATACATTTCTGCTATTTTAACCTACCCAGTTTGTGATAATTTATTATGACAGCCATAGGAAACAAATACAGCTCCATTCCGAAAAAATCTGCAGTAGCCAATTAAAAAATGATCTCCTAATAGCTAAATTATCAATAGTCAATACCCTCAAGCTTCCTGTGCTACCTGGCAAGGTTGATCACTCCCTCTTTTTTACCTTTTAGTTGGTGTGATTGTCAGTTTTATGTGTCAACTTGATTAGAATATAGTCCCAGTTACTCAAGCAAACACTGATCTAAAGTCTATAAATGCTGACATTAAATGATGGAGTTTATCCCAAATTATCCACATAGAACTGATTCAGTGGGTTGAAAGGCCTTAGGATCAAAACTGAGGTTTTTGTGAAGAAGAAAAATAAAGAGGAGGATGAGGATGAAGAGGAGTATGAAGAGAAATAACTCCGCCCTTGGACTGCATCCTCAGCTTGTGCCCAAGAGTTGTAGCCTGCCATCCTGACAGCCTGCTCTGCCGACTTCAGATGTGCCTAGCCAGGCTCCACGATCTGCTAAACCAGTCCCTGCAGTCAACATCTTAATATATATTCACTACTAGTTCTTTTCTCTGGTTTAGCCCTGATTGATATGCTTGGTGTTGAGGATACTTCACTCCCCTGGCTTCACTCCTCTTTGACCAGCTGTTTCCTTTCAGTCTCTTGTGCTCTTTCCTCCTCATCTCTTACCTCCTCAGTCTGGAAAATCCAGGACTCAGTATTCGGACCCCTGTTCTCGCTACTTCACTCACACAGTGAATGATTTTAAATCCTTTCCATGTGTTCATCCCTTGCATTTATTTTAAATCTCCAGTCTGGACCCTTTCCCTAAACGCTCATCATATTCACCCAGTTGCCTACATCTCCACTTTGCGTTTCTACCAGGCATTTTAACATAAGATTTAAGACCTTAGATTTATGCCTATATCTGAATTTCTCATCTTCTTCAGTCTTCCCCTTCTTAGTAAATGACACCTATCTTTCCTGTTGCTCAAGCCTGAACCTTGAAATCATACTTCACTTCTCCCTTTATTTCATACTCTATCCAACATATTAACAAATAAAGTGAACTCCCTTTTCTAACACATATTTCAGTTTCATTTTATTTTTATATTTTTGAAATTTATCCCAGACAGGACCACTTTCTCCTACACTGCTCCAAAATGCCACAGTCTTGTGCATTTATTATTATTGCATACAGCTTCTAAATTGTATTTCCCTCTGTCCTTGCTGCTGTGTGTGTGCATATGTGCACACATACACCCACAAATACACTACCTATTCTCAACAGGCTAGCCAGCAATCCTTCTAGAAAACAAATCAGATCATATCATTCTTCTGCTCCAAGGCCTCTGGAAGCTTCCTGATTTAGAGTAAAAGTTCCTTCGATGGCCTACGGGACCTGATATGGGTCATCCCTACCTTTGATCTCAACGCCTGCCACTCTTCCTCTCTCCCTTAGGTCCAGCCCAACTTGTGTTTTGCTTTTCTTTGAGCAAACAAACAAAGGTCAAGGACTTTGAATGTGTTGATCCCTCCTTTGCTCACTTCCCCCTCACCTAGGTCCACATAGCTTGTTCCTTTCCTTTCGGCTTAGTCATCTGCTCAATTATCACTGCAATAGCAGTGCCAGCATGTCCATTTTAGTCAAAACTATAACCCCTTTCCCTTAATTGACGCTCTATCCCTTGCCCCTGCTTTATTTTCCTCCAGGGCACTGACCCCCATCTAATGTACATTTTATGTGTTTATATAGTTTCCACTAGAATGGACTTTCTTTAACGCCAAGCATCTTTGGTTAGTTCACTGTCGTATCCTTGGAGGTCTAGTATAGTGCCTGGCACATAATAGCATTCAATACATAGTACATGCATGAATGGATGAATGAATGTGCTTCTGCTTATGATTGGGTAGATCCACATACCAATGCAAGCACATATAAGAACACCTAACAGGACAGCCACATAGACTTTGCCAGGCTCAGCCATTTTCTATCTTATTTTTGTAATGTTGCTTATTGAGTTGATTGTCTCATAAATTATTTCAGCAATAATTTTTTCACATGCTAATTTTTTTCAATAATGTATCTATCAGGATATAATTATTACCTAGAAGATCTCTTTTTAATTAAGTTGAGGTTAAAAGTCCAAGAATGGAAGAGGATTAAAAAAGACAGCACATAGAATTTAGAATAATAACATAATGGCTTTGTTTTACTTAGAGATTCAAGACAAAAGAAATTGGGGCTACTCTGGGTGTTTCAGAATGAACTTGGTTAAACTTCTCTTATTCTATATATTTTATTTTTACTTATTAATGTAGAGTGTGCCTAGATTAGACTCAGCAGTATACAGCCATATGAGAGTAGGACATAGAAACTCCGTGCATAGCCAGATAAAGGCTCCCATGTTTCAATGGTGGGAAATGCCAGCACAGCAGTGACTTAGTGATTTCAGTGTTAATTGAATGAGTATTTTACTTCACAATTTTTTTTTGTTGACTTAGAGGCACAATAATGTAACTGTATTAAAGAACATGCTGCGTGCCTGGGGAGGATGGGTGGTTAAGAGCACTCTAAGGGTTTGCACTGATTGTACTCGGGGGTGCAGCAGGACTGATTTCCCTCACATGCATGAATAGTTTGACACCTTGTTGCCTAAAAATTGCTTATGTTTAAAGTATGCTCCACAGCTAAAGGGCCATGCAGATGCCACATTGCTGAATAGCATATGGACATCTCCAGGGCTGTTAAAAATGATCACGCCAACCGTCTGTTTTTACTGGGGCTTACTGTATTTATATAGTTCTAAGAGAGAAGATTACGCCTTACAATGTAGCTCAGGGGACCTATATCAAGAAGGGAAGGAAGCAGGGAGAGCACTTGTGAACTTGCAAGAGAAACTTTATGTTTCAGTAACAGCCTCTTTCTTAACACTGTGACAGTTTTGAACCTCAGAGAGGCCAAAAATATTTTAACATAAAAACCATTATTTAAAATATTTATAATTTAAGTCTTTAAAACCTCCAACTAAGCACAGTTTTGGTGGCAAGCATGGAGAGACTGACATTTTTTTGTTTGTTTGTTTGGACATCAAACAATTCATTTAGTTTCTGGCACAAATTTATATGAGTTCAAAAATTGTTCCCAACTTTGGTGTAACTTCAGAGTTGTACCTAAGAAAGAAAAAGACCCACAAGAATAGGCAGGCTCTTATGCAATAACAGAAGTAAGAGTTTACCTTCTGTGACCCCTTGCTTCTTTTTTCTGTTATAGGCCATATCTTCTTCTTCTAGTACCATACCGTTAACTTTTCCCCTTAGTCTTTAAATTGTCCACAGTGTCAAGCACCATGCTAAGCACATAGAACATCCTCAGTAGAGCGCGAAGGTGCAAGAACCAGGGCCGAGTACTGTGGGGAGACCACCCCCCTGCCCCTTATATTTGTGCCCTGAAGATGTGCGGAAAAGGACTGTAGCTGGTCTTCTAGAAATAGTCACCAAAGCAAAAAAGTAGATAAATTGTACAACTTAAGTTTCATTCTAATTTGTCCTCTAAGGAAGTCAAACCACGAGTCATTCATCACCAAAAGCAAAAAAAAGAAAAAAAATTCTTAGCGCCGTCTTGTAGAATGTCCTATCATTGCAATGTCAGAGTAGGCTCTTACTTGACCCTATTTCCACCATCCTATGAGTGACAATAAAAATGGACACTATAGTTAATAACAATATATTACACTGAAAATGATGAAAGTAGATTTTAAGAGTTCTCACCACAAAAATGATAACTATGTGAAATAATGCATACGTTAATTAGCTCGATTTAGTCTCCTATAACGTGCATATATTTCAAACCATCATGTTGCACATGATAAACATATAATTTTATGTCAATTAAGAAATAAAATAAAACATAAAAGTATAAATAAAACACATGCACACACATACACAAATTTACAGAGCCCATCTTGATGAAGGATATATTGAAGAGAGAATGGACAAAATCTATGCATTTGTCACACTAACAAAACAAGAGTATAAGGTTACTTATTTTGAAAAGGGTTAGGGAAGCAAATAACAGACATCAATCTTTTACATACTCTTAAGTCTTCACATTTTTAAACCAAATGATTTTTATCATTGTTGAAAAGCCAATCAACAGTTCATCTAGCTGACATTAAGGTTGCATGCTTTCTGATGAATTCACCTTTTGAATTTAGTTTTTGGAAACTATAATTGGGTTAATATTTACTTTAGTGTTTCCTGTATGCCAGACACTTTTGAGTACCACCTAAGTCTAACAAAACCTGCTAGAAAGTCCTATTATTTTCCTCATTTTTCAGATGTGCCCAAACTAACACATTTATTACATGGCATAGCCAAAACTATAACCTTGCTTTTTGACCCTAAAACCTGTACTCTTAACCACTGGCTTGGTATTTTTTGACATAAGATAAAATAAGGACTCAGAAAGATGAAATAGTTCAATACTCTAGAGCTTTTAGCTGCATGTGTAGAAAGTAATTTGAAAGTGATTTTTATGCTTTTGAACTCTTTGATGATAAGATATGAATGAAACAGCTTAGCTTGTGTTCAGAGTATTCTGAATTGTAAAACATAATCAGAGTATTTGAAAATGTTACTGTGGACAAAACATGACTATAAGAGAGTAGCCCATCAGTTTTATTGGCTACTCATTCTGGATAAGTTTCTTTAAAACAATCATATTGCCCACCTTTATCAATACTATAGCAAGCATACATGTAGGCATATGCTTACTTTGAAGACACTATCAAAAATTTCACCTATCATGATATCAGATGTACCAAATTACACAGAGTTTTTGATGTCTTCTGAGGCCTAGAGCTAATGTTTGTTGCAGTTAAACACACTGAACCTTCTAGGGCATGACGGTGCATCTGACAAACTTGAACTCATGGCTAGTCAGAACAGAAATAATTACTAAAGTGTGATCAACTTTTACCTTGGAGTGTCTTAGTGTGGATACCTGATATTAGAAAACATAGCCAGATGTGAAAATTAGTAAAAATCAGTTGCATCTGAACTTTGGTTTCTTTGGATTATATCCATTTTCCACCCTCATAACCTACCTACCTCCAGCACTCTTGGTTATTGTCACTAATGTATAATAGCTAGTAGAATGCTATTGGGATGCCAGGCTTTTACTAATGGAAAGAAAATTGACTGCTGTGGTTAGGTGCATCTATTCTAAAATGATACTCTCTGGGCTCAAATCCCATCTCTTCTGTTTGCTGTGCATTTGAACAAATTACTTTACCTCTCTGTGCCCCACTTACCTATAAGTGCTACATTGTGCACACGCAGCAACTTTACACTTGTCATAGGATTAAGCAAGTCAATGCATGTAAAGCACAGAAAATAGTGCCTAGCATGTACTATGCCTTATATGAGTGCTAGTATTAATATTATTATTTTATTATTAAAATTACCTCTCCTACATGCAAAAAAAGATGATGCTTAAGGCAGTGTTTTTCAAACAGGTTTACTCCTTTAGTAAGTCATGAAATTGGTTTAATTGTTATTGAGTTGCATTAAAAATGGAACATAATTATGGAAAATAGAATAAATAATAATAGAATAAATAATATCAGAATTCAATAAATATTACTTCATGAAACAAACACATAATGTTCTGGGTTGTATCTGAAAAGTATTTCTTAGTGACATCATGAACAAAAGAGTTTGAAAAACACTAGCTTAATGTATTATCACACAGGAAGTATTATGGAAGCCTTATTTCTGTGCAAAAGGGAATTTTTAATTTTTGTTGCAGTTTTAATGTCAAGCATTTAATTCATTCAAAAATTTAACACTTACACAACATTTTCCATGCTCTAGGAACTATAGTATGATGTGGGGAAACAATGTCAAGAAAATTTTACATGGCTCTTGCCCTAATGAAACTTACTGCTTATGGGGAAAGCAATCTGTATCAAATAAGAACTGCCAATTATGAGACATGTTATTCCAATTTATCACAACCATACATAGTTGGCATAATCAGCAGAAAGAAACCAAGGTTAAATTGTAAAGACATAGTAAATAATCTTGCCAAAAATTTGGAGTTAAAAACAACACATAAAGATGCATATAAAGCTGGATACATCTTATACTATTCCGTAATTATTGATGAAGTTGGGGAGATATGCAGAGGTGATTTGTGATATCTATTTCTAACTAAATATCTATTTTAAGTTGTCATCTCTTCCATCTAATGTTCATCAAATTGCCAACAGTCTACAGGGGCCATAGTTAGTTGGTTGTACACAGTATTTAGCAAATCTTTAGTAAAATCAATTAAAATCCTTTAAAAGTAATATATAAATTTAAAATAATTTTAATGAAAATCACAGTGGTGTTTTTACCTAGAATTTGATAAAACAATCTTAAACTGTACATAGAAAAATATATTTCAAACTATGACTAAGAAAACTATGAAAAAGAAGAATGATAGTTATCTTGATTTATCAAAACATACTTAATTAAAATATACTTGTTTATAAAAACAAAACCACTGTATTTCAAGAAACATGGTGTTGGTAAAGGAAAAAAAATTGATCAAATACATAAGTAGGGAAGTTTTTTCTCAGTATATATAAAAAGTCAAAATTTTGCAAAGATACTAGTAGTTAAATTCATGAGAAAATTTATTTATTTGTGAATTTAATAAATTGGTGAAACATCTGAAATAAAATTAAAATAGAGCCCTTCATTTCATGTATATAATGAAGTTTAAGATGAATTAAAGTCTTAAACATAAAAGAATATACCTATCTTCCAGGAAAATTTAGGAGACTAAACATAAAATCTAGAGTTTTAGAAATTCTATTAAAATAAACTCACAGTTATAAAGCAAAATATGAATATTATATGTTTGTATAAATATTTTTGAAACCTTTCACAACAATAGTAAGAAAAAGTAAATAGGAAAACAATAATTCTGGAAAAAGTATCTGTAATTCAGATGATATATGAGGAATAATTTTTTGTACACATAAAACTTTTTCAATTTTCAAACTAATAAGAAAAAGATAACCTAATAGGCAAAGCATAATAATAGGTAATTCACAGAAGGACAAATAAAAGGGACAGAAATATATGAAAAGTTGCTCCAGTTCAGGAGTAGAAAAAAGTTAAAATAACCATGTCTTTACAACTATTAGACAGGCACATTTACCAAGACCTATAATATTTTTGTTGGCAGGTTCATAGGAATAAAGCGTACTAATACATATCGTTACAGGAAATGTGAAGTGTTACAGCCTTTTAGGCATGTGATCTGTCAACATCTACTAAAATTAACATTATGCATACCTCTGACTGAGCAATTCTATTCTGGAGAATATATTTCAATTTATTCCAATATGTAAGGGCATTATACAGTGACATTTAAGGTGGCATTTTTTGAATTGCGAAGGATTGTAAACAAGGTCACTACCCATCAATAAGGGAATGGATGAATAGACTGTGGTAAATTCATTCCATGACTTTATTATACAATCATTTCAAAGGCTGAATTAGAACTATGCCTGAGGAGTTAGTCTTAAAGAGATTTCCATGGGGTAATTCTGAATGAGAAAGCATGATATCAAAAAAGTGTGTACAGCAAGATTGTTGGTAAAATAAACAATTTCTGGGTTTTATGCTAGTTATGTATAAGTGTGTATTTACATGTACATGAGAGTATGGGTATATATGTTGTATACGTATACATGTATCTGTAAAGAATTATATGAGTATAGAGAAAATATGGAATTAATAACACTAGGCTTTTAATGCTTTAAGTAGGAAATCAAGAATGACAGGTGGGATACTGATGGGATAGAAAAGAGACAAAAAAACAAAACAAAACAAAAAAACACTCCATGATAGAAACAAGTATTATTTGATCTCATTTATGTAAATTTGTGTGTGAGAGAGAGAGACAGGAAGATTATAAAAATGTACACATAGATGACTGTTAAAGAAATATAAGAACAAAGCCAAAAATACAAAAAAGGAAAATGAAAAGTAAATCAGTTGACATTAACACCTGACATTAAAGATTAACTACGCATGTATGTATAAGTGAAGATTGAGATTTCTAGTGTTCTCTGGATATCATAAAGTTACTGTTTTTCTAACTTCACCAGAGAAATCTTTGTTACTGCTTAGATTTTTAGTCTTTTTTCTTTGATGATCCTTCTTGAACTCCACTTCTACACATTCCCACCACAAACACACTCATAAACACATACTCACAAGCAATCACATGCCACTGAATTATTCCTATTCAACCAAACTTCATTATCAGTCCACTAGCAACATTGAGGAACTTTGACATGAAACTTACTTTTAACATACTATAAAGACATTGCCATTTTTATGAACTATTGAGCAGTTTTGCCAGATTTTAAACCTTTAAGTGAATCAATGGCTTACATGGTATGTTTTATGAACACAAAGGAAAGCACATTTCTCTCAGTTTCAGGAATAATTGTGTCCCTAAGCACTTTAATATACACTGGAAATCACATAATTGACTGAACTCCATTTTGGTTGCTAGGAGGAGTGATATCAAACTTTAGTCCCAGCTTTATATTTTTCTTACCTAATGGACTCTTCACCCCAATTTTCTCACTTATCTTGGATTGTTTTAACATATGAATATTTTGTCAGACTTTTAAAATCTGTCAGCATCAATGTAGGTTTTATATATATCTCTCTCTCCACAAATAACAGTAGGGCCTGAAACAAGCAGTGGACATCCCAACACTATGAGGGGCACAGAAGAAAATAGGTCTTAGTAACACAGACCAAGGTCACTGCTGTTCCTTAATAATGAGGAATTTTAAATTAATATTCTAACCCATATTCTATTAGTTGTATATTTTTATCCAGAGGAAACAATATATATGCATATACTTTCATTATAGAAACATTCATTTTTTATGTGTTTTTTATATTCTCAAAATAGGTACCATTCTCAACAGGTACCATACATGTGGATGAAGGCTAATTGACAATTATAAAGTGGAGAAAAACAGGTAGTCTGCATCCCTTAAAAAATCCTCTCTGTTGTAACCTAATAATGCCTAGTTTTGCCACTTGTCCCCATGCATACAAATAAGCTGCTTTTTAGAGAAACAGATGTAGTAAGTAGCCAGTTTCCTTGAACTTGCATGGAATCCAGTCTCTTTCATAATAGAAAACACAGGAGGAATATTAATCCATATTGTCTTTGCTTCAACAAAAACATTTTTCTTCCAGAAGTTTATTTGATTGTATCAGCATGGTAATATAAGCCAAAGCGGTTGATTATGCTCTCATTGAAGCCAAATGACTAATAGTTAATCATCTAGCTATGAAGCTCCTTTGCACCAAATTTGCCAGTTTTATATTATACAAAACACTGCAGGAACATAAATGGCCACTTACAACTGACAAATACATACAATGAATTTATCATTTCAAAAATAGATTTACTCAGGTTTCTAAAAGGCTTCTTGTTACATTACAGTCTTTTTGGCAAAAAAAAGCAAGTTGTTTCACACTTACTAAAACACATACTACATCTGTCTTAAAAGAAAATTACAGGAATGAATTTGGATCATTGAAAAGGATTCAGTCAAGAAATAGAAAATCGATCTAATATTTCAAGAGAACAAAACTAATTCTCATTTCAATATGCCTCTTACTCAGGCAACATGGGGGAAACATGAAAATTAAGAATAGAAAACACAATTCTTGGGGGAAGTTCAAGAAAAGAAATAAATTTGGGAAATGCACATGAAAAGGTATCATCAAACCTTCAGAAGAATAAGTCAGAATTTTTATTATAAACATACATTTTTCCTCTGGTACAAAATGTCAAATGTATGGTTAGCAGTTCAATGCAAATGTAAATGAAAGGATAGAGTGTCTTTTTCAAAGTATGTAATAAAAAGGATATAGGTGAAGCTCAGAGTTATGTGCAAGTCAATTCTCCTTGGACAGATGGAACACCTAAGGCAGTTAGACTCCATTTCTCCTGCAAGATGGCGGCCTTCTAAGGGCAGTGCTAGGGCAGCACAAGGGGCAGGAGACCACCTGCTCATCACCAACAGCATCAGCAAGGCCCTAGGCAGAACACACAAGTTCTGAAGTCTTGGACCATGAGCACCAGCCACCCAGCTCACGCTGGTGTGAACTCTACTTGGAGTTAGCTCATGTACACAGTCTACTGATAATTTTGATTGCACTGTTATTATTTTGAAACTTTCTTATATTTACATCAATCCAACTACTGCATCATATCAACAATATCTTACTGGAAAAAATGCTAAGACTGAGCTGTTGATGCCTATATCTCTGTTTCTAATGTGAGAGGTATTCAATGAAGAAAAGTCTAACATAATTTAAGGATATGCCAATAAAATATGATGGGAAAATGTACCAAATCTACATTTTTAAAAATCTTTCTTAGCAGGAATCACACATCTTAAAAATAAATTTTAGGAAATTTTGGTGTATTGAGATAATTTATCAGAGTTAAATTGCTTTTGTTATAAGTAGTTCAAGTTCAATTATTAGAGAGGGTTGAACAAGGATGGGAGAATAGTGTACTCCAATTTATCCATTCATCCCTTCAACCATTCACTCAAAGAGTATTATGAGCTTTTAAGCTTGTAATATTGACAGATCACTATTGATGAAACTCATGTAATGCAGAAATCTCATCTAGGTATTACCTCCAAAATTGGCAATGCAGTATCAGACCAATTATCAAGCGAATACAGTGAATGTATTCACTTTATCAAGTGAATTTAGGCTTTCTTAATTCAACAGTATAATATTAACATAGCCATTTGGCTAAAATGCTTATATCAACATGTTTATACACTAGTAAAATATTTTAAAATGTCATTTGAAGAAAATAAAAAGAAGTGTCTTTTTGTTAAGTTAAACTCTTTTAATCTCCTCTAAATTCAGTGGAATCTTTCTGAATTTCCCCTTGCCATGGGAAATGCTCCTAAGGCACAATCTCTGCCCTCCATGGGTGAATGGTGTGTCTGAAGCTGGCTTTGCCTGTGCCTTAGGATAGCTCTGCGATGTCTCTTTCCCCTGCAACTTCCTGCCTGTCTGACTTGAGGCCCCAGTTCTACTGTCACAGTTGCCTTGACCTCCCAGCCCTTCTTCCTACACTTCCATTCCAGACTCAATTCTCATGAACAGTAACAGAAAAAAAATAATCTTTTCCTAACATTCTTCATGACCCTTTTCAACTCCATGATAAAATTTTTTCCCAATAGGGTCACTGATTACTTGAGTGGCTGAGCTCCAATATCAGCTCACTGTCTTTTATTCCTCTCTCACTTAAGATGTAGGGAATAGAAGGAGAAGAACTAAGTTTTACTATCTACTATGATTGGAAAAATATGCTGCTGGATATAGTGCATATTTTTTTCTTAGTTTGGATTCACAATAATACTGTCACTATTTTGCTCACTTTAAGAATAAGGAAACTTCAGCTGGAACAAAGTCTTAGAAAAGTATTAATTGTCTGTTATTGTGCACTTTTTCCTGCACTGTTTTTGTGCACTTAAAATCCTATATGGATTTTTGTCTTCCAGTTATTCATTTCCAAGGAATGATGAACTTCATACAAAAGAATACACTTTGAAAAATAATTTCTTTCAGAAGGCAAGGCAGAGCCTTTTTGGGAGGGGATTATCTAATGACGATACATATAGCATTGGTTGGATTAAGATAAATTCCACAACCAAAGTGTGAAATCTTTGACAAGAAAACACAAACAAACAGACAAACAACCAGGAAAGCTTTTCCTGACTGAGGGGCTCAGAAGAGGTTCCAAGGAGGAGATAGTCTTTGAGATGAGTCTTGAATAATAGAATGCTTTTTTGTAAAGTGATGTTTGTGTGTGTTGGAGTGTTGGGCTGGGGGACCCTATGGCAAGGGAGCTCCCAGGTGAAGGTAAAGGCAAAAGCACAGACAAAGAAGTGAGGAAGGGTGGTATGAACTCAGGGAGGAGCACATAGTTTTTAAAATTGGAATACAAATTTATTCTCTAAAATAGAGAAATATGAATTTGTAAATAGTACCAAACTTGGACATGGGGCAAATCCAATTGCTTGGTAATACTGGGAAACAATCCCTAGTATAGATTTTATTGGTTTAATCTCAGTTTTCTGTTTAATACATGCTCTGAATAGGCTAACTTGGTTCATTCATTATTGTCAAGCCAACATTCCAGTCACCTTTACTTACAAGGGAGGGCTTCAGAGTACAATTTGTATCGTATTCAGAGTCTATTTTGACAGTACACCCAAGCCTTCTGCTTATATAATAGTTCTCTTTTTGTTTATTTTTCACATCAACACAATTTACTGCAGTATTTTATGTAAATTCAAGGGCATATTCTGTATGCAGAAAAGAATATTTTCTTCTGACATTTATTGCTATTTGAAATTTAGATACATTTAAGCATAAATTACAATTTTGCTCCAAAGAAACTACACAGTTTATTGATACTTAAAGCCCATTAAAATCTTAACATAAAATAATTTAGGTAGAGTAAAAATCATTTTTCAAGGATTTAGAAAGATGTCTTTCTAGATCCATGGAGCAGGATTTTATTTTTAAGCAACATAAATTGTCTGATTACTGATTATGCAATCTTATTCCTATAGCAGTATGGAGAATTATACCATCACTGTCAACTTTTTCACTTTCCAAATGCTTGCTTAAAAAGGCTGAAATTTAATCATATTTTAACATTTGCAATATTATGACTTTGCTAATTTTAAACAAGTTTTTAAAGGTTTCATTTTACTATTAACTTACTTATTTGGTTTTGGACATATCAGGAGCTTATATTTAATTTTCCTCCCCTCTACAGAGTTTTTAAAACTAAAAATAGTAAATATAGAAAAGGTATACAATAATTAATGTTCTAAACTTTGCTGGCATTTTGCAATGTCAATCATTTAGTATTGTTTCTAATATGTGTAATCAAAGAAGCAAATTGTCTTGACTTAAGACTTAAACATGTAATTTTTTGATATTTCTTCTTTTTTAACCCACATTTTTTATTTTTACCTTTTTCATGCTAAAGGTTTATATACAGAAGATTCACTAACTTTTTTATACAGAAATATAAAATAAGAAGAAGCACCTAGACATGGTTGGCCAAAGGAGAAGAAGTATCAGGACAGATAGGATTTCTCAACCTTGAAAAATTCTAATATTCTGTTAGACAGTTGGGTTTTAAAGGCTCTTGAAGTGCACAGATCCATGCGATGATGTGAAAATACCATTCGGGTGGTCCAGCTACATATATTTTCTTGGGAAATATTTTTATTGAAATATGATTTCCAGGGAAGTAGGTAGCACACACTAGATACAAAATTACAGAGGATGATTTAATTATATCACTTTGCCCATGTTTGCTGGTATAGTCTATGAAGTCAGATGAGATATTGAGAGACTGAAAAGTTTCCTTTATTCTAAACAATTTAAACATGACTGGCACTTACCCTTTTTCTTGTTCTGCAGTTAGTTTAGAAGAAACAATGTGTATAGCATCCATTCATTTAATCACCCCTACTTACTTATTGATTCATTCAGTATTTACTGAGCATCTACATGGACTAGATATTGTAGATATAATGACTGATTTATTTTCATTTTCAAGGAACAAAGTGTTTTCAAAAGACACAAATGTATCAAAACATACTAAGTTATGTTCTTTATTATTTCAACTGTATTTATAGCCACAGATTTTATAAAATTATATATAATTATATTATTTCCTCTATATAGTGTATATATTCTATAACTATATAACCATGTATATAAAACTTGGTACTATTCTGGAAAAAAAATGAAGTCAATGTACATTTATAGACCCTAAGATTTCAACCCATCTTCAAACAAAGATGTAGTGGGGGAACTCAAAATATAATCCTTCTATTATAGTCACACAATAGAAAAAAATGTGCTTTTAAAACATGATGAAAAGCATTAGTAGCTGAATCTATCTCTTCTAATATTTTCAATTTAAATTTAAAGAAACAGGAAGCAAAAATGAAAAAATATTACTGTTTATATTTTCTCCCTTTGAAGCAAATAAATCAAGCTATCATTATATGGGTACATAAGGGCAGTAAACTGAAGACTTAAACATTAATAAAAGGAGACAAGAAACTGCCAGTGAAAAAGTAGAAAAAGATGGAAAATCTGTCATCTTATAAGGAATGGAAAATCAAAGTAGATTTGAAAAAAATAAATGTTAATGCAAAAGTAGTGAACAGTGAAACCTAACTACAAAATGTTTAATACTTGGAGCTGCACAGTGTAACCATTAATGTATTTGTATAACATGAAATATTATAGAGATTTAGCTAAAGCCTTCCAGTGTAAACTATTACCTGAGATTAAGCTTTGCAATGCTCATGAATTCTGTGAGGTCATTAGAGTTCATTTTTTTTTTTTCTGGAAAAGTAGTGAAGCTAAGTGATCACTAAATTCAGAGTTTTCCAAGTAAACTGCAAATGCTCCCTTAGGTACCTATAGGGATTTACTTATTTTGAAAGTAGGCAATGGATCAAGAAAGTAAGACATAGCATACATAAATTCTTTCTGTTGCACACAGTGTACCAACCTAAAGCTGTAACTGAGCGTGCAGGATCAGTATATCCATTTCCTGGGGCACTGAGGATTAACTGCCCCTACATATCCTCTAATCTGATAATTCACAAAGTTTTGAAAATTTTGACATAATTAAAATACATATTCCTAGGCTCCATTCTCAGAGATTTTTGACACCATTTTCTGGGTTGTGTGTTCTGGAAATTGTACTTTTTACAAAATCCCTGTGTGATTATGATATGTGAGACATTGGCAACTCATTTTGAGCGGTGACAGGGAAAGAATTTGGGAGCTGGAATTATATATGAACCATGTCTGTCTCCAGAGAGTTTCACTTTGTACAAATCAGCCACCTTTGGTCAGAAAGGGGCTCCTATGGCCACATTTGACATCACTGGCTATGGCCACTGATGGGGTATATATGATTGCATTAATAAACTAGTATATAACATTTGAGACAGTATCCTTTCCCTTCTCATGCATTGTGGACACAATTTTCAAAACTGCTCTCTGAAATTAGGTAAAGCAAGAGGCTACAGATGGACCTAAGAGATTGCCCATTAACTGGTTGGGGTACTGCTATGTTTTGAATGTGTCCCCCAAAGTTCATGTGTGAGAAATTTAATCTCCAGTGCAACAGTGTTGAGAGGCAGGACCTTTAGGGGTGATTAAGTCATGAGAGCTCTGCCCTCATGAATGGATTAATGCCATTATCATGGGAGTGGATTCCTGATAAAAGGATGAGTTTGGACCTCTTTCTCTCTTCTCTCACTCTCTCTCTCTGGCACTCTCCTGCTCTTCTACTCTCCACCGTAAGTTGAGGCAGCAAGAAAGCCCTCAACAGATGTGGGCTCCTAGACTTTGTACTTTCCAATGTAGAGACCTGTAAGAAATAAATATCTGTTCTTTATAGATTACCCAGTCTCAGGTATTAGCAGCACAAAATGGACTAAGATAGGTACTTTGTAATTGTTTGTACTAACTGATATAAGACTTACACAAAAGCTGAAATTTTGCTGCCAAGATTTTTTAAAGCACAGAGATCCTTTAAAGGAAATAAACATCAATTTTTTGTCTAGAGAGTCTTCTAGACTAGTTCAAACTTTTTGGCCTACATTAAATAGTAGAATTAATTTCAAGAGCTCATATTAAAACCTAATGTGACACCTAAAAGGAAAAAGAAATGAAATGAACACTTAACTGGTTTTTCTTCTATTTTCTCCACTCTAGAAACCAACAATGGAATGAAAATGCAAGAATATGTTTTGTTCCATTGTTCAACTTTAATCATATATGTAAACTTCAAACCTTATAAGATTAGTGAATATAAGAGGTTAGTTTCACTTGCTTGCTTTTAGTGCTTATATTTTACAGAATAAATTTTGGTAATAATTGTTATTTTATAATATTACAAAAAGAAGTTAATCATAAGTCTTTTATATAGGAGACACGTTTATATAATTCACAGTTTTCTTCATATATACTCAAAGTTTTGAGAATGCAGAATGAGAAATTTAAAAGAAGAAGGAACTTCATATGTCATGTATTTATGTCATCCAGAGCAGCAGTGAATATACTCAACCCAAAACTATACAGTTTGGAACTATTCAAAGGCAAATTGAGGACTCAGATTTCCAAAACTTCCAATTCCCTATGAGATTGCTTCACTCTATTATGTTAATTGCACTGGGAAAGTTTAGAGACTGGGTTGCCTGGGTTGCAGTCCTAGTTTTCCACTTATTTTGTAGCCTTGATTCTGTAAGTCTCATATTCAAAACCCTCCAATGCCTCACCATCTCACTCAGAGTAAAAGCCAAAATCTGTAGCATGGCCTATGTGGCCTGCAAGGACTGCTCTGACTTCACCTTTACCTCTCTGACTTCACCTGCAGATGCAGCCCTGTGGGCCTCCTTGTTTTTGTTCCTCAATGACACTTGGCCTACCACCGTGCAGAACCTTAGCTTTTGTTGTTCCTATACCTGCAAAGTATTTTCCTCTGATTACTGTCATTTATTTCCTTCTCCTGTTTATTTTCCCCAAACATCTTTATCTTCTCTCCAAGGCCTTCTCTAGTTGTACTGTGACCCTCTGCTCTTTCCCACCCACCCATCCTCCTGATTTATTATTCTCTTTCCCTGCTTTATTTTCCTTTAAAGCACTTATCATCAAATAAGTATCATGCATCACACACACACACACACACATTTTTAATTCTCTCTGCCTCCACCAGAATAGAATGCAAACCCCACCTTTCCCCCCAGGATAGGGATTTTTGTTTATTTTTGTGCATTCTGTACATGCTATGCTCCCTGTGCCTAGAACAGTATTGGGCACATAATTGGAGTCAAATATTTGTTGCCTGTTGAATATCATACTCTATTTTTCTAAGACCAGTAAACCACTAAAAGAAGTAAAAGATGAGCCAATTTACTCCAGATAATATCTGAAAGGAATTCAGCCTCGTTCAAAGCTATTTAAAGTGCAATATTATTATAATTGAATAATTATTCAAATCTTTGACGATCAGATTTTCTATAAAATCCTTAAGAGATGACTAGGAATGCTGATTGTTACACAATCTATGTTTCCCATAGTCAGGCTTAACTAGATAATAAAAATCCTGCTTCCTCACTTAACATACAAAGTATCTACTCAAGAAGAGGCATGTAAATCAAGTTATCAAGAGAATAAGGAATCATAAACCAAGATTTATGAAAACCAAAAGAGTACAGAATAATGAAAAAGAGATAAAGAAATGTTCCTAGGGAAATTTATTTAATATTAAGTTCACCATATTTTCTTTCTAAGAAAACATTTTCCAAAGCTTAAGATGATGCTTGCAGCCTATCAGTTTCATAATTCAATAGAAGCCCATAAGACAGAAAGTAACATAGATTGTTTTCATATGTTAGAAACTACTTCATATATATTTACACACCATTTGTTATACATGAGCAATAATAATCCTTAAAAAATGAAAAAAATGGAATAAGTGTTGCGTGGCTAGGTAGGGATACCTGTAAGGGGTGACTAGTGCGATGGTAGGAAGATAAACCACAGGGATCTCCCCAAAGAGAGCTTGGTTAATGATATTACTCTTCTGCACATCTTCCAAACCACAAATCTTCATATTGTTTTGATTCTTCTCCATTGCTCAGCCTCATAAGCAATAGGTCACAAAATCCTGTCACAGACACCAGCCTTCTCCCAGCTCCCATAGCTTTAAACCTAGCACTCATCATTTCTTGCTGGTACTTTAACAACTTCATAACTCCTTGTCACCTGTTAGGGCTTCTCCAATCCATCTCTCACACGGCTGTCTCATACCTCTTCCTTTACACACACACACAAAAACCAGTCATACAGGACAAAATCCAAACTCTACAGTTTGGCATGCAACACCCTTCAAAATGTGAACTAATTTTCTTCTAGTCATACATACTATGCTTGCTCTATTCATACCAAAATCTTGATGCAGAAAAACCACCGAGCCCTGGATTGAATGTGACTCCATATTTTCTAAATATATAGGTCCAAGGAGATATATTCAAAATTAACTTGGCTATCATTCTTAACACATAATAATTGTGTGGATTTAGAGGATATAAAAAAGGTTAAATATTCCATCAAGTTCCAAGGTCTTTAAAGTTAAATGGAAAAAATCATTTAGATATCTTAGAAGTCAAAATTATCTAAAATTCAATGAAGTAATATAAAAGTATTGGAAGGTAATACACTTACATAATTATATCAGATATATATATATATGATTATATGCCATATTACACGATTGCTTCCAATTTATAGAATTATGTTAAAGATTACCCCTAGAACTCAGTATATTCCAATATAAACCTGAACAAAAGCCTGTCAATTTCTTGGCCAAGTATTCTTCAAATTGATTGGGATTACTTTATTATTTTAATAGATAAGCTTCTTTAAGCCCTAGAATGATTTCGAATTAGTAACAAAAATATTTAAGAGAATAAAACCACATATCTGAATATCATGATGTTAGATGTATTGCTATTTTATTTCTTAGTAAAGTTCAATGTTTTGCACACTCATAATGTGCCTAAATGGAGTAATATACAACTGAAAAACTAATTTAGACATGAAATTTTAAAGTAGAATTTTTATTGAGTTTTTATATAGTATTGGATCTTGTAAACAAACTTAAGAAGCCATATACTTAAGCATTTATTAGAATTACTCAAATACTTGGGACATATTTTTAATTATATAACTGAAATAGAATAAATATTCTTAATCAAGTAATCAAATATATTTAATTTATAATTACAGTTTATAATATTTGAAGTCATTTAATTAATTGCTTAAATTAGACCAATATTATTCAGAGACTTAAAAGTGATGGTTAAAACAGAGAGAGGCCAGTGAGAGAGGGGAAAGAGAGACAGAGAAACTAAAGGCTTATAAAGTTAGAAGTTTAATAAGGGAGTAGATGTTTTGATTTGTAACTTTAATAAATTGTACATTAATATTTAAAGCAAAGCAACTCCTGCATCATTTATTCTGCCCACAAAAACCACCTTTAAAGACATCAAAAAGTCATTATGAAGCATTCTTTACATCCTTATGCAAAGTTGTTCCCCTTCCTATGATCTTATAATGAAATTTTTTTTATATCTGTAAAACTCCTTTTTTTCTGTTTAAAATTCTCTTTTCTTTAGTGGACTATAAGGTGCCTAAAACATGTTTCACACATTCATTATACACTCAAATAAGGTTTATCTTAATTAATTGCATCCTTCATCCTAAAACTATTTTCTGGATAATGTGATGCTTTGCTCTGTCCATAAAACTCTTGCTACTTATCCTGCATCACCATATTTTCCTCATGCCAACTAGGAATGAGCATTCCCTAGGGCTAAAACCCATTCCCCCGACCTCACTCATGTTGTATCATTACCAGTTCTCCCTCAAAGATCGCATCTTCTCTCACCGTTTCAACCACTACCTATCATATCAACACCACTACTTCCATCTTTGCCGTTGAGCTCCTGGCCCACAGTTCTGATTACATGCCAGACATTGCTATTGAGATGTCTTATCTCATCAAATAATATGGCTTTAAATAAGTCAAAATTATTCCTTCAAAGCCAAATTATTCTGTGGTTTTCTCAATTTCTAGCTTGAGCAGCATTATTCTTTCAGTAACCTATTATTGAAAACTTGGAGTCATTATTGTTCCACCATCACCCATTCTCCCTTCTCTGGCTTTTGTCACTGTAGTTCTTCTGGTCCTTACCATCTGAGGGTTGTCTCTCTTTGTAATCTATATCATGTGTTGTTGCCAGGGTGAGCTACCACCTTGATACAAACTGTTCCTCTAATCAAACTTTAAGTATAAATAGAATCCAAACTTCTTAGCCATAAATTTACATGTTTTGTTCTACCATCATGATAAGTCCCTAATTTTATTTCCCACTTTTTCCTTTCATGGATCCTCTAATACAGGGGTTGGCAAAATTTTCCTGTAAAAGGCCAGAAAGTAAATATTTTAGCCTTCGTGGGTCATATGGGCTACAGTCTGTCTCAGCTATTCAACATCACCATTAGAACACAAAAGCAGCCATGACAATACATACATAGACTGTAGGTAGCTAGCTTCCAATAAAACTGCATTTAAAAAAGTAGGTAGTAGGCAAGATTTGGCAGAAGAATCCTATTGTGTTCACAGCTGTGTCTAATCCATTCAAATTTATCTGTTCACTTTCTTCAGATGTAATCTCATTTTCACCTCCATACCCCCGTTCACACCTCAGATGTTCTATCTTTTCTTCTCTGATCACAGAAGTCATATGTATCTTTTTATACTAATAGTCTCATTGGAAACTTCTTTCAATACTCAACTTCAGAGTGATCTATTTTTCCTTGAAAACTTAATACATGTTCCCTCTAGTTGTTCATTCATTCATTCATTTAAAAAACATTATATAAATGCTTACTATGCTGAGACACTATGACAGAGACTAACCAATACAGAGATGAGCACACACTTTAGAAATGATAAATGCACGAACAGAGTGAAGGGAGGAAGGGAGGAGTGGTGGTAACTTTGAGTGGCTTCACCTTAGTAAGTGTAATGAATATAACAGTTATACTTGGCTAATATGTTCAATGTGTAACTAAATTTAGAAAACAATAGTAAAGATTAACTACATTGTAGATGTTTTCAAATTATCACTATATTTTAAATTTAAGTATGATTATTTTAAGGTTTTTTATAACAAATATCTAATAAGTGCTTGAAATATTAACTAACCAAACAGATATTATTTAAAAAAATAAGACAATTGAAAGTCTTAAAGTTCAAATGTCTTATAATTTCTATTATAACATCAAATTTGTTGAACTATGTTTTATAAGTTAAAAGCCTGTTTAAAAATACAGTGAACAGACCAAAAGAAAAGTATATCTAATGTTAATTCTTTATTTAGAAGTGTGCTAACTTTGCTAGCGTTACGTCTGTACTTATGTTTCATTGTGGTACCATAACATTGTTTTGCAAACAAAATTATTGGTCATGCTATCTTATTTTCAAAGATTACCTATTTAATGAAAATTTTGAGGTTAAGCAAAACAAACTAAAATATGAGAAGTTTTTCCTAAGCATAACAGGGCAAGTAAATCAACTTTCAAAACAAAGCAGATTACTCTTTTGTGTAATACATTAACTTTGGAGGCTACAACATTACATATATACATTTATGTGTCTATACAACCTTTTCCACTAGATAATAAGTTTATAGAGACGGAGGATCATATAGGATATCTTTCTAATCCATTAACTTATTCAAATATTTATTGATACTTATGGAAGCAGAAAGCATTAGGTAAATATTTTCTCTGCTTAAAGAAATTATTATAGGGTCTAATTTTAAAAAGAAAGCTTAGATGTAAAAGTTTTATTAGCCACTCCATATTTGATTGAAAATAAGCAAGTACACTACATATTAAAAACTGTATCTGCTTCAGCAAGGTTGTAGGATGCAGGATCAATATACAAAACTGAATTATATGTCTATATTCTAGCCATGAACAATCCAAAAATAAATTTCATAAAAGAAATCCATTTTCACTAACATTAAAAAGAACAAAATAGAAATCAATTAACAAGAGTAGGACCTATACACTGAAAACTGCAAAATATTGTTGAAAGAAATTGAAGGAAGATCTAAATAAATGGAAGTACATCATATGTTCATAGATTAGAAGACTTCATATTGTTAAGATGACAGTACTCCCTAGATTGATCTACAGATTCAATACAATCCCTATTTGTATCCAGTACATATAAAGAAGTTTTACAACCTCAACATAAAAAAACTAACAACCCAATTAAAAATGGTCAAAGGATTTGAATAGATGTTATTCCAAAGAAGATATACGAATGACTAATAAGCACATGAAAAAATGCTCATCATTAGTTATTATAACAATGCAATCAATCAAACATCACCTCACACCCACTAGGATTGCAATAGTAATAACGGTCAGCATTAATAACAAAAACAATAATAGATAACAGAAAATAAATGAGGTTGTGGAGAAACTGTAGCCCTTGTACATCACCAGTGGGGATGTTAAACATTACAATTACTTTGGAAAGCAGTTTGCTCTTCATTCAAAATGTTAAACATAGGAGTCACCAAATAAATGATGAATTTTACACTTATATTCAAGAAAAATGACAAAAAATATGTCCATGCAAAAGCTGGTTCACAAAAGTTCATAAGAGCATTATTCATTATTAGTCAAAAAGTAGAAGCAATTAAAATGTGCATGAACTAATTAATGGATAAATAAAATATCATATATCCAGATAATGGAATATTATTTATCAATAGAAAAGAATGAAGTATCAATCCATGCTAAAACAGAAATAAATCTTAAAAACACAATGGTAAGTGAAAGAAGCCAGTCACAGAAGGCCACATATTGTATGTTCCATTTATGTGAAATGTCTAGAATAGCAAACCCATAGAAAGAGAAAGTAGATTAATGGTTTCCAGAGGCTGGGAGAAAGGAGAAAATGGGGAGCGACTGCTACTGAATGCAGAGTTTCTTCTTGGAGTGATGAAACTATCCTTAAAATAGATAGTCCTGAGGGTTGAATAACTCTATAGATCTACTCAAAGCACTGAATTTTTCATGTTAAAAGAGTAAATATTATGATATTTGATTTATAACTCAATAAAGATGTTATATATTTTAAAATGTGAACTTGCTTCAGGAAGTGGAATAGGTTTCTTTTTCAGCAAATAAAAAACAAAATAAAATCTCAAAGACTATACTTTGTGACACATACACAATATCTCTTTCTGAAAAGCTAAATTATATCTCAGGATTCTAACCCTGCAGCAGGAGCCAGCCTTTATGTACAGTCAGCCTTTGGACCAAAGACATGCAATTCCTTGAATATGCTTTACAGTTTCTTAGTTCCTACTGGTACATGAAAGAAAGAAACACGAAGACACTAGTCTCTGTCACTTCGGTGAATGTTAGGTGTCTATGAGCATTTTTCAAAGTCTACAATACACTAAAACCTTATAGAAATGAAAAGTGATATGAAATGAAATTCATGGATTATCCAAACTCCTCATTTTGGTTATGATTATTTGCTTCTTTTCCCTTAAATCCGCTAGTAATCCTTCCAAGAAGTTACAGTAATGAACAAATTCAAGTTGCCTTTCAATGTTTCTCATTTCCTCAAATCTAGTCTTGCCGCTCTGAGTAATAATTAGAGGACTGAAAACATAAAATAAAGCCATAACAATAATACAACAATAAAACCCCCAAAAAGCAATAAAAGGTGTTAGAAAGTTTCTTGCTAGTAAACAAATGGTATAATTAAGATTAAACTGTACCTAGAACATTCTTTAAAATCTTGATGTTGTTATTTGTTATCAATGCCACTACAGTTTTTAACAGTATCAGTTATTATCATAAGAATATAAGGAAACAGTTGTGTTTTTTTTTTTTTTTTTTTTTTTTTTTTGAGACAGTCTCACTTTGTTGCCCAGGCTAGAGTGAGTGCTGTGGCGTCAGCCTCGCTCACAGCAACCTCAAACTCCTGGGCTCAAGTGATCCTCCTGCCTCAGCCTCCCAAGTAGCTGGGACTACAGGCATGTGCCACAATGCCCAGCTAATTTTTTCAATATATATTTTTAGTTGGTCAATTAATTTCTTTCTATTTTTAGTAGAGACGGGGTCTTGCTCAGGCTGGTTTCGAACTCCTGACCTTGAGTGATCCGCCCTCCTTGGCCTCCCAGAGTGCTAGGATTACAGGGGCGAGCCGCCGCACTCGGCCAGGAAACAGTTTTTAATGTGCAAATATATTCCAATAACATCAGCTATTATGTTATAAAGTAGTTACAGAAAGTATATGAAGTTTAAAAACTAACAAAAAGATAATAAAAAAGTATTTTTTCAAAGATGCGAATCAGAAAGACTTTAAATGGCATTATAATATCTATAGATTCTGTATTTTAAAAAGTGAAATAGCTAAATGACTACTGGCACATGAAATCCTACTAGTTTTCTACTGCTAGCATAACAAGTTACCACAAATTTAGTGTCTTAAAATAACGTGAATTTATCTTAAAACTCTCAAGGTCAGAAGTGCCATATATATCTCACCAATCTAAAATTCAGGTGTGTGCATCTTGCTGCCACAACTGAAACTTTTTCATTTACCACCCTGTTGCAATTCTATTTTGAAAAATCCTGTCCCCTGTTTGTGTGTGTATGCATGTGTGTGTGTGTGTGTGTGTGCGCATGTGTGTGTATAGATAGATAGTTTAAATTTAAGTCCTAACTGTTTTGGAATCATTATTACCGTAGTTTTCTAGCTGATCTCTTTGCCTGTTGTTTCTCTCTATTCAACTACATCTTACAGAGAGTCAACTTCCTTAAATATTACTCTATGCATGTGACTTAATTGCTAAGAAAAATGTAATGGCTCCCCTTGCTTAAAAAACTCTGAACTTTTCAGGATCCTAGTGTGCACCCCTTATGTGATGGTTAAGAGAAGCTGATTCTAGTGCCACTTCTGAAGGATTATAGAAAACACATGCAAATGTTGGAACACAGGGGAAATGGGATAAGAAAGTGTCCATTTCAAATGGTCAACACATATTTCACTCCCTATTTGGTAGTGGCTTTAAGACAGCCCAGGATATGATCTTATTCTCCATTTCCCATCTTCCCAAGAGAGAATAGGATGTTCTTTTACAGAGACTTGAGTGTTGAAGGGATATTTCATTAAAGTTCAAGTTCTAAGTTGTGGTGAATTTCCTGTGTTAGCACTGCTTATGACTAAATCTCCCAATTACCTTTTCAAAGGGGACTAATTAGTAAGAATCATCTCCTGGGTGGAATTTACAAACAGAAAGAAAGCCACATTGAATGTCCATAATCTCCATTTAGTCCCAGAAAAAATTTCCCTAAACCTATTCCCAACTGTGGTCTTAGATTTTCAGTTGCTCTCAATAATGTTTGATTCCATTTGACTAGTGATTGATCTTGATGATACTTCAGTGAGCTTTGCCCCTCTATGTGTGAAATTTCTGGACTTAAGTAGTATCTAACAAGAATAATTTGGTCCACAGAGGCTGGGCCTTCTAATTTGAGACCAAGGAACTTAACTGGTTGCTGCATTAGGCCATTGCCTCTCAACACTGGGCCAGTGCTTCTCTGTATACTAGAATTAGATGGGAAGCTTTTAAAAATGCCAGGTCCCATCCCCAGAGAGTCTGATTTATTGATTTTGGGTAAGAAGCATGCACTGGGTATGTTTTTGAACAGCTTCCCAGGTGATTATAATGTGCAACAAAGCTTGAGAACCACTGCATTAGGCTGACCATAATTTTGTTCCAGACATGAACATTCTAGAGTCTTCTAAGCATTGAGTAAAATTTTCTTGACTTACGTCTGGATGTGACTCTGAATTAAAATATGCTGACATGTTAATTTTCTTTTTTATTTCAAAATTAGATATATATAAGAGATATGGTTTCAGGAAATACATCCAATCATTATCATAGTTTTACGGTGTTTAGTCATAAAACTTGTATTTCTTTCCATCATTTGAAAACAGGTACAGAAAAGGAAGAACCATTCACTCACTTCTCCAACAATCTAACATAATTAGCCACGGGCTACCAGGATCATGCAATTAGCATTTCTTTCTTCTCATCCTAATTCAGGAATCTGAGAAGATGGATGTGCTTTGGCTTGGTACTTTTGTATTTTTCCAGCCAAGACACCTGCTGTCAGTTTAGATATCTGGCTCTAATTTAATAAATCTTTGACCCACAATATTCTATATATTTATTTGTGTAATTATACCTTCTGTGATACCCCTAGCCTGAGTTAGGTGAAATGGAACATATAAGAGGTAGCAGAAACTTATAAAATTTATATTTTATAATTGAAAGTCTATTTCTATTTTATGAAAATCATTGTGGGAGGCCCTAGCTGAGCTAATAATGTAGTCCTGAAAAGGCTTGAATTTACCCTAACAGGGTATTTATCTTACAGTTTTTGTTACGGAGTGAATGTTTGTGACCCCCTACAATTCATATGAAGCTCTAACCCCCAGTGTATTTAGAGACAGAGCCTAGAGAAAGTGACAAAGCTTAAGTGAGGTCATAAGGGTAGGGAACTGATCCAATAAGATTAGTGTCCTTTTAAGAAGAGACACAAAAGAGCCTGTTCTCTCTCTCCATAAATACACAAAGAATGAGGTCATTTTAGCACACAGCCATTTTCAACCCAAGGAGACAGCCCTCACCAGACACCAACCCTGCTGAAACCTAAATTTTAGACTTCCAGTTACCAGAAATGTGCAGAAATAAATTTCTGTTGTTTAAGCCACCATTATAATGTATTCTGTTATGGCAGCCCAAGCCAAGACAGTTGCCAAGGTTGTCTTTTGATTCACGTATATTCCTCACTAGAATATAGGCCTTGTGAAGCAGAGACTATGTTTGTCTTGCTCACCCTGTGTTCCCAGTGCTTAGCACCATTACTGGCACGCAGTATGCATGCTGGAAGAAAGGCAAAGTTGTAGAGGGGTTAAGAACACATCTCTGAAATCAAACGAATTCAAGTTTGAACGCTAAGTCTATACTTTTACAGATAGGTTAATTAAATGCTATCATATATATGTGAAGGGTATATATATTAAAGTGATACAACTCTAATGGTTGTTGTGAGAATTGGAATAGTTAAGAATGCCTAATTAGAGCTTAATAAACTTTCCTAATATTATTGGGTGAAAGAATGAATGATAATATCTAAATATCAGGAATGATGGTAGGAGTCCATGGCCTTTCTTGAAGTAGATTTAGAAAGGATTGCCTTTTATCCATACTAGATTAAGTTACAAATCTCCTGCCAAATGCACATATAAAATGAATTAAACAGTGTTATATGACAAGGTGAGAGCTCTATTAGCTTCAGACACAGAAACCCAATTTTAATTCCTGGAGAACTGGATCCAGGAATTCAAACGGTATTTGCAATCTCTGCTGCTCACCTTTTCTCTCTGAATTGGCTTTATTCTGTCAGTTTGATTATTTCCAAGAACCAGACTCACAGGTACCTGTGGGCTTTTATTCTTGAAGCATAGGATCAAGAGGAAAGAGATCTCTATCCAAAAGGTTTTTCTTACAAAAACTGTGGAAAAGAATTCAAGTTGATACATGTTGAGCGATGTGTTCATTACTAAACTAATCCATGGGTTTGGTGTAAGGGATGTCCTGGTCCAACTTAGGTCATAAGCCCAACCCTTTGAGCCGTGTATGTGTGTGTGTGGGGAGGGGGAGCATGGATAGGTGGATGCGTGTGTGTGTGTGTGTGTGTGTGTGTGTGTGTGAAAGATAACGGCGGTGCTGTTCTGAATATACATAACAACACACGTGGCTTATGGTATATGTTTAGGGATGATAACACTTTTTTTTCTCTTTTATTGACAACAATGTTATAGACTCCATTTTAGTGATCCCTCTGAGGAATATAGTTTAGTATTTCATCAGGTCCTCCAATAGCATCATTTATTCAACGTCATTTTATGATAAAGTTGCTGAGAAAAAATTGATTCCTGGCACAGGCCACTGTGTTGAGTTTGCATGTTCTCCCCACATCTGCATGGGTTTTCTCCAGGTACTCAGGCTTCCTAACATGCATGTTAGGTATACTGCAGTGTCTACATGGTCCCAGCCTGAGTGTGGGTGTTTTTGGGTGTGCCCTGTGATGGGATGGTGTCCTGTCCAGGGTCAGTTCCCACCTTGCTCTCTTGAGCTGCTGGGATAAACTTCAGCCACCAGAGACCCTAAACTGGAATACAAAGGTTGGAAACTGAATGAATGAATGCATACAAATGATTGTAAAGTAGACAACAAACCTACACAGTGTGGGACAAAAGCACTCACTGAGCTTGCCATAGTTCTCAGTTTGTTTTCGAACTGCATGGTGGGAAGAGGTGCTTCTGACAATTTTCGCTTTGCAAACATTTATTCTTTCATTTAATCCACCACCACTACAACTGCCATCACTGATTCACTAAAATTGGGTAAATAATTATTTTGCTTATATTAATCTTTTAAAATGTATATATTACATTTATTTCAATGTTTAATATTAGAATTGCTATGGGTATTTCTTAGACTGTTCGGCCATGCTACCACCCTGTTCTGGGTCTTTCTTTAAAAGCTTGGTGATGTTTTTGTGACCAGAAATATGCCATAAGAACTGAACTTTTGTTTATATCAATTAGCCTATGGTAAAACTGGTTTTGTTATACGTCATTTTGCTTAAAGTTGAAGTTTCCAAGAACCTACCAATGACTTTAAGTGAGGTTTTATTGTAGTCTCTAAATTAATAACCTCCCATTCGATAAGGTGCTTCTTCAGAATGTTCAGAATGTGGTTAGATTGATGAGATTAGGAAATAAAGAAAAGTTAAATGGAGATGAGCTTTTCTAAATTTTTTTGGGGGGGGGTTTGAGACAAGGTCTTGCTCTGTCACCCAGGCTGGAGTGCAATGGCTGGAGCATGGAGCACAGCTCATTACAGTCTTGAACTTCTGGGCTCAAGTAGTTGCTCCCACCTCACTTGAGACTATAGGTGCACATCCAGCTAGTTTTTCTTGTTTTTTGTACAGATCAGTTCTCACTATGTTGTCCAGGCTGGTCTTGAACTCCTCACCTCGATTAACCCTCTTATCTTGGCCTCTCTAAGTGAAGGGATTAACAGGCTTAAGCCACCATGCCCAGTCCCTAAATCTTGTAAGTAGAAGAAAACACCCACCCCTCAACTGCTATAAATGGATTTAAAAAAAAAATTGACAAATTGAAACAGTTTTTATGTCTTCACTGCAAGCAAATATGGACCTTATCTTTCTAGTTCTTGATTTGACAAAGATACCTAAAACCCAAATGAACTTTGAACTGTTTCATGATGGAACAGACAAAATGGAATCCTAAAGATACTACTAATTATTTATGCAATTTTTATGTTATCAAAAATTTTTTTAAGCCCAAAGATAACTCTTTGTGGGGGGCTCAGGCCCAATATTCAGAATAAACCCTAGGCACTGAAAGCATGTCTCAGGAGGAAAGAAATTGTGGAAACACAGAAGCCAGATGTCACCCATGAAGCTTATTTATCCTAGATTTCCAATGCTTAGTGTAAATGCTTTACATTTGATACACCCGAAAGATTTTTCAGTCTAAGGCTTAAAAATATCTTCTTATATAGCTTGTTTTACTAGAAAGCTTACACTGAAACAAGAATTAAGATTATTTTGCCAAGAAAATTAAGATTTTCTTTAAATCCCAAAGAAGTCCAATCTTCCCCTTGTTAACCATAATTTTGTTATGACCTTACTCAGACAAAATCATGATATACTGTAAGTCAAATAAAGAAGTTAGCTTCATTAAGGTGACAGAAATATTACCTTGCCTATAAATTACCTAAACTACTGAGTTATTAGTGCAATCCTTAATGAAGAATAATTGGAGGCATTGCATACAATATTGTATTTGGTCAAAGTTATAAATAAGCCCAAAATAATAACAAAGTTATAAATAAGCCCCAAAATAAATTTTGCTTGCACATTTCAATGACCATTACTAAGTCTTTGAATTTGTGGACAAAAACTCTTCCTGTGCTAAACTTGAGTTCAACATAAGCTCCCTAACATTAGCTGCCTGAATGTAACCTGAATTTCCATAACATTGCAAAAGACAAGTTCAGCAAGAATGGTCATCACAGATAAGATAATAATTGTAAGCAACCCAAAACGGGACTCTTTTCTGAACTGCTGTAAAACAAACAAATTCATTTCAATGACATGAAACCACTTTCCACTGACTTTTATGCTCCCATTTCATAGCAATTAAGATAAGCATATTTCCCTATAATGATGTAGAGTCACTGTCAAAACCAGGGGCAGCCTGCTTTTGAAGGATAACATGGCTGGCTTTTTACAAAGGTTTATGTATAAAGAGTTGTTTCTGACACTGCCTTTTCAAATGACTCACACCAATACCTAAAAAGAAATTTAAGAAAGTAAAAAAATCAAGACCATCAGCTATACTCCGAGAAGATGGTTTACTAATTATAAGGCAAATGAAACTGAATGGACAAACACATGCAAGCGAGTCAATTTATCTATTTCATCCAAATATAATATACTAAGATTCTGCATATTTTAAATGCAATATGTAACAATTTAAGGCATCACAAATCAAAGGGATGGGGCAAATTTTTCAATATATAGAAAATTATTCAGCTATTTTGGAGCAAAATATCCATTTAGTTCTTTACAAAATACCATACAAAAATATGCGATGATAAAAATTATTAGGATATTTGCATAATTGAAGTTATAACTAAATACCCCCCTATAGTTATAATTTTTATGTAAAATAAGGGAAAATCACCAAAATATTAACAGGGATTTTATTCAAGGTAGTAAGAATGTGAATGATTTTTCTTTTTCTTTTTTTCTTTAGTTTCTTTACAAGGAGTTGGTAATTCTTCTATAATTAGATAAAAATAAATGATTTAAAATTCCCTGTAAATAACACTGAGAAATATATGTGTATAATTATTTGACATAATTTCAAAGTATTTTTCGTTTTCTTCTTGAATTAGCCTAGAAATCATAAAGACTCAGTATTTGGACCACACTGTTTAATATTCTCTGTAACTGCCTTCTTTGGTATTCACAGTTATATTCTCAGCTTTTATGAAAAGATTATTTCAAAACAGCCCCACTTGCATTTGGTTTACAAAGCTATTGAGGAGGGTGAAGTCCTAAGTGGGACACTGATTTTAAAAAGAAATGCTGAGAAGAGGGATTGGTCTGTCTTATTCTCCTAAGAATAAGAAGTATGTAACTGAACTGAGCAAGTTTTTGTATGGGCTTCTAAACTACTGGGACAAAATTCTTAAGTTCAAGTATTGTAACTATGTTAGGTGACTTTAGTATACTTTTATATTTTTATTTCTTAGGTTTCTTTTATTAGGCATTGACTTTGTTCTGATACATTATTTATTAGTAATTCTTTTTTTTTTTTTTTTTTGAGACAGAGTCTCGCTCTGTCATCCGGGCTAGAGTGCTGTGGCATCAGCCTAGCTCACAGCAACCTAAGAGTCCTGGGCTCAAGTGATTCTCCTGCCTCAGCCTGCCGAGTAGCTGGGTGCATGCCACCATGCCCAGCTAATTTTTCTATTTTTAGTAGAGACTGGGTTTCACTCTTGCTCAGGCTGGTCTCGAACTCCTGGGCTCAAGCAATCCTCCTGCCTTGGCCTTCCAGAATGCTGGGATTACAGGCATAAGCCACCATACCTGGCCTTTTACTAATTTAAATTTAATTAGTAAATTTACTAATTCTTTATTATTCATTGCAATATTTGTAATAAATATTTAATTTTCCCAAGCCTCCTTTGGTCCCACATGCACCAAAAATAGCAAATTATATTCAAATTAGATGCTTTAATAAAATTATACAGTCAACATAAAAGTATGGCACCATCTTCTAATGTTTTGAATAACTTTAGATTTCTATATCTTATGCTATGACATTCCTTAAGCATAAGATCTAAAGCAGTGTCAGAATTTTTTGTGTGTCATTTCTCAAGTCATGAAACTACAGCATGCCGTATAGAGTAACTCATTTACAAAATATCTGACCCATTTCTCCCTCAATACACATTATTAATATAGTATGTATTTGGTCTATGTTGCTTTTGTGATTATTTATCTTCCTGGTCTCCAGTGGATGATGTCTATAATCATACCATCTATCATCTTTCTATTATCTATGTCTATGAATCTATCATATTTCTCTATAATAGGACTCAAAACTGTTTGATGATGCTATATGATCTTCAAGAAATCTGTGACTTTTGTCCTTCAAAATAGCGCTAACCTTGGTATGCTATAATTCACCCAAATCCCTTTTTGAAAAAAAGGGGATTGGGATAATAGCCCCATCAGATTTTTGTTTGGGTATGACTAGATTGTGACCAAAACAAGCAAACAATTGAACAACAACAACAACAAAGCACACTTTGGCTAGAAAACTCTACTTAGGATTACTTATCTAACTAACAATGATTTATGAAAATAATTCTATTGGAAACTTCAACTCATTCTCAAGAGCACCAATTTATTTTTAATCAAAATATACTTCTGTTAACAACAGTAAAATAAAACTTACTGTCAAGTTCATAGTGAGATAAAATGTGGCTGTCATTCTAAAAAAGATGAAGAAGGCCTTGAAGAAATAAATGGAAATACTACCTCTACTATAAAAAATAAAATGTGGAGAGTAAAAGGAAAAAAATAAGGCTAAAAATTAAGTATTACATAAAACATTGTAGGAGAAAGTCAAAAGAGTAGGGTGGAATGGAGCCTAAAACTTTCATATTTTAGTAGCCAGGGTTTTCAAGAGAAAATGATGATAGAATTGGTGTTATGTTATATGAAAATGTGAGAAATTTTTTATATGTGATTTTAAATAGATTTTTTTTCTCGGAATGTAATAAGCTATAAAATAACTACAAAACTATACCTATAAATCTGTTTAAAGATTGGTTCCATAATTACAATGTGTAATTTTGTGTTTTGTGTTGCTATCAGAATACCTGAGACTGGGTAATTTATACAGAAAAGAGGTTTATAAATAAACCTCATGGTTCTGCAGTCTGGGGAGTTCAAGCAGCGTGACACTGGCAGCTGGGCAGCTTCAGGTGAGGCCTTTCATGTTGCATCAGAACATGGGAGAGGGTCAAAGGGGAAACAGACTTGTGCAAAGACACAAGGTGTGAGGGACATCCTGGCTTTATAACAACCCACTCCTGAGAGAACTAATCCATTCCCATGAAAACTATAATATATGTAAGAAAGAGATGTTCCACCAAATGATTGCTAAATTTTTCTTCATTTTATGGTCCTTTAGAAATGTCTGAGATGTACCAAAAAAAATAAAAAATAAAAAATAAATAAATATTATGTGTGTATAGCCTTCTTAGAAAAAAAAACTGGAGTATGTTTAAGAAGAAATGAAATATTCATGCATTTATTTTTAAAGTAGATACAACTAACATGATTATAAGACACAAAGAATTATAGAAGAGACTATTATAGAATTAATTTATTTAACATCAGTAAAGCAATTAGAATAGAAATGGCATTTAGGAAACTGGAATATTTTATTTGTTGGTTTGTAAGAGATTGAGAATGCTGGAATCACAGAAAGGGAAAGAAGATGAAACAAAAATTATTACAATTTACAACAAATGAAAAATCACATGGGATGAGAACCCAATCCCTTCATTGTAATTACTTTGTGCCAAAAATATTTATCCAGTTTCTGATTTTCACTGGAGGGAAAAAGGATACACTAATACAATACTTTACACATGACAGGAAGAAATATGCAACTTTTTCCACAATCCTAAAAAGACATTGTCTCCTGTTTAATGAAAGTGCACTTATTCAAATCATATTATTGCTCTAAATGGCTACAATCAGACATTTTAAAATGCATGAGACTGGGACTGAAAGATTTCTCATCTCATTTTAGGATATAGATTCATATCAACCTTGAAAGAATCAAAAGAAAAAAAATCTCAAGCAAAGCATTTCAAATACATTTCCATTTAAAACCACAAAACTACTATTATTCAGGTTCTGCAGAGTAATAAAAGCTTCCATAGGTTCTGATTAGGTTTTGCTTGAAAACATTTTCAGTAGATACATGCCTTTCTCTTCATGAGCATCAAGTAAGTGACTCAGGGTGATTAGATTTAGCTAGATGCATTCATTTTATACTAAATATTTAAACATTTAAATCAAATCTTTCAAGGCACAATCTCTATTAATCCAAGATGTTTATGGGATTATGTTAAAAAACAAGGTTCATTTATAACTTTTGATTATTAAAAAAATCCAGAAATGCTACTGTACTGATACAATGGAGTTTAATAACCCTGAAATATATTTACTGAAGTTTTAAAAATCAAAATTCACTGCCAATAAACATAAAAGCTCTTTATTGCATCTGAATTACTATGATTAATAAAAGTGCTTTTAATTTCTCAAAAGAGCATTTCCATTTCCAAACATTTATTTTGCATATTGGAAAGAACTCTATACAAACTTTGATAGATTATCAAATCCATAGAGAATTTACTAAAAAGACATTTAAGGCCCTAGTGAAAATGCTAACAATTTAAACATAATAACAATTTCTTAAAATAACATTTGTAGCTTCAACAAAAAGTGTAGGGAAAAGAAGCAGGGAATGTAGTATAACTCAGAGAACATATATAAACAACATTAAGTTGTATAGCATCATAACTGATAATAATAATACTATACAAGTTAATAAGAAATCTTTATTTTGGAATAAAAATATTTGACCATGACCTTGAAAAACTGTCCTCCAGAATTCTTTGGAATTTGACAAAAAATTGATAAAATTTGAGATTTTATATTTGTTGATTTAAGCTCTTATAGAAGCTTAAAAATAAAAAAAACCCATGGTTTATAATCTTTTTTTAATTTTTCTTTTTTAATTCTTCAATCATTTATATTCTTACTTAATGGTTAGTAAATATTTGGGTTTCAGCATGATTGCTAATCCCAGGAATCCCAGATTAGACACAATGTGGACATTTATGTTTTTTAAGACCTTTTTGATAATATGAAAATCTTTAAATGTAAATTATTTTACATTAATTATTTGTCATTGAAATATAAGTAAACCCTAAATTTTATGAGAAAAATTATCAGATATATTTTTTTGAAAATTAGAACTAATAAATCTATAATTGTTAATAATTTTTTTTCAGAGTTTTTATTTTTAAACCTTTACCAAAGGAGATAATCTGAAGACACATTTCATATATTAAAATGTTGGTTATGGCAATCATTTTGAGTTTTATCATTATATGTAAGACTGTCATACTATAAAATTGCTCGAGATACTTTTATTCTAGTCTAAAATTGGAAAATTTACAAATATGCTTACAAATTATTTTGACATGGTATAGTCCTGTTTAAAAAAAACATAAGATATAAATTGTATGATCTAGTGTTATAGGTAATATCTGAAAATAAATAAAATACACTGTTTTGCCGTTTGAAAAGAAATGCTTCAGAATTATTTATGAATGCAAGGTGGTACTGGAGTAAAAGAATCATAGAATGCCAGGTCTAGAGAGGAGCCTCTACTTCAAATCACAAGCAAAAACCTTTTGTCACCAAAGTCTAAATTACTTGCTTATGTCTGATAAACTTTGAGAATGTTTTATTCCCTCAAAATACACCAAGAATTTTACATATGAAACATTTAAACACACAACTATACAACTAATGTGGATACAATAAATGTTATTTTATTTCATTTTTCATAGCCAGAAATAAATGCTTATTGTATGCAAGGCCATCGGGTTGCACACATTGTCAAAACAAGGCACGATTAAAGGGGACCATCTCAATTTTCAGAAATATTTGCCAACAGGTAAATAAGGACATCATTACATTAACAGTGGGTATAGGTTTAAAAACTCAGTAAAAATACTGTATATTTGATTATTCTCAAAAACCAGGAATATAATGAGAAACATGCTGTCCATTTCAAACCATGTTTTAATAGTCTCCATGCTTTGTGGGATGGAGGCCAGTTTCCAAACAGCATGTTCCTTTCTTTGCCATGGTTTTTAGCTTAAAAATCAATTATTTTTCTCTCTGGAACTAAAACAATATATGTTGTCTATTTTTATTGCAATATACCACCTTTCTGTCAAAAAATAAACCTTGGAGTAAACAGCATCCAAATTAAGAGCAGAAATTTAAAAAGGGGTGACAATACATATCCCAGCTACCCTAAAGTCACCAGAAAATTTTTTTAATGCCATAGTTTCTATTAAAAACAAATGAATAAATATCAAACATGTTTCAGTCACTGTAAAATAGCTAATTTAGGACTAAAGTCAAGTGATGTCTAAATAGCTCTAGTGGGTCAGGTGTCCTGATGAAGAAGAAAAATAAAATACTGAAAAAATGAAAAAAAAAAAAAAAGACAGGAAGGAGGCAATACAAGCAGCAGTAACCAAAAGTCATGATTAAAATTCAATTATTCATCCTGACATAGTCATAATATTCATTAGTTTGAATGAGAAACACTCCCTTGCCAAACGAGTTATGAAAGTTGTTGGCAAATTTTGTGAGATTAATGCCCAAAACTATTCAAGTTTTTATAGTCATTCCAATTATATAAAACCCAGTTCCTGCTAAAAGAATTTAAATTTCCTTGAGGACTCCAGACAGGCCTGAGAGAACAAGGGAGATATTTAATCAAATACTTGAATGGACTACAGAGACATTCAGAAGAGAGAGAAAGCAGAGAATTTGAGGTGCAATGACAAGCCCCGGAGACTATGATTCGACTTAACCTGCTATACCATGAATGTCACTGTATAATAAATTAGCCTGTTGTGGGTTTCCACACACAGAGATAAATGGCTTATTGTTTGACCCTTTCCTGCCACTGCCAACCCACTCAGGCAGCTTCTTTGAAATACCTTTGATATCTGCCAGTTAAAATTCAATCACAACTGTGAAACCTCAACAAAGGAGTACCTACATGAGTCAATGTTTCCTAATTCTCCAACTTTCTAATATAAATTCCTTTAATAATTACTACCCCAGTACTAGGCCCTTGACATTAATTACCATTTGTACATTGGTGAATTCATTAGTGTTGGGTGTGTGTGTGTGTGTGTGTGTGTGTGTGTGTGTGTGTAAGTGTCTTTGTGTCTGTCTGTCGGAGTTTGGGGTGACGCAGATTCTACTGTGTCCCACTGTGGAAAACAATGTTTTTTTAAGACCTTTTTAAAAGACAAACCACTGTGGGTTCTGTCTAGTAGAGGAGGAAGGAAACAAAAGCTTGGCTCCTATCAGATATAGTTTTGAACTCTTAACCAACTAACCCTCAGCATGTGGACCAGAGATGATACCACAGACTCTCTGAACCTCCTTTGGAGCACATACATGTCTGTAAACTTTCCCTGAGAAACTGTGTGCCAATAGCAGCTGCTTCCTTCACAATTAGCTTGTTGCTCTGAAGTGGTAAAATAATCTCTTACCAAATGTATTAGGATTCTCCAGAAAAACAGAAATATATTAATACACACACACACATGCACACATACGTGCATATAAGTATGTATGTATAAACTCATTGGTATATATAAATAAAAATATATACCATGTAAGAGATTTATTATGGGTGATTGGTTCACACAGTTATAGAAGTCCCTAGATCAGCTGTCTGCAAACTAGAAAACCAGCGATGGAGTGGTTTAGTTTCAGTACAAACCCAAGGGCCTAAGAACCAGGGTAGACAATGGTATAAGTACCAGTCTCAGTTTAATGCTCCAAAACTGAGGGACCTCTGGTGTGATTCCCAGTTGGCGTCTGAAGGCCTGAGAACTAGAAGCAATCATGTTTGAGGGCAGGAGAACATAGATGTCCTAGCTTGAATGTGTAGCAAATTTACCCTTTTTATAACTTTTTATTCCATTCAGGCCCTCAACAGATTGGATGATGTCCACCCACTGTGGTGAGAGCCATCTTCTTTACTTAGTCTACCAATTAAATTGCTAATATTTTCTGGAAACAGCCTGCAGACATAATATTTTACCAGCTATCTCAGCATCCTTTAGCCCAGTCAAGGGGCTACATAAAATTCAGCATTACAACAAAGTAAACAGTTCAGATTTTATAGTTCTTCCATAAAAGTCGGTATTTCTATTCCCACTAAAACTTGGACTTGGAATTGTACTCTATCAGGAGAGGTCTGTATCATCCAAATCACCAGCAGGGATAGTTCCTTTTCTCTCCAAGAGGCAGTGAATGCTGATTACCTGAAGCAGAACTTTTTTAGAGGTTATCTCAATCCAAGTAGCACCTAACTCTTCCAGAAAGTCAGCGTAACCCTAAACATCAGCAGATATATCTGTTATTTTCTCTGCTCTGCACTGATAGCAGATGGGCTCCCTGAGGACCAGAAATAATCTGGTCTATGGTGAATACTTCTCAAGAGTTCAGAGCTCCTCACACAGCAAGAGACTACTGGGATCAATAATTTTGAGAGTCTCACACAATGGACATTTTATAAAATATTAGACTGAATATCAATCACATGACTTTATGGCACAATATATTTTCTGAAGACACATCAGAATAAAAGCTGATGGAGGTAAATCATCATGATTGTATATTACATATAAAAGAAGATAGTAGAAAAAATAAAAGCTGTTGCATTCACAACATATTGTCAATTCACAGCATTCTCTAGATTCTCTGTATTATATAAACCTTCCAAGACATAAATTCATTGCTAGAAATATGACAGTAAATAACAATGGCAGTTTCCAATTATGTACTTAAATTATAAAGACCGGGTTTATGTGGGCTAGGTTTACCACCAGATTTTCTACTAATAGATTTCCATACAATTGTAGTTACTATATTTCCCAATCCTTGATTAAGAAACTTACAGAATTTTAGAGTCAGAAAGAACATTAAATGAAACAAAAAGATTAGTCTTTCATGTTATCACTGTGATTGTCACGTACAATGTTCTGTAAATCACACCTAAAATAAAGTTACTTTCTCCACCTCATATAAAAATTTCTTGTCAGAATAGCAACTAGACTTTGCATTGTGTTGGCTTGAAAATTAATCACATAACGTACTATCCATTTGCAAACAGGCCTTATTTTCATCATCCCTCATTATGTAACATACAAACATAAATTTCACTTAAACTTTACAACAATCCTGAGAGAGAAGTATTAGTAATATTGTTCACATATTACCGATAAAGAAATTGAAACTCACCTTATTTAGAAGTCCAAAGATGACACAATCGGTAAGGGACAGAGTCAGTATTTCAACCCAGGTGTGCCTGACAGCAAAGGCTACGACACACTTTTTGCCACTATAGCATATTAAATCCAGCCTCATTGTTAGAAAATAATCTTGAACTACAAATACCAACAGTCCTAATGAACTTGTACTTTTATGGGTCTTTCCATGTTGCTTAGAATAATCAAACTATGCACTATTTCCTTATTCTCCATGAATTCTTGCAAACAAATGACACATATATCTTACTTTGTAACATTTGAAATAATTGGTTATAATTTTGGTGACCACGTGTCCAACTCTGATAGGCATTGAGGATACAAAGACGGAAAGAGTATAATCACACACTAACATTCTAACTAATAGTGCAAATACTTATTATTTTTCATTTGAATGAAGGAAAAACATGGCTGCTAAACTTACAGAGGCAGAAAGGAATCATGTATTCTTATGTCATGATGCACATGTTTTCATTCACTGAATACTTAATGAGTGTCTAGTATATGCCATGCATCAGGGGATATAATAGGGAACAAACAGAAGTTCTTGTCTCATGGAGCTACACTGTAATGGGAAAAGCAGACTATAAAAAGTAATTAATTATATTTACATATACCTACACACATATAAAAGGATTATAGTTTCAGTTTGTAAAAAGTACTATAAGGAAACGTAAAGAAGGGTAATACAAAAAAGTGAATTCATTTTAGATATTCCAAAATTGGTATACAAATACATGCTTAAGATACCAGCATAATATTTAATCATTGCCTATTTGAAGGCAATGCAGTTCTTGCCTCCTTCAAAGTAGAAGGCAGTAAAAGATTTCAGTTCATTTAAAATGGGCTAATGACACTGTTTATAATACCCTTTGCAAAAATAGTACATTAGGTCTGCCCAAGAACGCAAAGTAGCAGATTTTATATTTGTGAATTTAAAGTTGTAAAACCTGAGTAAAGATTCCAAGTATATTGAGAAACCATTGTACCTTGTAGCTACAATATCTCTGCTGTACCATTTTATTTCATTAACTTATGAGAAAACACTTTTATGAAGATACTAAGCATTACTATGCAATTAAGATTGGTTATGAAACCAGCTTTAATCTACTTTTCCTAGCCTTATTTTCCTGTTTGTGATAAAGTTCAAAGACATTAAATCTAGAGTATTAAATTTTAATGCTGAAACTCAGTATTCACAATAAAATGTGAATAGCATTGGCAAACCTAACAAAACAAAGAAAATGCAGACAAGCAAAAAAGCTATTATGTAAAATTTTTCTAAGAAAAACACACATTGATTCTTTAAAAGTAGAGTTAGTTAATTTAATCTTTACTTTTTATTTCTTCTTAAAATAAATTTAATTTTAGATGATTTGAGAGAATGGTATTACTCAAATTAATTTTTTTTCTTAGAAATTCTGTATTGCAATGAACAGAAACGAGAATAACCATATTCTTGGGCAAAGGTTAAGGCTATAGAAAATCTTAATGATTTCAAAATTTGGCTTTGAATTTTGCTTGAATTTATCTTCAAGGAACATACAATGTGCTAACACCTTGAATATACCATCTATTGAATCCAACACCATCTTACATCAAAGTGAAAAAACATGTACAAAATATCAAAGCAGGAAAGCTTTTCATTTTGATCATCGCAGTGAAAATTAAATAACCCTTTTCACATTCTCACCAAATTCAGAAAAATGAAACCTTCATTCATACAATGCCAGGATGGCAGAGACTAATCCAAAATTTGAGACTGTGAATTTTTGGTACATTTCACATTCAAATCCTGAGCAGACACAACTCTGCTTGGTTTATGAGATCTGACAGTATCCCTGCTCAAGGTGATAAGGCTTCGGGCATTGTATACACTTGGCCATTGGCAGCAGAATAAAGACTGACAACTTGACAGTTCATCAATTGGAAAGCCATTTACTCTTTTCGAGACATGGAGAGACCGGGAGTAGAACTTTAATTTTGGACATGCATCTAGTAAATCCATACTGCAGTTATTTGCATAGTAATGTTTTTCCTTGATAAATGTCTTGGAAATCGTTATTATATGTGTCAATGCTTGTACCAAGGAACTACCCCTTTTATAAATTAAGTTGGCAATCGACAAACTAGTTCATAATAGTCTTAAAATTAATTGAGAGCTAGATTTGAAGTTTTATAAGTTCAGTAATTAAAATTGACAAATTGTAGAAAAACATTTGAGTTGTAAAAACAAATATTTAAGAATTAAGAACGCTTAAAATTTTCAAAACGATACAAAAGTATCGTTGAGTGTCAACAATGTATAAGTCACCATCAAGTAAATATTGATAGTGTCCTTCAAATAATATATATACAACTCCAATTTATGGGAGAATTTCAATCCAGTTTGGGATTTGGAACATATAAATATAAACAATTAAATAATTCCAGGAGTTATTTAATGTTACTTAAGAATAAAGTATACACAAGCTAATTAACGTATATGATTCATTGTCACCTTAATGGCAGAAATAACAAATTAGGGACTTTGAATTCAGGCCACAGTGAAGAAACTACTTTGATCTTAGAACTACATTAAACCGCATTGGTCTTCGAAAGCTAAATAAAGCCCTCTTCTGCCATCCTCACAAGCGTTCCTTGGTGAGTGCCTGGAACACATCCACCCTTGGAATCATGAATTCAGATTATGTCTCTGTCCCCAGACATAACATTTTGGCTCCAAACCTCTCTCATTTAATCCATATTAATACACAGGCTCATCAGATGTGCTGAAAGCACGCTATGCTCTGGAGCCATACTTCCTCTCTATTGCTGAGCTACCTCCTGCCTTCATTGCTATCCACATCCAATTTAGATTTTATGCTTTGTCACTCTAACTATGCTCTTGCCAATATCCTTAACCTCACTGCTGCATTGTCCTGCTATCAAAAACAAAACAACACAACAGAAAATAAAGACAACCTCATGAAGCCCCAAGCCTACATTAATTCAAATTATCTCAGTCTGCTGAATGCTGCTGGGCAAACATACACAACTGTGCAGATTAGTGCTACAGTGAATTCTGGATCTCTAACCTCAAATGAACCAGCAGCCCTGCCTGGCCTCTTTCATGTTCCCTAGTCAGCTTTCTCCAGTTTGCCACAGCAGCTATTTCAAAACTTCTTCACTGTCTTTAGAACTCCAGCCTCATTATCGCCAATGTCTTCTGTTACTTTTTCCCTTTTAGCAGATAATCTCACCTCCCACTTCCCCAAGAAAAGATAATCTATTTCTTAACACTTCGCTTAACTTCCTAACACCAAACACGAAGACTTGCACACACATCAATCTTTCCTTACACTCTCCCCCTCATCACTCTGGAAAATGATGTCCCTCATGCCTAAGGTTAAAAACTCCATCTAATTCTCAATCAAATCCTCTCTTTCTTTCTCCTAGAATTCTGTAAATGATCACTTTCCTTTACTTTCATTTGCTTCCTCTCTACTGGCTTGGTCTGTGAGCATTCAAATATACTGAAGTATCTTACGTTCTAAAACTTTTCCTTGAACTTCACAGAGCCATTTCATCACCACCACCCAAACACATGACCTTCTTCATTGTCCCTTTTACTCTTCTACTATTGCTATTTAAACATATGGCATTTACATTCTACTGAGATTTTTCTCATTAGTCACAATTAATTGCAACATCTTTTGATGTACTGAGCACTGTTCATGGGTGCTTCACATTACTAAGTCATTTAAGTTAGGCAGGCAAAACCTTAGTATGAAAATCCAACAGAAAGAATAATTTTAGGCAACCTCAGTCAAACGCATTAATGTAAACATAACTATAATTTTAAATAAACCTAATTTTTATATGAAATTATATATATAAGGAATTTATGGAGATTACTTAATCTGATATAAGGTAATTAAAAAGAAAAAGAAAAAATCACATTTTGTAATATAATATTAAAATTTTTTTCTATGACATTGATCATGATTAAAAATGCATACTACTATTACTTCCATTTAACATTGTCTTAGTGCACTAAGGCAAAATAAATAGATAAACAAATAAAATGTGTAAAATTACAAAGGAAGAGACAAAAACTTTCATCAATTGCAGATGATAAGACAATTTGCAGAAATTCATAAGAATCTACAAATAAGTTATTAGAATTAAAAATCTGAGCAAGAGAGTTAAATATAAAATCCTTATAAAATATCAATGTTATTCCCACAGCAACAAACAGAAAATGAAATTTTAAAAGACGTTATGTTATATTGATAGACTATCATACCACTCAGCAATATAAATTTTAGAAAAATAAACAAAACCTTTAATACATAAAAAGAAGAATATATCTTAAAAAAGATGTTAAGAGAAAGAAGACATGAATGAGTATGTACTACATTATCCCTTCATATGAACTTCCAGAAGCAAACTATCTGTGTTTCTAAGAATAGAAACAGGAATGATGGGACTTTCTGGGTGATGGAAATGTTCTGTAATTTGATTTCAGTGGTGATCACATTGGTGAATACAATTACTGAAACCCATTTGTACACTTAGAATTTATGTATTTTGTTGTGTTTAAGCTATATTCAATTTAAAAAAACATATGCTATATGAAGAGTAAAATTTTACTCTCTTCTCATCCCATATATTAAAGAAAATGTTCAGGTAGACAAAAGACATTAATTTAAAAGGCAGAGCTATAAAACCTTTGAAACATAATTGAGCATAATATCTTTATAACTCTGGGAAGTAGGGAATGATTTTTTGAACAAGACTAAATAGCAATAATCATAAGGAGGAAAATTTATAATTCTACTAAATTTAAAGGTACTTTAAATGGCACAAAAATAAAATCCACACAGAGGAAAGCAGTATTTGCAAGATAATTAAGTAACAAAAAGACCAATACTCAGAATATATGGGTTAACTCCTAGAAATCAATCATGAAAAGCAAAAGACAGCCCCCACTCTGCAGTCCAAATGGCCAAAAATCTTAAATGTGAAATTAACTCAAAGAGAAATCTCAAGAGCCAAAAAGAGTAGAAAAAGATGCAGAACTTTTTTATAATCAGGAAATGTAAACTGAAACCATGAAATTAAATCATTATATACCCAGTAAATCAATAACAATTTAAAAGTCTTACAAAGCCAATATTTGGTTAGAATGTGGGGCAATAGAATTTGCCTGCACTGCTAGTACTATGTAGATTGGTAAATCTCTATGAAAATGGGTTTGATGTTATGTAGCGAAGTTCAATATATTCACTTCTATTTCTGGATAAAAAATCTACAGAAATACATGCACAAATACAAGAGTGTATATCTGAGATATATGTCCAAGAATATTTGTGACAGGATTGCTCATAATAGTCTAAAAATGAAAACAAACTACAGCAGACTTTGAAACATTCATATGATAGAAAATAACACAGCAATATAAATGAATAAGCTGCAACAACATGAAACAAGGATTAACACAAATGTAATGTTGAACACATAAAGCAAGAAAAAAGAATATATGCACTACTGAGTCCATTCATAAGGTGAAATATTTGCAAAACACAATTATTTTATATAAAAATATAAACAATTTATAAAATTATATTTAAAATATAAAATAAAAAGTATCATAAAATTCAGATTCCAGATTACACTACCTAAGAAGGGAGGTCTGGCATGTAATCAGGGCGAAGCATATGGGGGTGGTTAGAATGGTGTGTTCTATTTCTTGACCATAGTAGTGGTTGTTTCCTTTAAAATAATTCACTAAACTATCATTGTGTATAAAACAAAAGTTAAAAACACATTAAGATAGTTTCAACTCCTTTAATATAAATTCACTGAGAAATTTTTATTGCTGATAAGAATAACTCCTGACTTTGTTTTGTCTGGACTTTTCTGCATCTTACATCCCAACACTGGAAAGAAACCAGCTGAAGAACTTCTTATCCCCAATATGGTGAACTCATACAGTTCGAAATTTAGTTATCTGCTCTGTATACACACTCATTTACCTTATGGTTTTTCCTACCAAAAATATATAAAAATAGCAAATCCAAACTACAGAAAAGCCATTTCTTCAAGAGCTTTTATATTGACGTTTCTCCTTGAGGAAGGCATCATCCCTGTATTTCATGAAACATCCTTTATTGGCACTTAGCTGCTTCTTACCTGTGATCTGTACTATATAACAAGAGCACATTTTCTGCCAATTATTTTCTACTTATTACATGACATGTATAGAGGTTGAAATACTGTAATGTCATATTTATAGTAGACTTTCTGTCTAACTAAATGAAATTTATCCAAGCTGTTGTTCTGATTATATGCATATTAAAATTTAAAACCAAGCAGCTACACATTGTATATATATTAAATTTACTACTTTATAAAAATGATTATTATGAATGAAAGGTGATGCCATTTCCCTAGGCAAATATCATATTATTTTTTCCCTTTAATTATTCTAAGGCATGTGTAGAATTTGTTTCTTAATACTTTTCCTTAATTATTTAATGCCACATCAATGTCTAATTCTCTTTCTTCTTTCTCTTTTTCAAACAACAATATGGACTTTAAGGTGTCCTGTGATCATGCTACATGGAGAACAATCAAGTAAAACCACAATATTGGAAAAAGCATATTTATCTATTTATGAGTCTGGTCTTACTTTGCGAACACCTCTGCCAAGCTCTTCTCCATAGTTGGTTCCAAGAATTTCAAAGTGGACATTGGGATTGCCTCCATTTTCTCCAAATTCTAGCTCTCCAGTCAACCCATTAACTCCACCCTAAAGAAGAGAACAGATACTGATGTAAAATTTCAGAAGTAAAAATACAATAATAATAAAACATAAGAGGAAGTAAAGTAACTCTACTTCCACCTATAAAATAAATGTTTCAAGCATGCAATTAATAACAGGCTATTTTTAAATAGGTACACAGCATAAAATGGAGTACAACTGAAAATAATCTTGGAAATCATTTAATCCAATTTCACCTATTTGTCATATAGACAAAGAAATTTAGACCCAAAGGGTCAAATAGCTGCTCAAAATGACACCATAATAGAGCTGAGACTAAATTCCAGGCTAGAGTTTTTGTTACCATACCTTGTGACTTGCATAGGTCCATTAGTCAGAAAACAAGATGCTTCTGGACAGCATAAACTCTATTCTGGAGATAAGTTTCAATAATATTCTTTGCTCCAGCAAAATTCTATTCAAATTTGATCTAAAACTATACCTGAAAATCTTAAAATCCATGGTTTAAAAATTATTAGAGGTTTATTTTTCTTCCTTATTTAAATATATTTTCCAAATTAAAAGTAAAAGAAAGCTAACTTAGACTTGAGATCTCTTTTTGCTGTTAACTGGTATTGCTGGATGTTGAGACTCATTGGGGATTTCCAAGTTTCATCTTTCCTTCAACATGACAGATGTTCACTTTCCAACACATGGCAATGTAGGTCATACTTCTTTCTTTCTTATCATTCTTTTCTCAGTTAAGTTTATCAGCCTTCATATTTTTTAGGATTTTACAAATGAAAATCACATTCTGAGTCACTTCAATGCTAAAGTATGTCTAACTTACAATTTTTGCTTATTAATAACATTTATTTGGATAATAAATTATCTCAGTTTGTAAATTGCTTCATTATCACCTCTATGATGTTAATATTTAAACATATTACATTTGCCATAACCTGTAACATCATTTCTTGTCTTTTCTTGGGGCTGGCATTATGTTATTGTATCTCCTATTTCATCTATGCCTTTTTACCCATCACTTGATGCTAATTTCATAATAGGAATTCAATAAACTATTGTTGATTGATAGTTAATCTACCTTAATCATTAATTTCAATATATATTCTACTTTATTTTTGTAACACTAATAATCAGTAACAGCAATAATCAATAAAATTAATCCTACACTACTGTTTCCTAATCAGCCAGCTTCTCCTCTACTCTCCAGTTTTATTAATAAAAAGCCTATTGGATTTGATATGCCTGTGCTCTTTTCATATATGATTTAGCAATCAAAAGCATAGATGACACTTCCTGGATTTCACCAATGGCACCAGAATCTACTAGCTGTGTAAACTTGGCTAAGTCATGTAATTTCCCTATGCCTCAATTTCTGTATCTGTCAACTGGGAAAAATAATAGTGCCTACACCAGAGGATTATTATGATTCCTATTATAATACATGTAAACAATATAGAAGAGTGCTTGACATAGGGTGAATGCTTTATTACTATTATTATTATCATTATTATTACCTCTGCCATTATTTAATTCTTTAATTTTGGAGGCTTTCTAGATCTCCTAGAAATTGTACACATGGTCTTGACTTTTTAAAATTAAAGTTTAATGGGTTTCCAAAATTCATTATATACCCAAATATTTAGATGGCTTAAGAAAATGTTTTTTTCAAATTCCAACTCAGTACATTTCATTGATTAGTACTTGGGGAAAAAAGAGTTAAAATAGCTGGTCTAGGATCTATTCACTCCCTTTACTGATGTATATGTAGGGGAGCAGCCTAGATTGGGGGTAGGGTATCTAATGTCTTTGTCACCTAGAACTCCAAGTTCTAGTATAATAAACTAGTAATAAAATAAACCAGTAATGTTTACTAGGAGTATGAGTCCTTATATATGCAAAGCCTTTAGCAAGATATCCGAGGATAAGGAAATATTGTACTAAAATAAACCCAGGATTTATGAATTAATGGCTAGTAGCTCCCTAAAAAATGTCTTGAAGGTTTATACTTTCTAGGGTAAAAATTGAGATCTTTCATAACATAAATGCCCCCTGTGGTGAGAGGTAAACATGTGAAACCTTCCTTGGAGACAGAATGTACATTTCCAATTCAGGAAGAAAAGACCTGGCTGCAATGCAGAATTTCTCATACTCTCTTCTCTTTCTCCTGTGTCCCTTGCTTACCTGTATTTTTGATAAGTGTAATATATCTGATTCTTCCAAGTCTATGTTAGCTCAGTATTAATATCTCAAAACATCCAGTTATCACTTAAGCTTTTAAAGATCATGGTAAATATAGTGGATCTTATTATTTCTAATATCTCCAAATGGTAAACATTATAGGAGTTTGATATAAAAATATAGCTTATATTACTACACATAATTTCAAACTACTGGTATTAAGAAATCTTTTAATAAGAGCTTTTCTTGTCCTCAACCACACATCTACCTCAAAAATATCTCCTAATTATATCAGAATCTTAAATTTCTGTGTTAGTAGTTTATTTCTAGGAAAAAGTATTATATATTAACGTGATTGCTACATAGCAAAAATACTATGCCCCTGAAATTTTTACACATTTGAGCACTAGACTACCTGGTGCTGTATTATTATTCCCAATCAATATTCATATTCGATCAATATTCATGGCTCGAGCCATGTCTTTACCCCTCTCTTGTATTTGCCATTGAGTGACTCAGTGTACGTAACATTGAACAAGGGACAAAAACCAATAAGTTGGGGAACTCACATTTAGTTTGCTGTGACCTCCATTTACCTTGTTCACCTTTTTGACTTTGTAATTTATCTTCTTTATGCTATATTCTTAATGAGCTCTTGGCATGCCTAATCAGTGAAACCTTCTCTCACGAAGATGTCAGCGATTCTTAAGAGGTCAATATTTCAAGCAAATAAACCCTTTCACTAAAGCCCCTTGTTATTTCACCCAGATTTAACCTCTCTGATTTTTTATTGCTTTGGAAAATTCTACTGCTTTTGAGCTTTTCTTCAGCTATCCTCAGACTAACCTTGAAAACAGAGCCTTGGTAAAAATGTGTACTGGCCAGGTTGTAAGGAATGGTCATTATGTGCATACATGTTTGTATTTTTTATCTTTTGGTGATGCAGCAGATCCTAAACAAAATAAGCTAATGGAGCATTGACAGCAAGACTAACACATACAAATGATTTTGAAATGTCATTTAAATTAACAGTAAAAATTGCTGCCAGCATAAACCTTTTAAAAAATACTGAACAAAATTAGTTTGGATTTCATCCTATTCACCTGATATAGAAATACCAATGGACATCAAATATAAAGAGCAAAGAGGAAAAAAAAAATAAAGAGGAGAATCAAAGTCTGGTAATAATTTATCACTGGATAATAAGTTTTTGAAAAGTAAAGGTTTGCTATTTCTCTATGGATAGTACAAGTTGGAAAAAAGGTGAAAAATATACTTACTAAGACTTTATGTCACTCTGTTTATGGGGCTGAAGGATCTTTTCCTATACTTGAAATTGTAAAGTAACTTAGAGACACCTTTGGAGGGTAATATGGAACATCAAATATTTATCATTCTTGCCTAGTTTCTTTATTCATATTGCTAGGTTCCTTGTAACCTGAAGATATGCTTGGGTAAACAAGGACACCCTGTGAATGATCGTAAGCCCACCAAGGCAGTGAACATGCTAGGAGATGCCAGACTTGGTGGCATGTCCTGATGTCTCCATGTTTCATCAGGGTTATGTTTAGAGTGAAATATCCCTGACAGAAGCAAAATACCACATTTTCTACCCAGCAAAGATATATAATGATGGGTAGATAAATTCCAAGATACAGGATGCAAGAAACAAAATAAAGCCAAAAAATATGTATATGAAATCCTTAGGAAAATTTGAGTTGCCATATAACATTTACATTAATATATATGTGTATATATGTATATGCATATGTATACACACATCTTTATACAAATATATATATATATATATCCTCAAATAGTCATTTATAATTGAAACTTGCAGCAAACTGAGAAGTGACTACAATGTTACTATTGTTTTAATAATGCGGTCTCCATTTTAGGGGAAACTGAGGCCTACTCAACAAGTTAACTAAGGGAACCCAAACTGAAACCTTCATCTTTTGCTTTATACATTTTTCTCTAGATTACATAAACTGTATGTCTAATATAACATATGTATATCATAGTGGATGGCTCAAAAATGTATGGTGAACTGAATTAAATTAAAATCTATGCCACTTTACCCACTTTATGATTCAAATAACCTGAAGTTGGAACGAACATTTGTGAATCTGCAAGAAGCCTGTTCCAAAGGCATGGATGGCATTTTAAAAATCTTCTGTGGCAGTTAAGTTTATTTGCATACATACTTGTGAAAAAGCTATCTTACATTTCAAGTCAATACTGTTTGTGGTAAGTCATATTATGTTTTTCTAAATTCTCTCTTTCAGGTTTTTAATTCTAAATGATACATAATACTTTATACCAAAAACAAAGTAATATGTTTCCATTTCTCTAAGTATGCAAAATTTTTAGAAGTCTATAAAACCAAACAATGTAACTTATTAGAGTTAATATTTTCCAAACCATTAACCAAAGAATTACCATTTTACTCTTCCTTGTCCTCACACATTTCCCTTAAATCACCAAATCTTATCTCGATCCCCTAAATTTCTCTCAAAGATAAGCTACTTCTATATGTCTCATGGCTCACACCGTTGCCAGGCCTCCTCTAAGTGGGAGCTTTAGCCTCCTAATTGGTGTTCAGTCAGTCCTGGTCCAATGGCAGCTACAGAATGGGTTCTCCACTTGGCAGCCACAGGATAATCTGATCTTGTCACTACTCTGTTTAAAATATATCATTGTCACCTTACCTCTTGAGTAGTGTTTAAAAACTTTAACATAGGTTATCAAACCTTCATGATCTTTCTCCTTCTCTTGGTTTATGTGGAACTATGTCTCTATTCGCTGTCTATTCTGGCCACCTTGGGCTTATTTCAGATGCTCAAATGTGCTCAGCTCTGTTTCCCCCAAGTCTTAAAACATTCTATTCTCCTTGCATGAAACATTCTTCCTTCTCCACTTCTGAAATACTCTTCTTTTTCCTTTCTTGGCTCATGCCTACTCATCCTAAATGTTTCCACTTATTTGTCACTCTTAGGCCTAAAGTAGGCCTCCAGTCACATATTTCCAGAACAGTTGTTGTTTCCCCTTCTGTAGAACAAATCACACTTGTAATTATTTTTGATAGTTCTATTTTCCCTCCATTCTCTGATCTCACGGTACAGCATATGGTAGTATTCAATAAATATTTGCTGAATGAATAAATTACCATGTCAGAATTGGTACAATTTTAATATTTTTGCCATTTTCAAAGAATATTCTTTCAGATATCAACATACATCAGGAAATCTCTATTAGATATCAATGTGGATCAACATATATCAATATGATAAAGTATATTAGTACTTAAGGATTTGGGATACTCCACAAATACTGGTATTTGCTATTTTTCCACATTTAGTATTAAAAATAATTGCCACAAAGAACTTAACAGAAATGGATTAATTAATTCAGTGTGATAGTATTTAATTTAATGATCTATCAAATATTAATTGGCATACTCTTGTAGAATACATAGAAAGTGATAAGTGGTTTCATATGCATAATTATATTTTGAATGTATTACTTTTCTTTATTTTTAATTAAACAAAAGAGATAAAGGTATTCTTTCTAAAACTCATGTTTTATTTCATCTAAAAATTCATTAATGTCTTTCATTTGCCTACATATAATTTTTTTTTCCTCACTCCAAACAATTCTATGTATTCTCTTTCCAGTCCAAACAATTCTATATGTTCTGTGCACTCTGGTAAATCAATCAACCTTTGTCGTTATACACATGATTTAATCTAATAGATATGTCAGCAATAGTACTCCACCCCCTGAAATATCCTCCTTTCATAGCTCTACATATCCTAACCCTTCTAGTTTTCAAGTTTCCATTAGGTGCTATCAGTACAATGCAAATATTTCTAATCTATTTTCCAAGTCAGGTTCCCCAGGAAATAGCACTGCAATGGATATTTCCTTATATGCAGAAGGTACACTTGAAATGCTTGTGAGAAAGCACCTGAGAGGGAGTGAAGGAAGACGGACTGGGCAGAGGAAGATGTGAAACTGAGAGCTTCTGTTGGAGTTGATTTATAAATTTTTTCCACTGTGGTCTGAGAAGATGCATGGTATAATTTTGAATGTACAATTTCTATTTTTTAAAATTTTTTGGTACATGCTTTGTGGCCTACGATATGATCAATCTTAGAGAATATCCCATAAGCTGATGAGAAAAACATATATTCAGTGGTTTGGGGGTAGAATATATGTTTTTCTCATGAGCTTATGAGATGTTCTTCTTCTGTCATGTTAGTGTTCTGACTCTGGTTGATGTCCATTGCTAGAGAGCTGGTGTTCCCCTTTGAAGGTGTGCTTTCCATTTGATTCTTCATACTTCCAGAGTTCTTTCGCTGATTCCTTCCCATCTGGATCAGCTATTGCTTCTTACCTTTAGATTTTCCTTTGGATAATGGCACACCCTGTTTAGTCTCTCAACCAGTAGGTGGTGCTTGTGGGTTAGAATCCACCACACCCTGTATGATGAGTCAGCAGATGCTGTAAAAGGGTGTACAAATTGACCTCCCAGTCAGTAGGTGGCACTTGGAGGGAGGAGCAGGCTGCAGAGTTGTTTTTGAGTCCTGTAACCAGCTCTTGTTCTTCTGGAGGGGCACTCTGGTGCTTCAGGTGGTGGGTGTGGCCCTGGGACTTCCAGGTGTGTTCTTATTCTCCACCTCAGCGGTGAAGAGGGTGGAGGTTGGCTGGGCAGAGCAGGGTTGGGTGAGCCTGTCCTCAAGCTCCACAAGCTCAAAGTCTGTTGTCTGCTTCTGGGTAAAGCTACCAGGGAGGGGCAGAAATGGCCCCACTCAGCTGGAAAGTCTGCCTGTGGGGATGGGGCTGTCTGAGACCCGCAGTCTGGAGCAGGCCTCCTTCCTTTCCACCCTCCCCAACTCCGCAGTTTCTCCCCAGCCTCTGCTGACAGGCAGGACCTCATGCTAGTGGATCTCCCCTGGCTGTGATGCCAGTTGGAGGTTCCCCGCCCAGGATCACAGCTGAGCTGGAAGCATGGCCCTCCCGTGGGAAGAGGGTTGCCCTCAAGCACACTGATCTGCCCCTGAAGGCACATACACCTCAGTAGACTTGTTCACAAATATCCCTTCTGTGCACCGGGCAATGCGGTGCATGGGATCTGGTCTGCAGGCCTGACCCCTTGGGTCCCGGAGATCAATCCCTGACCCTGCCAGGAAGAGGAGTGCTGGTCTCAAGTCACCCATGTGGTGCTCAAGCTGGATCGAAGTATCTCTGTCTCAGGGTTTGCCCCACTCTCCTGGAGTCACCAGGCCAGCAACACCTAGGAGGGCTGGCGGGTAGGGAGCTCACAGTCTGAGTACCCCTCAGTCTGCTGTAGAGCCCCAAAAGGAAAGGTCTCATTCCCTGTGGACACCTCCAGGTGGTGGCTAAACTGTCTCTCTCAGCAGCCACGGGTAGGGAGGGGGAGGGGAGAATGGACCAATATGGTGCCTGCCTTTTGGTTCCGGTCTGAGGGCCAGGAGGTGCCTGAGGGAGCTGGGAGTCTATTGCCCTGTCCACAAGAGGCTCACCATTCACTGGTGGCGGCTGTCTCTGGGCTGGTGTCCGCATGTCTCTCCAACCGCTTAGGAACCACCAGCAGTCCCAGACACAAGGGAGGGGAAAGTTAACCGCTCCACCTACCCTTGTCGCTGGTCTCCACGCCTGTGGGGGGCCTTTCTTCTTCCAGTTCTTTTCAGTAACTTATTCCCGTGGGGGTCTCCTATAGTTTCAGGCACCCTTCCTTCCGACCCTCATTGGATCTATGTTTGTCTGTTTTTTGTATTTTTTCACTTTCTTCTAAAATCTGTATTTCTTGCAGAGCCACTATGGCTGGCAGTTTTTCTTGTCCATCATCTTGCCCCTCCTCCCCTTTTTTATCCTCGCTTCTCTTGGGACCTTTTCTTGATCAATGACATTTGGGAGCTTGATTATTGAATGGCTTGAGGTAGTCTTGTTTGGGTTAAATCTGCTTGATGATCTGTGATTTTCTTGTATCTGAATATTGATATCTTTCTCTAGGTTTGGAAAATTTGCTGTTATCATTCCTTTGAATAAACTTTCTACCCCAATCTCTTTCTCTGCCTTCTCTGTAAGGCCAGTATATCTTAGATTTGTGCTTTTGAGGTTATTTTATAGCTCTTGTAAGCAGGCTTCATTCTTTTTTATTCTCTTTTTCTCTTCTGACTGTGCATTTTCAAATGGCCTGTCTTCAAGCTCACTAATTCTTTCTTCTCAGTCAATTCTGCTGCTGAGAGACTCTGACGAAGTTCTCAGTTTGTCAATTGAATTCTTAAGCTCCAGAATTTCTGCTTCATTTTTTAAATTATTTCAATCTCTTTGTAAAATTTGCCTGATAGGTCAGAATTCCTTCTCTGTGTTGCATAAAGTTCACTGAACTTCAGGACAGCTATTTTGAATTCTGTGTCTGAAAGGGCGCCTATCTCCCTCAGTCCAGGATTGGTCACTGGTGCTTTATTTTGTTCTTTTGGTGCAGTCTTGTTTTTCTGGATGTTCTTGATGCTTGTGGATGTTTGTCTATGTCTGGGCATTGAAGAGTTAGGTATTTATTTTAATCTTTGCAGTCTGGGCTTGTCTGAACCCATCATTCTTGAGAAGGCTTTCCAGGTATTCAAAGGGAAGGGAGTATTGTGATCTAAGTCTTTGGTCACTGCAAATGTATCAGCACTGGGGGTGCCCCAATCCCAGTACTGCAGAGATTCTTGCATGCCCCTGGTGGTACTGCCTTGATGGACTTGAGTAAGATACAGGAGAATTCCCTGAATTACCAGGCAAATTATCTCATCCTCTTCTCTCACACACTGTGCTGGGCTGCTGGAGTTGGGGAAGGAGTGATATGTGTACATCCTTATGGCTACCAGCACCAAGTTATACCTGAAGCTAGCCCAGTTTCACCCAAAGCCCATGGTGACTTTTGCCTGGCTACCTCTGATGTTTATTCAACACTCAAGGGCTAGTCAGTTGATGGTAAATCCTGCCAAGACTAGGTCTTTCCCTTCAGGGAAGCATCAGGCCCAGGATGGCTTCCGAAATGCCTTCTAAAAACTAAGGCCTGGGCTCAGGGTCTTCAGGAGTCTACTTGGTACTTTATTTTATTGTGGCTGAGCTGGTACCCAAGTTGCAAGACAAAGTCTTCTGAACTTTTTCCTTTCCTTTCCCCAAGTGGAAAAAGACTTCCTGAGCCACACTGCCTGTAGTTTGGGGTGGTAGGGGGGAGTTATGCAAGCATTGGCTTGCCCACTACCGTTGATGTTTCACTGGGTCATGTGCACCCCAAGTCCACTGGCTTTGAGCCAGCATATCCAAAAGAATTACCCAAGGACTACAGCCTTTGTGGCCCAACTGCTTTATGAATTTAGTCTAGTTCCCAGGCTACTTTTTGTCAGTCAGTGGGGCTAGCCAGAACTCAGGTTTGTGGGTAGATAGTTTCTCTCTGGCCGGGCTGGTGCAAATGCTCCTTCATGGGTACCAGCCAAATTCTGCTCTATGCTGTGTTCCCCTGTGCCAGTGCGACCTAGATTTCAATGCAGAGTCCCACAATCACTTCACTCTCCCTTCCCCAGGCACACGGATTCTCTCTCCACTGGGCGTGCAGGTGCAGCACTGCCAGGGAATGGAGGAGGGGTGGTGTAGGCAATATAATAAGACTGTCTCTTCTTCCCTGCTCAGTATCTCTTTCCTTGATATAATGTTAAAACTAGGTAGTATGATTGCTCAGCTGACTTTTTGGGTTCTTCTGAAGGTGCTTTCTTGTGTGGATAGTTGTTGAATTTGGTGTTTGTGCAGCGGGATGATCACTGGAGGTTTCTATTTAGCCATCTTGCTCTGTTCCCACTGATTATGGATATTCTCAGAGCAGCATATTATATAGAATTGCTGCATGAGAAATACTGACATACTATGGCGTCTCCTTTCTACTGATACTCTCACTAAATAAGTGTCTCATAAGCAACCTTCTAAACTATTATTCTGTATTTGTATGAAGGCTTCAGAAGAATAAATATATTCAGGTGCCTGCATCCTAGCCAAACCATAAATTAATAAATTAGCAGTATCAAAATCATGTTCAACAACCTCCCTTGGATTCACACCTGCCAGTTCTCTACATAGATAAAGCTAGAAGATTTTGGCAACACCTTGAGTATAGATTTGACTTATTTATTTTCAGCTGAAAAATCTTTCTCTGCCAATATAGTCAATACATTTAATTCTCAAGTGCTTGTATTGATAATATCCTAAATTCTCATTAAGGTGATTCTTTTGCAAAGAGAAAACAGTACTCCTATAGTTTGAAAGTCCTCTCCAAAACCATGTTGAAATTTAATTGCCATTGTAATGATATTAAGAGATGGGACCATGAAGAGGTGATTATGTCATGAGGGCTCTGCCCCCATGAATGAATTAATGCCATTATCACAGGAGTGGGCTTGTTATCACTAGAGTTTTGTCCCCTTTTTCTTTCTCTCGCAGGTGTTTTCTTGCCATGTGATGTCCTTGTGCCATGGGATGACCCTCCCCAGCTGCTGGCCTCATGCTGTTAGACTTCCCAGCCTCCAGAACCATGTGCCAAATAAACTTCTGTTCTTTATAAATTACCCAGTCTGTGGTATTCTAGCAGGAGAAAATGAACTAAGAGAGAAAATCAATCGCAAGTAATGAGGCTGTTGGTGTAACAACTACCTTAAAATGTGGAGTGGTTTTGAAACGGAATAATGGGTAGAGGCTGGAAGAATCTGGAGGAGTAGGCTACATAAAGACTATATGGATGTGAATGGAGCATTAGGGAAAATTCTAGAGAAGGTTGAGAAGAAAAGAGCTGTAGGGAAAGTCTGGAACTTCTTAGAGTTTACTTAATTGATTGTTACCAGATGTTGATAGAAATATGGGCAGTAAAGTTCATTCTGATGAGATCTCAGACAGAAATGAGAAATAAGGTATTAAAAAGTAAATTAAAGGTTATCCGTGTTACAAAGTAGCAAAGACCTTGGCTGAATTGTGTCCATGTCACAGGCAGGACTTTACGGAATGCAGACCCTAAGGGCAATGAACTAGGATATCTGGCTGAATACATTTCAAGCAGCAGAGCATTCAGGCTGCTGTGTGGCTACTTTTAACCACATACAGTAAAATATGTTAGAAAGGAAATTACTTAAAAATAGAATTTGTAATTTAAAGACGAACAGTTGGAAAGATTTGAAAAATTTGCAACCTTGCTATGGAAGGAGTGAAAAAGCATGTTCAGAAGAGGAATACTAAGGGTGCCGCCAAGCAACTGTTTGCAAAAGATGTTCATACAAGTAGAAGGGAGCCATGTGCTATTTGTCAAGACAGTGGGAGAAAGATCCCAAAGGCATTTCAAAATCTTTGAGGCTGTCCTTGCCATCTCAGGCCTGGAGCTCTAGAAGGGAAGAATGGTTTTAGGGCATGGGTCCAGGGTGCTCTCCAGGGGCTCTCTGTGCAAGGCCACCTCAAGTGTCTGCTTGTAACATTCCAGTGTAACATTCCTCAGCTTCCCCGGGCTGCTGAAGTGGGCCCAGGTATGGCTTGGGATGCCACTTCAGAGGGTGCACGCTGTAAGCCTTGGCAGCATCCATGTGGTGCTAACTCTGTAGTACACAGAATGAAGAACTATGGGGGTATGGCTCCCTCCACTTAGATTTCAAAGGATGTCATGATATGCTTGGGGACCCAGGAAGACACTTGTCTCCAGGGTGAAGCCACTACAGAAAGCCCCTAGTAGGACAATGCTGAAAGGAAATGTGGGATCAGAGCTTTCAGAGAGTTTCCACTAGGGGAACGCCTACCAGACCCATGGAGGTAAGGCCACCCCAAGACCATAGAACTGTACAACTATCAGCATGTACCTCCAGCCTGTGAAAGTTCCATAGGTTGAGCCTAGCAAAACCTTGGAGGAGGGCTGCCTGAGGACTTATGGGCCCAATCCCTGCTCCATTGTACCCAGGAACCAGAACATGGGCTCAAAGGATATAATTCTCTAATGTTAAGATTTAATATTTTTTCTGTTGGGTTTTGATCTTACTTGGGACCAGTTACCCCTCTTTCCTTGCCTATTTTTCTCTTTTGGAATAGGAATGTCTGTCCTATACCTGTTCCACCATTATATTTTGGAAGTAGATAACCTGTTTTGATTTCAGAAGCTCATGGCTAGAAATAATTTGAAGCATGATGAATTGTGCTTTGAGTCTCACTCATATCTGATTTAGTTGAGACTCTAGAATTTGGACTTTTGAGTAGATGCTGAAGCAAGTTCAAACTTTTTGGACTACCTAGAAGAAATGAATGTATTTTATATGACAGGGACATCTGTTTTTTTATTGGGGGGGAGGGGTGGAATGCTATAATTTCATGTCTCTTCCAAAATTCATGTTGAAATTTAATTGCCTTTCTAATGGTATTAAGAGATGGGACCTTTAAAGGTGATTGGACCATGAAAGCTCCACCCTCATGAACAGATTAATGCCCTTATGATGGCAGTGGATTAGTTATAAAGTAATTTCAGCCTCCTTTTCCTCTCATGGCTTGCTTGCCATGTGATACCCTTCTGCCATGGGATAACTTTCACCAGATGTTGGCGCCATGGTCTTGGACTTCCCAGCCTCCAGAACCATGAGCCAAAATACTTCTCTTTATAAATTTCCCAATCTGTGGTATTCTGTTAGAGCAGCAGAAAAGGGACTAAGACAAGTGCCAAGAGAAAGATCCAAGCTATTCTCCATTTGAAATGTATCTTTCCACAGCTTCCTCGGTTTTGTTTTTTCATATCTAATTCACTTCTAATATCAAATTTTTAGTTTTTTTCTCTAACTTTTCTAAATGCTTTCACATTTCATTTAGCTAGCTATTTTTCTTTGTGTTTTGGGAGTAAAAGACAAACACATGCAGAAAGGAAAAGGATAGGTAAAATTTAAAAAAACATAAACTTCCAAATGCCTGTCTCCTTTGTGTAAAGGATACAGGAGAATTTGTTTATTTTATTAATCATTTCATTTTAAATCCAAGAAGCTGTGCAAGACAAATGAAAAGTGTCAGCAAAGATGACATGACAAAGAGGCTAATAAACTGCATAATGCTTATACCACTGAGAGGAGCTAAACAACATAAACTGCCTTCTGGGAATGGAACAGGTAGCTAAGCCAAAAAGATCATATAGCTAGGCTAAGCAACGTATTGGCAGTGAAGAAAAATAATGCAAGCAAGTATCTAAAATAGTTGAAAATGCTGCAACATATTAGCTATTTGCAAATAATATCTTTATGGAAAGATAAATTAAGGGTCATCACATACAACATTTTACTCTGTATCATCTAAGTAAAAAAATGCTAACTAAGTTTACTGTTAATTTTTATAGTTGAAGGTGTGGGTTTTAAAAAAATGGTTTTTGTACTTTGTGATAGGAACCCAAATAATTTGAGTATCTCTAGTGCTAATGACATAGCCAAGGCAATTTAAAATATCTCAACCACCAATATTTTACTTGCATAAAATTCCCTTACAATTAAATAATGGTCCCCCTTTTTTATACATGTTTGTGACCCTCTGATCTTTTTCTTTTTTAATATTTTATTTTTCCATTGCACTGCTGTGCTTTAAATTGGCAGTAATATTAGTGAAGAAAAAAAATCTTCTAAAAGATATCTCATCAAACAGTGATTTATTGTATCCTTTTCACATGAAAATTAAGAAGAGTAAAATGCTTATCAGAGGTTACCTTCTTGATGGTCTCCAACATGGAACGCCCTCCCTGCCAAGGCTTCGAGTTCTTTCGGATACATGACAAACTTGCCATGCTGTGCCACTTTCGGTCCTCCAGCTTCTTATGAAAAGCATTAGCAAGCAGAAGCACTGTGTCATATATGTAAAGGTTTGAAATCTGAAAAGACATTAGACAGTGATCATTAAAATCATTGATACCAGCCATTAAGAATAAGGAGAAAATCATCGGCTCAGCTGCTTCTGTTCATGTCATAGATGGCTGGTTTACTGAGTTATTTATTAAGCAGAAGGTTTCTTTTGTCATTTCCTGAGCAATTTTGCCATTGAGGATGAAGTCTTGTCTGATTGTACACCTCAATTGCCTTTTCAGCTTATTTAGGTATGAAAGAGAAGATAGAAGATAAAAAAAAAAGAAGTTTTGACAGAGATAAGGATTTTAGTGTCAGATCTTAGAATATCATTGGTCTTTCTTTCTGAGGAGGAGGAGGTAAGGAACTAAGAGTTTAAGATTGGAAGGGCAAACTGAATAACATCATTTCTGAATATGTCAAGTTTTTGCATTCTAGTTATTCACATGGAGAAATATCAGCTCTATCTTATATATGAGTGTCATGGGTGCATAAAAAGGAAGCAGCCATGTGTGTACGTTTGTGTCTATGGGGATTCTAAAATGAAAAAATGAACCATTCATAAATATATATACAATGATAAGTACCTACATGAAGTTATATAAGCATACACATGCATTGTAATTCATTGATGTGACAAATATCATAAATTATTAATTCTATGTGAATGTATGCTTACATTAACACTTTCTTCTTCTAAGGTAACCATGTTATTATCTTCTTTCTACTTAGATGGAAAATGAATTATAGCCATTTTTTGCTAAGGTCTATTGCACTCTTAAAATTAAGTCTTGCCAGAGCTACTATCCATGCTGCCAATTAATTACCAAAGGTGCTTATTTTTCAAAGAAATTAAAAATTATTCAGAAACACCAAAAGTTATCTTAGGTCAATAAAAACTGTTAAATGTTATATTATTACCTCTTAGAAGGAAAAACCTCAATATAAAATAAAGAATTAGAAATGAATGTAGCAATTAATTCCATCATAAAGCATTTAGATTTTCTCATGTTTTTTAGAAATGTATTATTGTAGTTTTTCCTAATAAACAAAGGGAGGAGTATGTGGATTGCCCTTTGGTTATAATTAATCAGGTAAGAAACTTTTAAAATACCATCACAGGATGGTACTAAGCTTCAGCTACTGGGAAAATTAGTGTTTGATGCTATTCACAGCTGTTTATAAGAGCTTCCAAACAGTGCCTTGTGAGTTTTCCTTCGCATACCATGTAAATCTTTAATCTTTTGGTTTGTTAAGCATCATTTTATATGTGTAATACTTATGGAAGTTAGGTCTTGTTTTGAAGAAACTTTGCACACTCATGCATTATGTGAAATATAAGTTGGTGCTTTACAAGGGATTATTAGGGCTGGCTATTTTCACCCCACCCCACTCTCACCCTATCCTGCCAAATAAGTACTAGACAGACTAGAAAATAATAGCTGAAACCTGCTATAAATAAAATGTGAGACTTGAAGTTAAAAGTAGCCCACAAATCAAAATTCAAGTTGGAATTAGATTGTGATGACCTAACAGGAAAATGTAGAAGAAACATGATGGATGAAAGGGCTGTACCCAATAATCCAGGGAAAATCTTTTAATAGACTTCTTAAAATGATACACAATTATCTGGCCTTTTCTAACCTCTCCTGGCTCCATTGCCTCAAACTTGCTTCCTCTTATCTTTCTGGCTTTATTTTGCTTTTCCAGAGCAATTTTCTTACTGATTGCTTTAAGTGTGCATTTGAGATCGGCATGGTAGCATCCTTTGATAGCCGTTTACCTTTCTCCAAGGAGGTAATATTTTTCAATATTTAGTTCAAAGGTTATGTGCTAGGAGAATTCTACCCTGACTACTTCTCATCTTCTCTCCCCATCCTGGGCTACGTTGAACAGTCCTCTTTTACCTCCTAGGATCTCAGTGCTTTCCTCTATTGAAACATGTTATATGTAATGCTAAGATTTTTTAAAATCTGCCTTTCGTACTAGAATATGGGTTCCTTCTGGACACGGACTTTATACATATTTTTTCCCTCTTATGTTTTATTTCCCTTTGACTTAGCCGAAAGCCTAGCACATATTTGTCTTTTTATAAACAGGCACTGAATAAAAGAAGACAAAGAATGGCAAGAGAGGAAAAAAGAAAGTTAAGTTTAAAGCCAGGTGGGTTGGACAGAAGTCAAGACATGAGGAATTTGGTAAAATGGGTTCTATCCAAACCTGATATTTCTGTGACACTATTTTTTTGTTGTTGTTTATTTTGTTTTGTTTGCATATCTTGAGGCATGCACTTTGAGCATCTATGCTGGTCTTGAAGGTGAATTCTCTGTACCCACTATGTGATAGGTGTTTTCACAGCCTCTCTTCATTTGCCCACATTCCAAACTGCAGGCTCAAGAAGTGGTCATGACATTGTCTGAGCTTTACATTACCCCTTCTAACCCCTTCTAATCTGTTACTTCTTTCTCAGGCCAGTACTCATTTTCCTTTGTAGTTCATGGTCTTTCCTGTGCTACACTTTATTGCTCCTTTCTGCCATCACTGACTGACCTGTTGGTCATTTGTTATTGCTGAGGTCTTTGACTCTTCCCTCACTGTGATCCCAAACTATCTCTCGGCATTTAAAAAGGTCACTTCAATTTCTACACAGATGATTTTCACTTCTACTTTACCACAACCCTCACAAATGATTATTCACTGGAAACAAACATACATCTCTAAAATCTTAAACTCCAGTATCCCACATCCAACCAATCATTTCTCTCTACCTTGCAGTCACTACACTTGTTCTTTGACATCACTGACACTCCAGCACCTATTTTCTCTATACAACAGCCTTCCTGCAAGCAGTATTTGATACCATCTATTGTTTTCCCTGCAACATTCCCTTTCTTTCAGTTGTTCACTGTCTGGTATAGTTTGTAGGCTGCTCATCATCTTCCTCACAGAGGAGGAGTTCTCTTCCTCTATCTTTCTCTTGTTTTTCCATGTTTCTGTTAAAAAATTTAATAGAATTGACGCATAATTGCAGATGTGATGTGACTAGGAAAGAGGAGTATAAGACATTTTCTCTCTTGATCATAGCAAAATTCTTCTGACATAGAGAACAAGATTTTGTTAAAATGGTTTAAAGCAAATATGACTTATGCTATGCTCATGCTGAATTTGCCTTCAACTTAACAGCTTTGAACAGCTGACAAACCAGGAATCTTCATTCTAGGCGTCACATAATTGATTTTAAATCTATACTTTAGCTCTGTAAAATTTCAACTTTTAAGTTTATTAGTCAGTCAATATTAGCAACTTAGATCTTGATTATGTAGTGGAACATAAGCCTTCTCGATTAGCTTTGCATCATTTACAAATTTGATAGGCATGTTTTATGCATTTTCATTCATGTACTGATAATCTTTTTGAAAATAATGGGTCCAAGGACAGAATCTTATGGATGATCAAGATTACTTGCATTTCAAGAGTAGAATATTTGTCAGTGAACTTTGGATATTTTTCTGGTTCCACACTTTTCAAAATGAGAATAAAAGAACCTCTGGTAGCCGGCTGTAGAAACCAGGAAGTACTCAAAGCAACAGATTATATTTAAGACATATTCTAGGAATATCAATATTACTTGAAGATTTGAGTGGTACATTTAGGTACCAAGTTTGTTTAAAGTTTTGGAGAAAAACAAATAGCTTAATTGGCAAATTATTTGAAATATCACTTTTAATTTTATAATAACATACATGTTATAACTTTTAAAAATAACAATGAGACAAAATATTTGGAACTTACTTTTTACTATCTGAGGTCAGAGTATTTACTATCTTTTTTTTTTTGAGACAGAGTCTCACTCTGTTGCCCTTGGTAGAGTGGAGTGGCATCAGCCTCGCTCACAGCAACCTGAAACTCCTGGGTTCAAGCAATCCTCCTGCCTCAGCCTCCCAAGTAGCTGGGACTATAGGTAAGCGCTACCACGCCTGGCTAACTTTTTCTATTTATAGTAGAGATGGGGTCTTGCTCTTGCTCAGGCTGGTCTTGAACTCCTGATCTCAAGCAACCCTCCTGCCTCGGCATCCCAGAGTGCTAGGATTATAGGCATGAACCACCACACCTGGCCCAGAGTGTTTGCCCTTAGGAGCCCTTTGGTGTACATGTTTGAGTGGCATCATTCTATCTAGACTAATAAGAAAATTTGTTAAATACCATCTAAAAATCAACACAAAATACATAGCTTTATGACATTCTCCTAATTTAAAAAACCTATTAATAAGGGCCTAGTTTGTCAATATGTGTTTTTAAGGAAGCTGCATTGTGTTATTTGAGTACCTCAAAACATTTATTTAATAATATAGTGTTTAGTTTATTAAAATATTAACATTTAATACACTAAACTATGATTGTCAGAATCTTTCTTTCTTCCTTTTGAAAACTGGTACAATATACCAATCACTGAGTAGAGATTTTCTCCCTAAGTATTTTTCTAGTATTTTTTCCCTAAGTATTCTCCCTAAGTATTTTTCTAGTATTTCTAAACTATAATATTGTGGTCATTTCTGTTGGTTGGCTGGCTGTTCTGAGCAATTATTTGTTAGGCCTAATTCAGAGCATTTAGGCAGACTTATCATCTCCAAATCCCTCTTCATTTCAAACCAGTGGTTTAGTTTCTTTTAATGACTTTTATTCTAACCTTTCCAAGTCAAAGACAATTCCCTGGGATGGAGAAAGCAGAAGCAAACAGATTTGAATGTTTCTATTTTCTCTCCATGAGCAGCCAAGCTAACTTAGTGTCACCATTCAGTAAAGGGATTGCTTCCTCCTTGTTTCATACACAGCTAAAAACTCTGCTGTCTAATTAAAAGGTATTCTTTAATATTTATTTTAAAATCTCAGATAATTGTGAATTTTAGTCTTTCTGGCAAATTTAAAAATTCTTCACAAAATCAAAAAATCTTCACAAATTTAAAGATTTGTGAAACTTTATTTCTTTTTTTTTTTTTTTTTCACTTAATTTTACTTCATTTTCTGTGTACATTGAACTAAGTAACAACCCAGAGATTTCTATACAGGCTCATATACCCTCTTTACCTTTCCTCTTATCGATTGATGTAATTTTATGTTACGTTTCTATTTTGAAAGTTGACTTTTGTCACATTTGTATACTTGTTTGTTTTCTGAAATTATTTTAATTGCACCCTTCTGAATTATAAGGTATAAGCCTGTCTGTGGTCATATTTACTTGAATTGTTTTATAGACTTCATGTTGAGAGAATTACTTCTCCTAGGGAACCTCCTATTCCTAAATTATCAGTCAGTGGTATCCTGTTGATCAGAAGTTAATTCAAAGTAGTATTTTATTTTGTTGCTTTCTCTGACTTCAGCATGAAAATTTTTTTTCAGCAAGGCAAGGCTGTATATCAACTGTTCTACTTTTAGTGGAACATTTTAAATTCAAGAGCCCTGAATTGAGATTCTTAATTATATAAATCATCAGTTGTTTCTGTCAGTTTTCATTTTACATATTAAATAGTCAAATTCTATCACACATAAGAGGAAAGTTAACAAATCCTCAAAGAAAAGGTTGTTGTCTCCTTTTCTTCCATCTGTGGGTTTGGGGAGAATAAAATGAAGTTGTGGGTTAAGGAGAAAGTGGTGCTTCCGCACAGCCTAATCCATCAGTTAAATTTGAAAATGTAGGGAGAAATAAAATATTTATTCCCTGATATCAAGGATCTCACTAATTGAAATTGAAAGATTATGTTGTTAGGTAAATGTGCTGTAAAATATTTTGTTTTCCCTAAATGACACAGTAAATAATTTTTCTTAAGTTCCTACTTCTTTTCCTGCTACTTCTTTTGACCGAAACTGCTTTTAATATTTCACAATTTTCTAAACAAAAATTCTTTCATGTTTCTCTTTATTTAAAATTCTATTATTTTTATATCAATTATACTCAAGACTAGTTAATAAGCAAAGATGAGCCATTAAAGCATATCAATAAGGGTGGCACTAAAATTAGAATAGTCCTTGTTAAGCCTTCAGAGTAGCTTACTCTCACCATTGCCTTCTCCTTAACTACGTTCAAACCTACCAGTATTCACAAAGGTGCAAAGCACTGTGGTGGGTATGATAGAGAAAATGATGGAGGAGTACATTATGGAATTTTATGATGCCAGATCCTGAAAGGTAGCTATTTGTAAAGGAGCTTAAAATCCATACGGAACAGAAAGTTCCAGGGCAAGGATCCTGGAGCCAGGCTGCTCATTATGGTGATATGAGAATTGGGAAAATGATTGGATAAATGGCAAATCATCTAAAAATATTCAAAGGTGACTAAGGATACGGAAGGTGTGGGTTATTTTTCAAAAGAAGGAGTAGTCTTGCAAAATCACCTTATTTATCTAGTAATATTGGAGATGAACTAGATTTCCTAGGATTACATTTCTAAACTGTTAAAACTGAATGTCTCTAAGTACTAAAATGTCCATAGTAAACACTTTAAAGAAAAGGTTTATAAAATATATCATGTTTTTCTGACTTCTGAAATTGGCCATGACATTAACTTTGCTGATATCTCAGAGTTATTATGTAAATATTAACTGATATATTAATGTGATGCCTTTAGAAACTGCTTCATAACACAGATTTGTTTTTACAGGGAAAGTCCTACAATGGTAGGATATATGAGGTAGTGTATCTGATTCCTTTTTTCCTCTCTCTGCCTTGCTAGTGAGCACTTCTTAGGGATCCCTGCTGTTGTCAGTGTGCCTGCTTTTTGTAACACACCCTTCACATTGACTTATGGAGATCTCCAGTGTAAAGAAAAAAAAAATCTGATAAGATTTTCCTTAAGAAAAAAGAAATAGGCTTCAAGTGAGTATTTAAAGGGCATTCTTATGAGTAAGCTGCAGGGATTTGGTGTTCTCTGTTTTGCTGTTCAGAGATTTAATTTATTTACTTTCAAAGTCTTTGTTGTATTCTGGATGGTGAAGCTTTCAACTATATACTATTGGAATTGGATATGAGTATATAACATTATAGCACTTTTTGCATTGAAAAAAATTTGTTTTTCTTTCAGCATATTACGGGGGTACAATTGTTTAGATTATATGTATTGCCTTTGCCCCACCTGAGTCAGAGCTTCAAGCATTTCTCAGTAGTTTTTTTGTTGAAATTATTAAAACTGGAGACTAATCTTTTTTTAAAAAAAATAAACATTTATGTCTTTTTTATGCCAGAAAAGCCAAGCAAATTTATTATAAATAATTTGAAATTTGGCATTAGGAATATCAATTACAAATTCTCCCATGGGAAGTGCTATAGATCTCCTTGTTTAGGTGGAAATAATTCTTTCTTATTATACTTTTATTAAACAAGTAGATACTTTTCTATAATGAAATCAAAAGAATAAAAATATAATTCTTAGCACTTTCTCCCCATCAGATTTAATAAACTGTTGGAGAGAATTGTTCAGAAATGATAATACATATAATTCTGAGTCCAATACAACTCAAAAAGCTCTTCTTGTAATCGCCCAACAAAGCACCCTGGGAGAAATATACTAGCATTTAGAATATACCTCCATGTTCTGAGCAAATGGATCCTTTGGATCACACAGTGTTGAAGATATTCGATGGTTGCCACGGAAACATCGCTGACTTATATTCTGGGGGACTGGAAATGTCTGCCGAATAATCGTTAACCTTCCAATTGACCTTCTTACAAGTTCCTGTACGTCCACATCATTTATTTCCTATAAGATAAGATAAGAATTGGAAGAATTAGAAATAATATAGTAACAAAAACACAAAACCATTTATGAGTTGTTACCTGAATGTGTTAGGGATTCTGTTACTGTAATACATTGGCTTAATGTTTAGCCCACATCTGAATAAAAACAACACATTTTCTTTAAAATGATCAACTCATTTGTAGTTCTTGACTGTGCTTTAAATCAATGGTCCCCAAATTTTTTGGTCCCAGGGATGAGTTTCATGGAAGACAAATTTTCCATGGACCACGGGTGGAGGGGATGATTTCAGGATGATTCAAGCGCAGTACATTTATTGTGCACTTTATTTCTATTATCATTACATTGTAATATGTAATGAAATAATTATACAACTCACCATAATGCAGAATCTAATACCACCACTGATCTGAAAGGATGTAGAGCTCAGACAGTGATGGACCTATGGGGAGTGCCTGTAAATACAGATCAAACTTCCCTGCCACTCACCTCCTGCTGTGTGGCCTGTTAGGAACCTGCCACATACACACATACACACACAGGGCAGATGTGGGGTGGGGGGGGGCTGGAACCCACAGCTTTAAATGACATATATTAGTGCCTAAACAACTTTAAATGGAACACTTGACATAAATATGGTTTATTAGTAAGTTTATAAGCTATTATGTTGAACACTTTAGAAAAATATAGGTGTGATCAAAACATTAAAAAAGTCACAAAAGAAGTTGCTACTATACTTTATTATTCATTAATGGATTTCAAGTATCTATTACTTTGAGTACCTAGGAAGATAGATGCAATGTAAGTGTAATATATATTTTTCTTAGCAATGAAATGAGGCTTTTAAATGATTAAAATAAAAAGAACAAGAGGCGATATTATTTTCTAAGACTTTTTGTAATTATTTATTAGAACTATTAGTGTTAACTCATGTTTTTCTTGGTAAACAAATAGATTAAACGAAGTACTTGCTTTTAGACAAATGTAGACCACAATTATACAATTGTGGTCTTGACAATTGTGGTCTACATAAAGATGAAAAATTCTGTTTTTTAATATAGTCTGAATCAGGATGAGTGAAGGAAGAAACCTAATGCTTTTTATATAAATGAATTTAGTTTTGCATATGATTATTTGCCAAACTCAAAAAATTGTAATTGCTACTTCCTTCTTCCTCCATCTCCTAACTCCAGACTTAGATTTAGTCATGGGTGTAGAAGTAATAAGGATGAAATAATATTTTTATAACATACATCTGTTCGAATGGAATTAGAATAAAAGTAACCAAAATAATTTCAGTTTTGAGGTAATCATTACTAAAGCTGTTTGTGCTTAATGGTGTCCCTTTGTAACCTTTTAAATTAATGAAGCCTGTGAGATTAACATGCTATTGGTTTGAATAGGTTCTTAAAGCAACAGAAACAAAAGATTTGGTGCAAGATAAATTTCTTAGTTTTGATCCAAGGCATTATTACAGAAAGGTAAAAGAGAAAAAGGTAATTCACAGGTATAAATTTTCTTTCTTTCTTACTGGACTAAGAGTATTTTTCTTCTTTGTAGTGTATGTTAGATTTACAAATTATCTTTTTTTTTATCATTATGAAATAGAGACTTTCTGAAAATAAAATAATATCTGCTATCAGCTAGATCCAGTGTAATATCCTAGATTTCTGGGTGATTAATCAATTCTTAATGTACCATAAAAAATGGTTTTTCTCCGTTTAAAATGCAGTCTTTTTCCTTTAGTCTGTGTCATTTCCCTGGTCACCAAAAACTCTGTCTGGCAAAGACAGGTCGCTTTTTAATTCTCTGTCATCTACTCACAAAGAATTAAACAGTGTCCTGTCAACTCCATTTTAAGCTCTAACTTTAACCAGACACCTTTTAAAGTTAATTAATATTAATATTGCTAATCAATGTCTTTCCATATTTTAAAAATTTTATACTGTGCAGACAGAAATTTTCATTTAAAAGGAAATGGAAGATTTTACCAGTTTCTCATAATATTAATTAAATTTTATTATATATGTGGTCCATTTTTCTTCAGCAATACTAAAATTTATCAACATTTTATCAAACATCATCTCTATCTATACCAACCATGATGAACTATAAATCACCACAGTGGAATATATATTTACATTTAATAATTGCCTACTATATGTTAGGCAAAACACTAACTACTTTAGCTATTATCTCATTTTCTGCTAACAGACAATATTCTGAATCAGATACCGTTTATTCTCATTTTACAAATAAAGAACCAGGGTGATTCCAAGCTTTTTATTCAAAATATTCTATTCATAGGATGAATATATGAATGTTATCAAAAGAAATGCTCTCTGAAGGAATTATACAAGAAGCCCATATTTCCTTAAAAGAATTCTTTAGATTAATATTTATGAATGATAGAAATTAAAACTATAAGTATACATTATTTCAGCATATAATTTCCTGATGATTCTATAGGAATGACAAAGCAATCTATTATGAGAAAGGCCTTTGAGAGGATGATTTTCAAACCCATAAAAAGGGATAGTTAATTTTTCGAGGTTCCAAAAGTTGATGTTCTCAGGTACCTAAGCAACTAAAGTGTATCTGAAGAAATGTCAATTTGGATTGAGTATAATTTTCCTATTATTGTTTTGGGAAGAGAAAGGAAAGTTATTTTCTGGGAGAAAAGAATATGCCATTCTGAATGAAACTGTCTCTAAAAATTCACTTATAATTTTAGTTTTGACACTTGATCTCAAAAAGTTTGATAGCGATATGAAAACTTGATTATGCAGCTATATTACATTTGCAGAACTTTACTCCTGCATTTCAAAAGATGCATTTGAAGAGCGGCAGATGCAATGCTATATAAACATGGAAGTGATCACTTAATCTATAAAGAGATCCTTTTAAATAGAAGAAAATTAATACGTAAGCTTCTATATTAAAATGTGAAACTTATACAATCTATTAGGATCTGTATTTTCTGATGCTATGAATTTTTAAAATAATGTCAGATTTTTAAAATTACTTATGTGAAGAACTAGCTTACAAAACAAGCCCTCTTTCTCCTGAGTCCCCAGTACTACCAAATATGCTAATGTCTATAAAGAAATACAGAATTACCGAGCTTTGAAGAACTTAAAGAATCTGAATTATAAAACTATCTGTCCTATTTTTCCTTCTAGTATTCTTTATTTGATTGAGTATATTTATAAAAGTAGAATTGATATTGTAAGGAAAAACAAGTAAATATATTTTAGTGTACCTGAATTTTCTTTTTTACTTCTTTAGAAGCAAAGCATAAAGTCTGTTTCTTCCAAAATAATTTACCTGAATAATTAAAAATTGTTAAGAAACTAGTCAATTTGTTCAACAAAATATTCTTATTCCTTTTGTTTCAATAATCCTGAACTATGTAAGACCTAAGAAAGAAAAAGAAAAGTTACAGTATCTGCTGGATATACAACCCTATCTAGAAACGGCCACTTTCTAGAACAAATCATTGCTGAATCCTTGTAGTATATTAGCTTTAGGTTTAAATTAATAAAATTTGGGGGAAGAAAAGACTCTCAAAATCCATTACATCAGATGCCAATTTAGACTGAAAAAATTCAAAGAAATAGTTTCCTATTTCACCTTTATTCCATCATTTTACCCTCTTTTCCATTTTTTTTTTTTTTTTTTTTTTTTTTTTACCTCTTAGTATCTAACAAAGTTCCTGGCTCATAGTAAGTATTCAATAAATGTTGACAAATAAAAAATATAATAAATAAATTAATGGCAAGATTTTACCAAACCATCTTCTAAAGATTTATACCTGAAATTTTAATTTTATACACTGGAATGCTTTAAAAGTGTTAAACAATTCTGAATAATCAATTTAGTAATGAGATTAATCAGTCTATTACCTGGCATAGATGAAAAGATTATGTGTGTTTTTTTTTCTAATTTGTTTTTATTCTTCATACTTTATCAAAGATGACCCTTTGATACATCCATAAAGTTTAACATTAATGTGAGGCAGTTATGCCAACATCATGTTGAAAAATGGAACAAAACCATCTGTAGGCTATATACCAACAGGAAGAGAAACAGAATGGTAACTTTCTGGTTGACAGGTTAGTAGTGAGCAGTTCAATTCATCACTAAATTAGAAAAAAAATTGAAAAACATCCATTAAGACTTTATTAATCTCAAAACAACAACAACAAAAACTCCCAAACCAACAACTTCCTCCTTAAGTGCAATACTCAGTAATGATTAACAGAATAATGTCTTAGAGTATTTAAGTAAGAAGTAACTAAAAGCCCCTCAGGACACCAAAGGTCAGATTCCATATTATCTGAGAATGGAAGGGTGCATAAAGCATTAGGCTTCTTGCAGCTCTAAACAGAGTACATCTTCCTATCTAACTTTTGTAAAACTTAAATAAAGTGCTAGCCCATCTGCTTCAGGGCCCTGAAGGGATGACAATACTTATATGGAAAGGCTATTCTCAGCTGGATCCACTGATTGCAGGGAGAAGATAAATACCATTACCAAGTACTAACATATGATTGATTGCACCATATGAGCTAGTAGAGCCTCTCATTATTATAGTACACTTAACACAAATGAAAAAAATATATTGTTTTCAAGTTTCTGTATCAATTTGTATCATGATGCACTATGCCAACTTTGATTTATAGTCCCTCTCTAAAAAACTATTGGTGCAATAAGATTAAATAAATGTTTGCAACTCATTTTAAAATTAGCAACAAAATAATAGCTATACAAACAAAACTAGACAGATTCGTGTTTTCCATTTTCAGTCAAAATGGGCATTTGCATGTTGTTGAATTTTTTGCTGTTGTTGTTACATTTAGAGTTTATTAGCTCCTTAGCAAATTTGAGAAATTCGTGTTGCCTCTTTTACATAAAACTAGGATAAATTATGATTTACCCATTATAAATTTGTTTAGGCAAGCATGTAAATGAAAAATGTGTAAGAAAAGAATGAGAATCAAGTTTCCTGGGGTATATTTCAGACAGAATAAGGTGACTAAATGGAATTATGCAAAAGCAAGAGTGGTGACCTCGGATATACTGGCTGATGATGGGTCTTTTTTAGAGGAAAAAAAAACCACGCTCATTCTCTGAGTTTTAGCCTAGTTTAGGTAAAAGTAATAACCATTGTAAATGGTATGGGTTGGGGACACTGTAATTTTCAGAAGCTAAGCAATATTGTCCTGCCCCAAAGAAATTACACCTTTTCTCAAGGACTAAAGAGATAAGGGTTTCAGTGATGTGAAGGTGAAGTGATAGGACAATTTACAGCAGAAAACCCAAGTCTGAAAAATGAGACAATTATTGAGGTCTTCTATATCATCTTCTATAAATGTTTACCAGTTAGATTGCTTTGTTTACCAGTTAGATTGCTTTGTTTATGCAGGTGTTTTATCTTGTAAAATAGTGGCCCAAATTATAGCGAATCCATTTAAGGACAATATTTTGCCGCCTAATATTTTATGAAATAAAATTATTCTTTCCACGCTATTTGTCACTAACAAAATTACATGCTAGTCTTTCAGGCTACACCTATATAATATGAAGGAGCAATTTCTTCCACAGAGCATATTGACTTTTAAACAGTGGATAAATGGCCATGGTGTTCTGGGTATCTCTACTTGGGTTCGTACTTTTAGGATTCAGGTATAGTTGGAGAAACTAAATTGGATACGAAAAAAGTTTTAATTCGGGGGTTCCTTCTGAAATCTTATCCAAAAGCAGAAGGAAATGGCCATTTCTACTTACTGATTGTAAGTGTTTTGGTTAATCTATGTTTCTAAAGAGGCAAGAAGTCACCTTATTTTTCTAGTCAGCTCTACTGACATGAACAAGTAAAATGACTCCAGATTGCTTTCCAACAAGAAATCTGTGTGGCATATTCTCCATCAGAACTTAGATGTGAGATAAAAACAAGGGATTAGGAGGATTCTTTATTTTTAAAAAAAGTAATCTAGAAAATAATTAAACCAAAGACAAAGGTAGTGGGATAAATGGCTACCATAAAATTACAACTAAGGTAGTGGAGATTTCAAAAATATAAACCCTAAGGGATAATTATCAAAAAATAAAACAAAACCAACCAAAGCTTTACAATGAAAAGGACTGACTTTTAATCCCATTATCACCTTAATAATTGTATAATATTTGGTGAATTGTTTAAATTCTTCGAAACTTAGTTTCCTTGCAGAAAAATATTTAATTTGGAAAGTTATCATGAAGGTTTGCTAAGTTCCCTTTCCTTTGTCCTTCCCTCTATCCTGATGTTTAGTCATTCTAGATGGAAAATTAAGAAGTATTAGAAAAATTAGAAGGTATCAAAAATTCACTGAAAAGCTGATCTCACATATACACTTTGCCCATGGGAATCTCAGAAAAACATATCTTAATTTGACAGGAGAACTACAGTGACAAATCATATAAACCTCAGGTTCGGCAGACCAAAAACAGATTTTTAAGATGTTTCCAGTGTCTTTACACTGAGCTAAAAAGAACCATTCCATCAGTGAAGTGTGGTGTAGGAGAAACAATTTGAAACTGACAATTATTTTTACTTTTCTGTGTAAGGAGAGGCAAATCATTTACCCTCTGTGTATCTCATTTCCTCAGTACTTCATAGAAGAATGTGTAGTATTCAAAAAATAATGTATGAAAAAGTGATCTGTGAACTTTAATGTGATATCATTTTTGCAGTACCATTGACTGAATATCATTCGGCAAGCATTGTGTTAAGAGCATTAGATAATATCTCACTTAACTTGTATTATGAACTTGTAAAGTAAATGTTATTATACAAACTAATGAACTCAGGCACAGAAAGATTATTTCCATGGTAACAAAGCTGACAAATTTTATAGTCAGATTGAACCTATCTTGCTGACTGCAAAACCAAAATTCTTACCCAAAATACTATTTTGTCCATAAAACAAATCTTATTATTCTATACTTCCATATTTAGTATCATAGGTAAATAATGCGTTGTCTTTATGCATAAATAATGGGTATGATTGAATACTATGTCTTGTTGAGGACAAATCCGTATGATCATATTATTTGTCCAAAACTGATCTGCTCATTGTCCTTTCTGTTTCTGACTAGAGGGGCTAATAGAACTACTTATTTCACAGGCCTCTGGGGCTGTAATATATTTTTAACCTTATGTATTCTTTGCAAAAATCAAGACTTTCACATAGAATTTGACAAGTCTGTGGATCTTAAAACAGTTGTACTTCTTTATGAAACGGGAAAAATCTGTTCTCTGTTTATTCATATTCATATACTGAACTATTTAATCCTCATGGAAGGGGGGCGGATATAAAAGTTCTAGAAACAACATTAAAATATAAATGGAACACAAGCACTCCACTGAGAGGAATTCGCTTTGCTTACAAAAAGGAAGCATACTTTTTATAAAGATGATCTCCCTAAGAAGGCAGTATGTGCCAAACAGAAAAAGCGAAAAGATACTCAGTGGGGAAGACTTTCTCCATGTATTTTATTCATATGAAGCCCTTTATACCTTTTAAAAACTTCGTATTCTGTTTTATTTAACAGCATTCACTCAGTAAGCTGAAAGTTTACTTCATGTTCTGTTTCCTCTTAAAAATTTGAGGCCATCGGAAACGCTGTGACAATATGTATGAAAACAGATCAAAGAGTTGACAATAAGGTTTAGTTGGCTTTACCTCATTTATAATGATCCAGTGACAGTCAAAAGCAACCAAATTAGTCTCCACAACCTAGAATAGAAAATAAACCAGTTATCAGTCAAAATTAATCATGCAAAACAAACCAAACTCAATGGACATACTTTGCAAATGGCAAAAAATGAAGCACATGTTAGAAAGATCTTTATCATTCAATTGAAGATGGAATATTATTAGTAAAACACTGTAGAAGCATTTGTATTTGACATGTAGATGCATTGTAGACCTCCTAATTAAATTTGAAAACGTAATTCAACAACAGCCTAGAAAACCATAGGTTTCAATAGGAAAAAAACATACAAGTAATACTGTTTAGTGATTAGACCGAGAGTTCAAATCTCAAATCACATCCCTATTACAAATAAACTTGGATGACTTTCTATTATCTCCCTGATAAATATCTAAGTATATAGCTCTCTATGACCTATCTCTAAGATAATATTCTTATTTTCTGGTATTTCCCTGTGTATATGTTTGCTACTGTCTTGAGTAAGTAAACTGCCCTATGTTCTCTTGAAAATCTTTGTTATGTATATTCTAAGGAGATCTAATTCTGAACTTATTTGAATGTAAAATACTAAAAGCAATAAACAACATATTAGCATTAACGTATGGGCAGGAAAATTTAGTAGCTTTTAGATGGCTCACAAGATAAAAAGAAATAATATTTATGTAAAACAAAGAGCAAACAATATATGGGTAACAATCTTGGCTGACTAATTCTGGACATATTTATTCTAAATGATTCTTGGCTTAAGCCGAAAAAGTAAGCCTCAGGGGTGTGTGTGTGTGTGTGTGTGTGTGTGTGTGTGTGTGTGTGTGTGTGTATGCATGTGAGTGAGGAGTAGGGGTAGATTTTGTATTGAGGTTTCCATTCTATCAAATCTTACCATGCATATTCCAAGACATGTTCTTATGATTCGTGCCATAGGCATATAATAGGTGAGACTGTTTTGTAAGGGATTATTCTGTTATTTTTAGCAATAATACTCAGAGACTGGATTTCAAATGAAGATGCTTTCTAATAACTAGCAAGAAGTTGTTATAAAGTGTGAATTGCATTCTGCTGGTTACTCTGTCCTACTGACAAATGCCTATTAAAAGGTGTGTTGAATCACAAGAAATATAATTGGAAATATATTTGTTATGTAATTCAATGTTTTCTCAAAGTATATAATTATTTGCAGAATATTTATTCTTTACATTTTGTATAAATTTCATACTATTCTAGTGTACATCACCTTGGTCCCTATGACTTTACTGAGGTGTGTAGATAATGCATTATCAGAGAATTGAGGATATGTTACCTATTTTTAAGGTTTATAATTATTATCATTTTTTTATAATATATACATGCTCAACTTATAGGTGAAACTTAATGTAGAAAATATGATCCATGGCAGTTTTTGGTTTTAGCTAAAAAAAAAAAAAATATTTATACTGGTAATGGTAACCCTTTTTTCTAATTTTCTGAGTATTTTTCTTCAATCATCTTAGGGACAAATCACCAATAATGAAAAATGTTAGAAAATAAGTGGGAACTCCACTAGAATTTAAAAGACCACAAATTAGAGGCTCACAACAAAGAAGGTAGGTTTATGAACAAAGTAAAGAGAAGTATGTTGCACATGGGGAAAAAAACCACAAATAAACTATGGTAATAGGAAGAATTCAAAGAAAAAAGAAGTTAACATCAAGATATTGGCGGTATTGATTGAAAGTACTTCTGAAGCAATAGTAGTAGTAGAGTGATGACTTAATTTACTTTAAATTGTCCTCATTTAGACAATCTATACCATGTGACCAAATTAAACACAATTTAATCTATGAGCACTCTGCATTACCTGTAGAAATTGTAAAGTTAGAAGTTATCTTGGGCAACAGCATTTATGAACTAAGTAGAAGGTAAGAGTTACAATGGTAATATATAGGTAATTTGTTGAGAATATAAAATTTACTCATCTCTCACACTCCTTGCGTTGAAATAAACTTTCAAGCAAATAGATGACATGGTATTGAGGCACAGGGCTTGATTCTGTGTTTCAGTAAAGAAGAAAGGCAAATGTCTCATCTGAGGCCATGGTTCTACTCATTGCACTACTCTCCTTTGCTTAGGTCAGCAGAGAAATAACTCTTTTTCCTGTCTTTGGTTTTATTCATGAGTATTAAAATACAAGATCTTTTAGTAGTATACATTTGTTACAAGCAAAAAAATATTAGCAATTTCTACAGATAAATAAATGAACCGTTTATCTTATCTTCATGTTCTACTTTGGGGGCTCTTTACCACAGGTGGGCACCAGGTATCTGTGAACCCTCAGTATGATTAAGCTGAAATTCATCCCTACGTCTCAATGTGCATTTCAATGAAAAGGTCTATTGAAATCTTTAATGGGTTTTCAAGGTTTCAGGTCTCCTATGGGGTCTCTGTGAGACTGACTATTCTAAAATTATTAGCCCCCAGTCATCTCTACAATGTTTTAGATTACTAAATAAAATTAAAAACACTCTTCCCTAAGGACAAGTGAATGGATACCACAGAGAAATTAGACAATATTAATAGCATAATTGCTTGAATTCACCTCAATTTTTAAGCAAAATTTAGGATTCATGTGGTAGAAAGTTGATCACCAATATCTATTTCTCCTTCTACCAGGACATTCAATAAGGCCACATTTCCCATCCTTCATTGTAGGGTAGAACGACAAGGCCATGTGAGTGAGTTCTAGCCAGTAGAATGTGAGCAGAAGTGATGTACGCCACTTCCAAACCTGAACCATGAAATCTCTTGTGTGCTTGTGTCTGCTCTTTGTTTCTTCCAGTTTACTGCAATAGTGATGTCACAACCAGAGGAGCCTAGGAGCCACAATATCTCTAGTACAAGCAGTAGATCCCTCTCCCCTACTTCCTGCTGTGGTATTGGGCTGACATGAAATAAACCTCTGTCATATTGGGACATTACGTTTTAGGTTTATTTGTTGAGTAGCCCATCTTATTTAATGGTAAATATTTTTATTAATCTCAGCTATGCACCTTTTCCCAATCTTAATTCAAAATCATGCAATATTTGTTGGCCTTTTCATAAATATCAAATATTTAGGATTTTTTTTTAACAAACACATTTTTCTATGGAGAAGGAAAACAAATGATACTAGCAAGTACTTAAGAATGAAAAGATAGGCACGTCTCGTCTTTTTAATAATATACCAAACTATATGCAATACACATAACTAAAATCTATGTATTACTGTGACATCATGTTTTACAGAAGTTTGCAGAGTTTGGGTTGTAATGTTGTATTAGGGAAGTTAATGCTTCCATTTATTATCTGAGAAAATGTCCACTAAAAGAGGGCTATAATTTCCTCAGGTCTAGGTTAACATCTTCATGCATAACCAATGAGCTGGCATGAGTTCTCTGATTTCTTGTAATTGAATGTTACTGAAAGTGAGCAATGTTAAAAAGCCACTGATTAAAAAGGTAACTGATATCAGAAATGGAAAGAGAATTTAGTAAGAGGCATAAAAAGATCACTGGGAGGTCAATAACCTAAACCTTGGAAACCCAGCAGGCTTTGAGTTCTTTCACTTAAATGACTAGTGTAGGTATGGTAGTAAGATACACACACACACACACACACATACACACACATACATGTATATTTTCAGAGAGGTTAAAACTTGCAGTAGATGTAGAATTAAAAAAAAAGATAAGAGAAAAAAGTGATAATGTTGTTTATGCTTCTCACATATCAAATTGAGCTAATATACAGTGAACATTCTTAGGAGAGACATATCTACATAAAAAGAAATTCTGAGCTCCTTGTATATATAACAAAAGACAACTAACTACTATAAATCCTGAATCGGTTCACCTTAATTATTTTTATATTTCTTAGTAATATTAATGCTATTTCACTTGATAACACTTGGGCTTATGCAATGCTGTATGAAACTAGTGGCATTACTAACTTGAAAGACTGAATTACTTCTGAATTTTAGAAATTATTTTAAGAAATGCTAGAATTTTTAAAGCCTTTATATTTATTTCCACAGGAAAATTATTTTCTTTTCCTACCTTCCTTATGTAAGTAGAACATCACTTACTTTAGCAGTAAACGTATTTTAAATCTATGAAAGAAATTAAGCAATTTGATTGAAATTTAACTTTTCTTTTCCAGTTGGAACCTATATCATATCCAAGCACTTTTTTGTTATAGTTGCTTGGTCTCACTGTGTAGACTCTTATAAATATTTTACAAGTTAGTAAGCACTGGTACTTTTTAAATAAAAAAATTAGACAGTTTTAGCTTGTTATGAAATATTAAAGGTATTAAAATAATATTTATTACCATAATGAATAAGAAACACTATCTAAAGGGTCATATTATGCTTGGGCTATCAAAATAAAGTAGCAGGTCAGTAAGAAATAAAACCTATCCAATGGGATTCTAGTATATTTGGTTATCAAGATGACAGGAGGAATGGAATTATGGATTCCCCTTGGTAATCTGTTTCTTCTCTTCCTCTTACCCCATAATTCTCTTTTATGATAATACAAGTGTACATTAACAATGTAAAAAGAGCATAGTACATGTTCATACAGAGTTGATGCCTCTTCCATACATAATCACATAATTATAACAAATGAAACTATTCCACCTCCCAAGAAGCTAGGCTTACTGTAATGGGATTGAGCAAAAAAGGAAAAAGAAAATCAAGTCCTGTCAGGAAGACAAGCGATGAGTAAGGACAGACCATCTGTCACTGGCAGGAACTTTAGAACTTCTGAATCTTTAGAAAAGCGCTACAATTTATCACTGTGTCTTCCATCATTCATTCTCAAATCTTTAGATGTGCTAAATATAAGACAATCCAAAGCAAGGACTTCAATAACACTGCTGGAGTGTGTATCTCACTGGTAATAAATGTGGAACAGCTCCTCAGAGTGAAGAGGACAATTTAATTGACTAAACAATAACAGCAACATGCTGTTTTTCACTCAACCTTGTGGCTTAACTAAATTAAGCTTGTTCCCTTTGCAGGACGTACTAAATATTACACATGTATGCAAAGAGTTCCAGTGCTCTGTGCACCTGCAGCAACAAAGGTACCAGGTATTTACTTCCCTATTTCTATCCATTCCAAATTGTCAGGTGGAAACCAGCAAGTGGCTTGCCTAGGGAAAGGACACCAACAGTTATTCTGGAAGAAGTGGCCAGAGAAATATAAAGGAGTTACTTTCCTCCTGGCTCCTCATCTATAGCAATGCTACAGCTTATATCAGCATTTCTGGAACTGTATCTGTGGGACACGACTTCCACTAAAACTAGTGAGTGTCCCATACCCAAATAGATTTAGAAATGTTATGTTAAGCAAAGTTAAACAGATGTCATTATTGTATTACTCCTCAAAGCTTTTAGCAAATTAACATCAGTATAGAATATAATTATCATAAAAGTCATATTAACATATAATATTATTTCATATATTAATAATGTGGGATATAGTGCTCCGGACTTGTGAGCATGACCTATAAAGTCAGAATCAATCCTTTCATTTTCTTAAGGCGATTCTGCCAAAATTACCAACTCTGTATACTTCGGTTTCCTTATTTGTCAATAGGGATAATGACAGTGCCCACATAACAAAATCATAAGGAGAATTCAATGAGATAATGGCACATGGTAAACTCTTATTAAATAGCAACTCCTTGCATTTTAATTTATGTGCCTTATGGATCTTTAGGAGAAGATAGCATATTCTAAATGGATTTGACCATGGAAACCATTTTCCCCAACTCAAATCTCTTGGGATTAGTACATTTTGGAAATGTACTAGAATCAATGTTCATTTAGTTGCACATTTCTAAAAGTCCCCAAAATTTATTGGAACGTCACACCACAAGGAATTTTGGAAGTTTTTAAATTATGATCTCACAATCCTACAGAGAACATGACAACTGGCTTAGTATATTTTATATAAGACCCAAATGCATATGGAATAGTTTGAAGCAAATAGTGATATTTGTTCTTCTTTCCTTTTAATTTTTCTCCCATTATAACTAAACAAAACAAGACAAAATAAACAAAACTACTATGTTCTCACCAATAAAGTATACAATGGGAGTAGTGTATAAAGTTTATACAGTATGATAGATTTTTAACAAGAGATCCATTTATTTATACTACAAGCTACACCCAGTTGCCTGAGTGTTATATATGGCCAAACTATAGAGTTCTACTAAGGAAAAACAAAAGAGAGAGAAATTAAATACTATCAGAAATGTAGTGATGAACACAGCTCCAGGCTTCTTCAGGTATAATAAACATGTACATGACCTTGGCTTCATTTTCAATGCTGTTTTCTTTAGCCTGTTGTTTTTCTCACTAGAAGAACTGAAGCCACCGTATAAGGAGACATTAGAGTATTATCTATATAGATTCCATTTTTAAATCCCAAGTATATCCAGCAGATGGCATTAATAATCCCTCAGACTGCTATTGGGCAGCGTGGGGATATTCTGAAAGGACCGTCTCGTTTGCATTTCCCCTTGAGCTCAGCATGGATTCCCAACTCTCCTCTGTTTTTATCCAGGCAGCCACTATCTGCCATGCCACTCTGTGCCTTTTGCTTTAGAATCTCTGCTCTGATCTTCCAGCTGGAAGATCACAAATACACTTTCATCCAAATGCTCTTGCCATTACTGCCAAAGTTATTTCATAAACGGATATGCTAGATTTATTGTTACTGCTGTGCAGTTGGGTCTTCCCACACCCCCTGGGAGATGGAAATATGCCACCACTGAGATTTGGCCAACACTGTGCTACCTGCTATGCTTCTTAATGCATAAAGATGGGAGCTAATGCAAGGAAATAGAGACTCTGCATTCATTATATGGCATAAACCCACCTTCCTGAGCTCTATACTATTGAACAGAGATTGAACAGTGCTAAATTCATGATTTCAATACTTTATCTGATGAAAGTATAAATAAAGGTTTGACAATTATTTCCAGTGCAAGAAACAACTGTGTTATTGTTTTTAACTCTTTGTTTCTGTTGGTGTTGGGGTCTTTTGGATGTTTGCTGTGGTAATGAAAGGTGCATTGTGCAAGAACAATTAGGATAAGTGGTGTTTGTTGAAGGACCACTCATCTTTTGACTGTTTTACCATTTCCTATTGTTAACTTTTGGCACAAGGAAAATCACATTAAAATCTTTATTTATTGTATTTATTTTTTTAGTAGCTCAATGACCTTTAGCAGAGTAAATTAATTTTTAAGTATCACAGGCAAATAAATGAAGATGAGTTCTTGGTTGGATTTTGATCAGGGCTTAAAATGATGATTTGGGGGCACATTGGCATTTAATTGCTAGGATTTATGAACTAAGGTTTTCTTGCTGTCTTGAAGACAATAAAAAAAAATAAAGTTGTTAAAAAAAGTCTATTGATCATGTCTGAATGCAACATATGAGCCCTTCATAGCTGTGGACTTTCATTCATTCGCTTTGTTCCTTTGGATTTCTTCTCAGTGCCCCCTCGCAAAGTGTTTCTCATAACTCAATGAGTGAACCAAACATCTAATTCTTTCCCACTCCAGCCTCTCTAAATCCAGGTAATATTGTCCTCACCCTTGTGTTTGCCCAACATGGAGAACAAGCCTTTATCCCAGCCTTAGTGAAATTGTATTCAGTTGTATATGTGACTGTGAGGGCCATGAGGGACATATTTCCCATCCCCCCAGTCCCCCTGGTTCAGCCTTGGCTTTCCTGCTGGTCCCCTGTGCTTTGCCTCCCGAATTGCTCTTCCATCAGAAGAGTTCATGGCTCCCTCTTGCATTTTATTGAGGTCTCTGCATAAATGTCACCTCATCAGGCATGAGTCCTAGGGTCACCTATTCTTATTCCCCCATGCTTCTCTATCACCTACTCTTGTCCTATTATTTATCCCACTTGAGCCAAACAGACACACACACTCATATATTGATGGTCTCTCTCAGTGTAAGCTTCACAGGAGTAAGGACTTTGTTTTGATCACTGGTCTATCCCCTTACAATGATGAGTGACATATAGTAGGTTTCAGTAAAATGTACTGCCAGGGACAAGGCAGATTTTCACTGAATGTTATTTGTGGAAAAAAGATAACCATACAGCCCTAACTCACATTTATACATCTGTGGATATACCTACTTCACCTAGGACTAAACTACTTGATAAACTGATATTCCTTCTAATATCAGTTAGGAATTTAATTTCAAAAAATTAAATAATCAGAAAATGAATCAATTCCTATTTTCTCAAGAGAGATCTTAATTATTTACATGGCAATGAAGCATATAAGTATTAAATTCAGAATTTCCGAAGCCATGTACCTCAGGACGTGAAGTCTATGTGGTATGAGGAAAAGAACACAAAATTTGAATAAATGAGTTTGAATAAATGAGCTGGGCCTCCTTACTGGCAATGAGGTATATTACATACTATTGATTCTAGGTTTCCTGTTGACCTGAATAAAGCTTTCTTCATGGCTTCACAGTGAGAACTAAATGACAAAATGTATCTAAAGAGCTTTGGGCATTATACGTTTTCAAAAACCACTCAAGTATCTGTGGTAATTTTGACAGTACTCACAAATGATCGTGAGTTCATTTATACTATTTAGTAAATGTTTATTGAATGCTATTTACAGTATGCCAATAATAATAAGCTAATTTATCTAGTGCTTACTATGTGCCAGGCACTTTGTTCATATATATATATATATATATATATATATATATATATATATATATAAAAAATAATTCATTTACTCCTCATAACATCCTTATCATGAAAGCACTACATGCTTGTCTACTTTACATATGAAGAAACTGAGGGACAAAACAGTAAAGTGATTCACCCAAATCATAAAGTTAAATAAGAGTGGACAGCAGAATCAATAGTTAGTAAAGATACTTTCTACAAAATTTTCTCATAGCCCTCTTTTTCTAAGCTGCAGAAACCATTATGCATGTTTCAAAATTAAAATCAACACAGTTCAATATGTTGCAGGATATCATGTGGGAGACACTGAAGTTTTGTGTATTTAAACTCCACCGTGTTAACTTACGTGTATCTACTGTATATCTGAGAGAGAGAGAGAGAGAGAGAGAAGAGACAGAGGACTCATAGAAGAATCTGAAAAATAAAGGTGGTTACATCCACCATTCCACTCTGTTTGCTTTGAAACAGTGTAAAAATTTTGCTTTTCCTTTAGTGAGACATGGTCCCCATATTCTTTTCAGAATGTGAGCAATCTTCTATACTGATTAACTGATTTAAATACATGCTGATAACTGAACCAGAGAAATTTGTTCACCTGATGCTTAACCAGAGAAATAGTTATCTATCTGTTCCTGCTCTTTCACCAAAACAAAACTTTGCATTTTTTTGGAAAGTTGCCACAGAAGGAAGGCCCAAAAGCTTCTAGAAGAAAAAGTTGTCAATGATCCTTAGGCACTAAGAATATTAATACTGTGCTGCCAATAAGGCAGTATAGCAAATATAGAGAAATGTAGAGTGAAAACTTTCATGACCATCTTTCTAAACTACGTGTGTTTGTCATTCTCAAAGTATTTAAGCACATTGGAGACACGATCCTTGAGAATTTTACTGAATTAGAATAAGACTTTCAAATTTTCTAGGATTTCTAAATTTCCTTCATAGTTTCTTTCATAAAAAAAGCAGCCTTGTGGCCTACTGCTAAAAAAAAAATGTTTTCAATGGTGTTGGAATTGACAGCATGGGCACTTTCCATAATTTCTAGCATTGGACTCTCCCGCCTGTGCTACTTCACTATGGTGAAATATAAACTACCTTTTCTTACCATTGACAAATCACCTTATGGTGTTAGAACTGTGTTTAGTAACAAAATGTCAGTTGAAACCGAGGCACCAACTGCTAACTGCTCAAACAAAATGTCATTTGTAGAACAGAATTACAGAATTTGACAATGGAACCCATGCTATGATCACAGAAGGCAAGAATATTCAAAATCATCTGACACATTTTAGTGATCATAAACCCTTTTAAAAATTTTTACATGTATGCTTATCTGTCATTGTTTATAATTATGTGCTTTGTATAAAATGACAGTTATCCTGAATGCCATTCACACGTCTTACGTTGTTCCACATTTCTTAGAAATGGAACACACAACTGTGCACTTTGCTGTCATTGCAAATTCATGGCTCCTTACCCCTACTGGACACTTAATGCTGACCATCATTATTTTTATTCATATATTTAATAGTCAGTTTTGTTCCTCCTCCATTTTTCAAGGCAGTGACATTTAATGTTTAACCAGCCCACAAGCTTGTCTTCCTAACAATGTCACAAGTAACTTTGGTTCCTATTTAAACATGAGAAAAATTGAAAAGTCGATAGATAGAAATGGTTATAAGGCCTCAAATTTCTGCCCCTCCAAAATCAAAAGCAAAGCATAGCAGTCATTATTTAAAGAATAATGGCTAATATTTATCAGGTATTACATACGTGGGACTGTAGTGACTTTTATTACTTAGGTTTCACATCCTTGAAGGTAGTTGCTATGATTTTTTCTATTTTGCAAATGAACACACACCACCTTATCTTCATTCGTTCTACCTTCACCACAATAAAATATGCCTTTTTCATCCTACAAAGGGACTAATCCTTTCAACAGAGCCTTGGGTCCTTTTCTTCTTTCCTCCTTAGAAAACCTCCATGATGGGTTATCTATTCACTCCTGTACATTCAAAGTATTTTCATTTATTACCCATTGGGCTGTAGTATTTTATTATAGCTAACACACAACCTTTCTGTAAACCTACTTGCATAAGCTTCTCAAACCTATGATTGCTTTTTCTTTCTACACACTTCCCATTCACACCTCTATTATTCTGACTTCTGTCCATACCTCTCCTGTCCCCACACACCCCTCTTCACTTGGCTGGCCTCTAAGTGTCTTTTAGGACTTCACTTAGGCAGTATAATCATTATCAGCATCCTTATCTCTAAGAAGTCTTCCATGATGACTATACTCTCACTCATTATAATTTCCTCTTGTAAACGTGAATGGGTACTAGCATCAGTGAATGTATATAATTATATTTTAACTAATACCTTTTTAGTTTCCTGCATTCACTACACTAAAAGCTTTCTCAAGGCATTATCTATTTTTATTTTCCCAACAATTAGCTCTGGACCTGACTCATAATAGAGATTAAATAAGTCTTCCTAAGTTGGCTGAAAGATAACATGTTAGGCCACTGTATGCATAGGAGACTTTGTCTCCAAGCCCCTCAGCCCACTGAGTTGCCCTGCAACTGTAGGTGAAAACAGTTTGCAGCATATTATCATGTCCCACCTCCAGAGCTTGTGTCTCATCTTCCTTGCCTGATGACTTTCTCCAGCCTGTTTGGCCATATACAAAACTCATTGAGAAGTGAGGATCCTGGGCGGTCAACTCGCAATCAGTGGGGATGGAAGTAAGTTCTTAAATACCTCAGCCTTCCCCCTCTCCAGAGGGGAAGTATATCCCACATTCTCAGGTGGTTCTCCACAGGATCAAACCCCATTTTCCCACATTCATAACATATTTTTGGTCACATTCTTGACTGGCTTCTCTCCTTACCCTCTCTGATGTTCATTATTTCCCCACTGTGCTTCCTGGGACCGGACCACCCTTCTAATAAACCATCTGTATTCAATTCCTTGTCTCAGGATCTATACCAGTAACTCAAACTGAGTCAGCCTTCCTCCACAAAATACACAATTGCCCACATGAATAGAAAATAATTACTATAGTTAAAATGAAAAAAAAAAAAAAAACTCTTAAGAAGTAGAATAAAATTCTTAGGAAATTAAAATTATTCACATTATATCCATAGGAATTGTCATCTTTCTATAACAGACTGTTAAGACACTCTTATAATTCTAGAAAGTTGTGTACAGCATTGGGATTATTTATATCAGGGACTCTCAATTTTAGCATGCATTATAGTTACCTGGAGGGCTTTTAAAACACAGATTGATGGGCCCACCCAAATAGTTTTTCTGATTTAGAAGGTCTGGCATGGGGCCTAGAAATTTGGATTTCTAATAATATTGATGCAATATTGAGGGTTCATGTAATGATTTTGACATCTACTGCTTTACCAAAAGCCCTGGTCGGGGACTGAGTGTGATGACTTGGCATTGATTCTTTATATATTTAATTAATTTAGCAAAACCATTCAACCTTTTTGAGCACCTGAAATGTACTAGACACAGTGCTAGGAATTGGGGTTATTTCAATGAGCAAAACAGATTCAGTCCCTGTTCTAAGTGAGTTTCTAGCTTTGCTCCACTGGATGCTTATTGGGAGTATGAATGGTGTACTAATGCCTGCCAGTCTACACGTAATAGTCCAGCAGAAATAATTAGCATGCACATTTCTACAGAAGAAAAGACTTGTTTTTAAAAAATAGTCTTTTTAAGCTGATTGCTCAAAAATAACTTATTTGAAGTAAACTTCTTGAAACACACTAAAGTATTATTATTTATACCTCAATCATCACTACATAAATCATAGCTTTGTGCAAGTTTTTTGATCATGCATAATTTCTGTTTGGGGTGATGTGTTATTATTTATAAGAATTGAATTTTCAGGACTTATAAACATAAACATTATTTTTATTTTACTACCATGCTTTCTTTTTATTTTTGTTTTTCATCCCAAGTGATAAGGTCAGCTTTGAGTATAGGCTACCAATTAGATCTTGAAATACATCATTGGATTTGACTGTTGTTTATTTTTTATATGCCATTCCAGGTTTAACAGTAAGAATCAGTTCTGCTAAGTTGTTAAATATATGATATGTCAAAGCTTGCTTCAACTGACTCCCAGCAGATAAAGAAAAAAAAATCTTGAAGATGAGTATATGTAATTCTGCTCTTTTCTTTTGAAAATTAATAATTATCAGGAACTATGGAATGGGACTAAGGTGTGTTTCTGTCTAGAGTTGAGGCTATAAATGCTGTGTGGTACAGTTGTGCTCCATAATTCACACTGGGGAAGTGTGCCGAGACTTTTTTGGTCCATTTTAAAGAGGTATATACCAATTTTGAATCTCCCATATGTTTCATAGTTTACTTAAGTACTTATCGCTATTTCACAGTTAGCATAATTTCATATTTAGCATAATTTCACAATTTTTTCAGATCAGAATACAAAAGTAAGAGATCAAGGAAGGATCTGTTTTATAATTATCTCTTAGTCTCCCTTAGACCCAAAGAGATGTGCTGACAGCTGCAATTCTGAGGGCCATCTGTTTTCATCTATAGAAAAATTTGAAAACACTCATGAAACAGGCTAGTTGATAAGCCTTAAAAGCCTTCCTTCCAAGATGACTTGATGGAGGAAGTAGAAGATTGTCTTTAAAAACATTCTGATAGTACTTAAACCTGTGAGAGTTTCAGAACAAGGACATACTTATAGTAAATATCATACTGTAGTCTGATCACCACAATTGTTGAAATGATCTGAGGTTTTTTGTTTGTTTGTTTTGCATCTTTTTGTTTGTTTCTTTTGTAGACTTATTGTTATAATACATATAGAGTTAAAAATAAATATGCATCCCACTAGAGATAAAGTCAACATATTGTCTCATGGAATAAGGGAAGGCACTAGCTTAATTTTTGCAGACACATTTCACTCTGGTTTGCAGTATGACTTACAGTGTGGTTAGCTCAGCATAGTTTTCATAATCAACAGAAAACTCCTTTCTTAAGACCTACTCATACCTTGTCTTCTGGGAACAACATTGAGGAAATCAAAAAGACACACTGACTTGTATCTCACACTGTATGTTCTAAACAACTCAATGGAGTGTTTATAATTTAAGTTTCTTATTTAAGAGTTTAACAGATAATGTATTTATTAGAGAAGGCCATTTTTTCACTCTAAAGATAAAATTTTGGTCTATGATATAACTTTATTTTATAAGTTCTTTAGGTAAGGTATGGAATTATATTAAATAGAATAATTTCTGTTGTTGATTGCCTCATTTTGTTAAAAAGGTTATGGATTCAGTTACCTATATTACTATTTCTCTCTTCCAGAATCATGGTGATATGTATTATAAGACACTAACTACTTCCAGTGGAAAAAACTGAACATTATCCCATTACCATCAAGTCTTCAAATATAGACTATAAAGGGCAGAATATTGATGTTATAAAAAGATATCAGGAAGGTGTAAAAAGAACATTGAATGGTCATATAGATATGAAGAAATTCTGGTTATAAGGAACAATTTACTGTTGGTATTTTAGAGATAAACCTTTTTTGAAATGTTATTGACAAATAAAATATATTTAAAATGAATTTGAACAAATGAAAAGTAGAGATGGATACTTTTATGCAAATAGTTATATATTCCTTGATAAACAGAATTGATATGCCAAGGCAGATTGGGCTTATACACAAACAGTTTAGGACACACAGAGGAGAACTAGCCAAATCTGGACGCGACAAAAAGAAAAATCTAAATAATGTGTTCACAGTTATCTTTAATATTATTCCAAAAATAAGATTTTAAAAACAATCCTTAGTGATAAAGAATTAAATATGTATAACTACTCTATGCATAATTTATGATTTGTATAAATTATATTCAGAGTAAATTTGTTAAAAATTATATTTATATCACACTTAAATTTGTTAAAATTAAAAATTACATATCACTTAAAATCATCGCATGAGTTCAGTTCTGTTGAACAAATTAATGTTCCTATTCAAAAAGGCCATAGTTAAAGACTTTCTCTTGACATTTTAGAAGTTAAGTACATGGGCTAAGAGGAAAACAGCTTGCTACTGCAGTTAAGATTCTGCTATATACAGCATAGGAAGAAGCCAGCAACCAGCATTCCTTATCAATTGATCCTTTAACATGGATAAATTCTTCCTAGATATGGCTTTTTCATCATAGAAGAATACCATTAAATGTTGTAAAGACTGTCTTCAGTTTTGACTTTTTTCTTTAAAAATGAATAAAAAGCTCCATTTAAAAAATAAAATGTGTACTATTTTATTAAATGTCATTTTTGCATATATATTACTTAAAATGCATAATTAACTTTATTTAAAATTAGGTTACTTAGCATTAGACCAGATATTCTCAGAGCTAATAAAATATCTGAGATTAATTAAGATTAAGATTAATTTCCAGATAAATATTCTTCAATTTTTTTGGTAAATTGTCTGATTCAAGTCTTAATAAAAATCACAATTTTCAAAAAACTTCTGCATCATATTATCTTATATTAAAATTATATTTCAACTTTCTTTTACTTAAACTTTCTTTGTGAATAAAGGTCTCTGCATATCTAAAGAAAAGAATTATATCAAAGATCCAAAATGTCTAATGAGAATTTTGATTAAAACAATACCAGAAAAGAGAAAAAAATTAGATCAGAGGATGATCTAGCTTTAAAGCTAGAAAATTGTGACATTTTGCTAAATTTTGACTCTTCCTTCTGTCCTAATTCTATTAGTGAAAGTTGACACTGTTGGAAAATCTTTAGCTTTAAATATGACTTTAAGAAAGTTAAAAGAAAACATTTCCAATGGAAAAATATTCTTGAGAGCCAATAAAGGGCATTTTCAAGGTTGAGAGTTGAATATGATTTGAAACCTAAAACATCCCAAATATTTGCTGTTTGAAGTCCATACTATGATTGAAATTGTCAGATGGTTCACCAAAATGTCAAGGGTTATCCAATCTGCCAAATTTCTGAATGGAGTTGAGGAGATATTAAATCTTGGATAAAAAACAAGATTTTTCTTGAGAGCTGAATAAAGTCCTTTTTATTAAGTCAATGGCTATGTCAATTTATAGAAATCAATAGTGGCTTTTGAAATCTAATTTAATAAAATATAGAAATCTATATTAAATTCTAAAAATATCAAGGTTATAAACAAGAAGTCTATGTAAAGAAAATAGAGTCTGTGATCCTTGTTGTTTTAATAAAAGCAAAACAAAAGTACTAAATTATTGTAATAAAAGCAAAACAAAAGTACTAAATTTATCCCTTTTTAAAGACATTTTATTTTCTTGACCAAATTATGACATAAATAAGGAGAATGAAATCATTGGGCACTCTAAACTATGCCAGTTTAAAGTATAATACAAAAAATAGATGCCAAGTCAATTTTACAGGTTTTAAACTTCAGTTGGTGCATTGATAAATATGTTCATCCAAAGAGGGCAATAGAAATTAACACTGCCAACACTGGTGTAATTTTCAGAATTCAAAGAGAAAAAGATATCAGTATATGAGGCAGCAAGAACTTTGATCTATTGTAGGCTTTCTATTTTACAAATTATTTCAAAAGCTACTATTTTTTAGTACGCAAAAATGGGCATATTTACACAGATTTTAAAGACTGGCAGTAAGTGATAGCATTAAACATTTTCACATAAGAAATTTAAAATATAAACATGATGGTAATGCTATGTATAGCTACGTTTCACTTTTTATAACTAATTCTGAAGGAAAAAATAGGTGAAGCAGAGGCAAGAAGATCTTAGTCTCAATTTCTTCTTTAAGATTATATATATATATATATATATATATATATATATACATATATATAACATATGCATTTATGGAACCAATGGATATACAGAAAGTTTGGTGAGGTACTAAACAAAAAAATAACGTGATTCAATGAAAGTAGACATATTGAAAGATCAGTCACAGCCTCCTTGGAAATAGAAAAAAAATGTTTCCATGGTTATTGCTATGGTCTGAATGTTTGTTTCCCTCCAAAATTCCTATATTGAAAATGAATCACCAAGGTGATCTTGGGTTTCCCAGCCTTTACACTCGTAACTAATAAATTTATGTTGTTTGTAAGTTACTCAGAGTATTTTTTGTTGTAGCAGCCCAAATGGATTTAGACAGTCATATTAATGATAACACAGAATATGAATTTAGTTATAAATGTATTAAACATATATTAAAAGGGAGGAGGGTAACTTTTGACAGATGAGAGATGATGTATGTAACATAAATTTCATGAGAGATGATGTATGTAACATAATGAGAGATGATGAGATGTAACATAAATTTCATCTTCCATATGTAACATAAATTTCATCTTCCATCTGAGTATATCAATAGATATCTATATCCAAAAAGCCAAGAAAAGCAGTATGACAATCTTAGTTAAAAATATTTGGAAAATACCACAGCTAGCTAAAACAAAACAAAATAAAACAAAAATTGAAGGTTGCTTCTATAGAGTGTGAAGAGCACAAAGAGAGGAGTGGAGAAGCAAGTCCTATTTTTTATTATTATTAATAGTTTTAGCCAAAAGGCCTTGACATGCCTCTTGCTAGATTAACCAGAAGCAGAAAAGAAATGACTATAATAAGCTCAATCAGGAATAAAAAAGGAGAAATTACAACTGATACCATAGAAATACAAAATATCATCTATAACTACTATAAAAACCTCTATGTGCATAAACTTGAAAATGTGGGGGAAATGGACAAATTCTTAGAAGCTCACAGCCTCCCTAGGCTCAATCAGGAAGAAGTAAAATTCCTGAACAGACTAATATCAACTACCGAAACTGAAGCAGCAATTAAAAAAACCTTCCTAACAAGAAAAGTCCCAGACCAGATGCTTTCACACCCAAATTTTACCTGACCTACAAAGAACAACTAGTGCCTTTCCTGCACAAACCTGCAGCCAACATCATACAGAATGGGAAAAATTGAAAGTATTCCCATTTAGAACTGGAATCAGACAAGGTTGCCCTCTATCACTGCTTCTATTCAACATAGTGCTGGAAGTTCTAGACAGAGCAATGATACAAGAGATGGAAATCAAGGGCATCAGAATGGGGCAGATGAGGTCAAACTATCTCTCTTTGCTGAAGATATGATCTTATATCTAGAAAATCCCAAAGATTCTGGCATGAGACTACTGTAATTGATAAAAAATTCAGCAAAGTCTCAGGTTACAAAATCAATATAGAGAAATCAGTGGCATTATTATACACCAACAAAAGTCAAACTGAGAGCCAAATCAAAAATTCAAGACCCTACACAATAGCAACAAAGAAAATAAAATACCTAGGAATATATTTAACTAAGGAGGTGAAAGACCTCTTAGAGGGAGAATTATGAAACAATGAGGAAGGAAATAGCAGAGGACAAAAACAGGTGGAAAGCCATATCATGCTCATGGGTCCACTGAATCAACATTGTTAAAATGTCTATACTACCTAATGTGTTCTACAAATTCAATGCAATCCCTATTAAAATACCAACACCATTTTTCACAGATCTAGAAAACATAATTCTACTCTTCTGTAGAAGAAGACAAGACCTTGTATAGGAAAATAATCTTAAGCAAAAAGAACAAACTGGGAGGCATCAATTTACCAGACTTCAAACTATATTACAAGGCTATAGTAGCTAAAACTAATCATATTAGCACAAGAACAGAGACACAGACAAATGGAACAAAACTGAGAATGCAGATATAAAACCATTCGCATATAACCATCTAATCTTTTTTTTTTTTTTTTTTTTTTTTTTTTTTTTTTTTTTTTTTTTTGAGACAGAGTCTCTTTTTTTTTGTTGTCCAGGCTAGAGTGAGTGCCATGGCGTCAGCCTAGCTCACAGCAACCTCAAACTCCTGGGCTCGAGCGATCCTTCTGCCTCAGCCTCCCGAGTAGCTGGGACTACAGGCATGCGCCACCATGCCCGGCTAATTTTTTTTTTTTTATATATATATCAGTTGGCCAATTAATTTCTTTCTATTTATAGTAGAGACGGGGTCTCGCTCTTGCTCAGGCTGGTTTTGAACTCCTGACCTTGAGCAATCCGCCCGCCTCGGCCTCCCAGAGAGCTAGGATTACAGGCGTGAGCCACCGCGCCCGGCCTATAACCATCTAATCTTTGACGAAGAAGACAAAAACATACATTGGGGAAAATAATTTATATTTAATAAATGGTTCTGGGAAAATTGGATAGCCACATGTAGAAGACTGAAACAGGATCCACACCTCACACAATAATCAACTTATGGTGGATAACAGACTTAAACTTAAGGCATGAAACTATAAGAATTTTAGAAGAAAACGTTGAAAAAACTGTTATAGACATTGGCCTAGGCAAAGAATTTATAAAGAAGACCACAAAGGAAATCATAGCAACAACAAAAATAAATAAATGGGACCTGATCAAATTAAAAGCTTCTGCATAACCAAGGAAACTATCAGGAGAGCAAACAGACAACCTACAGAATAGGAGAAAATATTCACTTGCTACACATTTGATAAAGGGCTGATAACTAGAATGTATATAGAACTCTGGAAAATCAGCAAGGACAAATTAAACAACCCCATCAAAAAGTGGGAAAAGAACATGAACAGAAACTTTTCAAAAGAAGACAGACAATGGCTAACAAACATATGAAAAAATGCTTAACATCTCTAATCATCAGAGAAATGCAAATCAAAACCATAATGATATATCATCTATCTCCAGTGAGAATGGTTTTTATCAAAAAGTCCCCAAACAATAAATGTTGGCGTGAATGCAGAGAGATAAGAGCACTCATACATCACTGGTGGGGCTGCAAAGTAGTGCAGCCTCTGTGGAAAGTAATATGGAGATACCTCAAAGAGCTAAAAGTAGAATTACCATTTGATCATCCTGCAATCCCATTACTGGGCATCTACCCAAAGGGAAAAAAGACATTCAATAAGGAAGACATGTGCATGTGGATGTTTATAGCAGCACAATCCACAATTGCAAAGATATGGAAACAATCCAAGTGCCCATCATTACATGAGTGGATTAATGAAATATGGTATATGTGTACCATGCAGTTCTACTCAGCCACAAAAAACAATGGCGATCTAGGACCTCTTCTATTATCCTGGATAAGCTGGAGCCCATTCTACTAAGTGAAGTATCACAAGAATAGAAAAAGAAGCACTCACCATCAAATTGGTTTTAACCAATCAATGCTTAAGTGCATATACAGTAGTAACATTTATCAGGTGTCAGGCAGGTGGGAAGGGTGAGGAGGGGATGGATATATTCTCACCTAATGGGTACGGTACTCACCATGTCGGGGATGGACAGGCTTGAAGCTCGAACTCAGGTGGGCCAAAGGCAATATATGTAACCTAAACATTTGTACCCCCATAATATGCTGAAATAGTAAATAAATAGTTTCATAAATACTTAACCAAAAATCTTTAATGGGTATATGTGAAATTTTGATAAAAATCAATTTTATTTTTAAATATTAGGTGCATGTTGTTTGACCACCTATTATAAAGGAAACTTTAAAAAAAACTACCTAGGAGGATGGAAAAATGGCAGAGTAAAGGTAACCCCCCCATTCCTGCTCTCCCAGAGAAAGAGACATAGTTCTTGGTCTCCTACAAGCGAGTGGATCTCCCCCCTACAAGAATAGCATTATGAATCTACAGAGGTTCAGTGCAGGACTCTCAAAAAAGGAAAAAACAAGGTGATCGGGAGATAAGATCTCATTCTCTGGAGAGTGAAAAACAAACAATAGGGCATAGAGGGCGGGAGGGCTCCAGCCCACCTGGCCAGAGGGTGAAGTGGGATCAGAACCACAGGAGAACTTCTAGCTTCCCCATTGACCTCTACACCCACTCAGCCAGGAACCTGTCTGAAGTTGGTGCAAAATCGAGGCAGGAGAAGAAGGTACTGGAGAGTGCGGTCATTAGTGGAAAGCACCATGAACTCTCCTGAGCCCCATGCTAGGACGGCACCAAGAGGGGAGAAAACCAGACTGAGCTGATAGGGGAAGCAGTTAGATATCTTGCCTCTGGTAACGAGTGGGGCCAGCCCAACAGAGCTGTTCACTAAGTAGGGGACTCTAAGCTGGAACTGCCTTGGGCGAATAAGCCTGCACGGGGTGGGTCGGTAAGAGCGAGAACTATGGCTGAACAGGCATGAGTAGGTGGGAAGGTGGCATAGAGGAGGCAACGGGGTGTCCTGATGACACAGACCCTATCCCAGCACCTGCCTACTAAACAGTCGCCCCCAGTGCTGGTACCCTGCAAGTGGGCAAGTGGTCACCATTGAGGGAGTCCACAGCCCAGCCGCTGTGGTATGATACAGTGCAGCGGGCATACCCCCTCCCCCAGCCTAGAGACTCTCCTGAAAGATTCCGCCCCTATACAATCTGTGATCGGCTAGCTAGGCCTGGCTACTGACAAGACTAATGCCAAGGGGAGTTATAGCCACTGGGGCTCTGGGGTGCAGTGCAGATTGGGGCACGGGGGTGCAGGGCTACCTCCTCCCCCTAGCCTGCATCTCTCATGCCTAAAGTGGTAGGATCCACCCCTGGAGGCCGGGTGAGACAAGAAAAGACACTCTGACTCTGATATAGGGTGAATCCGCTGGGCCTGTGTGCAGATTGTAAGCGGGCAGCCAAATGACTTTGCTTCCCAGAACAGTTTAGGTCACCAGTTGATCGAAACGCTGGGGCTGGATATCCTCCCTCAGTCAGTGGCCAACAGTCAGGGCTATGGTCAAGGAAAAAATCCCCCACAAGTGGCCACAATAGGCTCCACAAGTAACCCCTCCCATCAGGGGTAGCCTTCCAAGTGTGGTGGAAGAGCTTCCTTCCCTCAGTGGCAGATCAAGAAACCATAGAAGAGAGGACCCCTGTGTACCATATGAAAGAACATCAGCTGATCCAGATGGGGAGGGCTCAGCAAAATAATTCTGGAACTATGAAGAATCAAACTGAAAATATTCCCTCAAAGAGATATACCAGCTATCAAGAAATGGATACTAACCAAACCCAAAATACTAAAATGACAGAAGAAGAATTCCAAAATTGAATTGTAAGAAAGCTCAATGATATGCAAGAAAAAATGGATAACCAACACAAAGAAAATTTAGGAATTGGAACAAAAATTCACTAAGGAAATTGATATGTTAAAGAAAAATCAATCAGATCTTCTGGATAAGAAAAGTTTATTCAGGGAAATACAAAACACAGTGGAAAGCCTCAAAAATAGGGTGGACCAAACAGAAGAAATAATTTCAGAGAATGAAGATAACACCTTCAAATCAAATAAGTTAATCACAGAGATAGACCAGAAAAATAAGAGACATGAGCAAAGTTTACAAGAATTGTGGGATTATATGAAGAAAAATAACCTCTGGTTCCTCTGGATTCAGGAGAAGGAGGAAAAAAATACCTCAAGGGTTGGATAAGCTATTTGAAGATATAATTGAGGAAAATTTCCTAGGTCTGGCCAATAACTTATAATTAGAAATACAGGAGGCACAAAGGATCCCTGGGAGATACAATGCAAACAGGAAAACACCACGACATGTAGTCATCAGACTGACCAAAATATCAACAAAAGAGACACCCCACAAGCTGTATGGCGAAAGAAGCAAGTTACATACAAAGGAAAACCAATCCGAATAACACCAGACTTTTCAACTGAAACATTACAAGCAAGGAGAGACTGGGGCCCCATTCTCACTTTTTGAAACAAAATAATGCCCAGCCTAGATTCTCGTACCCTGCAAACCTAAGCTTTATATATGAAGGAGAAATGAAGACATTCTTAGATAAACAAAGACTGAGGGAATTCACCAAGACAAGACCAGCCCTACAAGAAGTCCTCAAGATAGTGTTACACACGGAACAGCATAATAAATACTCATGAACACAAAAACACCCAAAACCTAAAGATTAAAGGCCAGATATCACAATGGCTCAAGAGAGAAATCAAAGCAACAACATACAACCCAACAGAATGAACAGTAACCTGCCTCACCTATCAGTTCTCTCAATAAATGTGAATGGCTTAAACTCCCCACTCAAGAAACACAGGCTGGCTGAATAGATAAGAAAATACAACCAAGTATCTGCTGTCTTCAGGAAACACATCTAACCTGCAAGGATGCATATAGACTAAAAGTAAAGGGGTGGAGATCAGTATTCAAGCAAGCAGAAGCCAAAAGAAGGCTGACATGGTGGTTCTGATCTCCGATGATTTAGTTTTTAAACCAACAAAAGTAGTGAAAGACAAAGATGGTCATTATATAATGGTGAAGGGTACAGTTCAAAAGAAGATATAACAATTTTAAATATATATCCACCCAACTTAGGTATACCCAGATTCATACAGCAAACCTTACTGGATCGAAGTAAATTGATTAACAGCAACTCCATAATAACCGGAGATTTCAACACCCCACTGACTGCACAAGACAGATCCTCCAAACAGAAAATTAATAAAGAAATAATGGACTTAAACAAAACTCTAGAATAATTGAGTCAGACTGACATTTACAAGACATTCTACCCAAAATCCACTGAATATGCATTCTTCTCATCAGTTTGTGGGACATTCTCTAAGATTGACCATATGCTAGGACACAAAGTAAGTCTCAAGAAATTTAAAAAAAATAGAAATCATACCATGTATCTTCTCAGATCACAGTGGAATAAAACTAGAAATCAACTCTAACAGAAACTCACATTTCTACACAAAAATGTGGAAATTAAACAAACTTCTACTAAATGATTACTTCTTTACTTCATAAATGAAGAAATCAAGATGGAAATAAAAAAAAATTCTTTGAACATAACAACAATGGAGATACATGTTATCAAATCCTCTGGGACACAGCTAAAGCAGTACCGAGAGGAGTTTATTTCCATAAATGCCTATAACCAAAAGTTAAAAAGATCACAAATAAACAATCTAATGAATTGACTCAGAGCTTCAAAAAGAAGAAGACACCAACCCCAAACCCAACAGAAGAAGTGAAATTAACAAGATCAAATCAGAACTAAATGAAATTGTCAACAGGAAAGCTATACAGAAGTTTAATAAAACAAAAAGTTGGTTCTTTGAAAAAAAAACAACAATATTGAGACGCCTTTGGCTAGACTAATGAAAAGCAGAAAAGAGAAATCTCTAATAAGCTCCATCAGGAACAAAAAAGGAGATATCACAACCAATCCCAAGGAGATACAAGATATAATTTATGAATACTACAAAAACCTTTATGCACACAAACTGGAAAATGAATAGAAAATGGACAAATTTCTAGAAACACACAGCCTCCCTAGGCTCAATCAAGAAAAAACAGAATTCCTGAACAGACCAATATCAAGAGCCAAAATAGAACAGCAATTAAAAATCTTCCTAAAAAGAAAAGTCCCGGCCCAGATGGTTTCACCCTCGAACTTTACCACACTTACAAAGAAGAACTTGTGCCTATCTTGCAGAAATTATCCCACAACATCGAAAAGAATGGAATCCTCCCCAATACCTTTTATGAAGCAAACATAACCTGATACCAAAACCAGGAAAGGATGCAACAAAAATAAATTACAAATATCTGTTATGAATATAGATTCAAAAATTTTCAACAAAATCCTAGCTAACCGAATCCAGATGCTTATCAAGAAAATAATCCATCACGACCAAGTGGGCTTCATCTCAGGGATGCAGGGATGGTTCAACATACATAAATCTATAATTGTAATTCACCACATAAACAGAAGTAAAAACAAAGACCATATGATTCTTTCAATAGATGCAGAAAAAGCTTTTGACAAAATTCAATACCCTTTCATGATAAGAACACTTAATAAAATAGGCATAGAAGGGACATAACTAAAAATGATACAAGCCATATACGACAGACCCATAGCCAACATTTTACTGAATGGGGAAAAATTGAAAGCATTCTCACTTAGAACTGGACCCAGGCAAGGTTGGCTACTATCTCCACTTCTATTCCACATAGTGCTGGAAGTCCTGGCTATAACAATCACAGATGAAAGTGGAATTAAAGGTATCCAAATTGGGGCAGAAGAGATCAAACTTTCACTGTTTGCTGATGACATGATATTATATTTAGAAAATCCCAAAGATTCAACCAAGAGACTCCTGGAATTGATAAAAGAATTTAGTAAAGTCTCAGGATACAAAATCAATATACAGAAATCAGAGGCATTCATATATGCCAACAACAATCAAATTGAGAACCAAATCAAAGACTCAATTCCCTTCACAATAGCAACAAACAAAATACAGTACCTAGGAATATACTTAACTAAGGAGATAAAAGACCTCTACAGGAAGAACTACGAAACACTGAGGAAGGAAATAGCAGAGCATGTAAACAGATGGAAATCCATACCATGCTCATGGGGTGGCAGAGTCAACATTGTTAAAATGTCTATACTATCTGAACTGATCTACAGATTCAATGCAATACCTATTAAAATCCCAACATCATTCTTCACAGATATAGAAAAATAATTTTATGCTTTGTTTGGAACCAGAGAAGACCCTACATATCCAAAACAATTCTAGGCAAAAAAACAAAATGGGAGGTATTAATATGCCAGATATCAAACTATACTACAAAGCTGTAGTAATTAAATCAATATGGTATTGGCACAAAAATAGGAATATTGACCAGTGGAACAGATCTGAGAACCCTAATATAAAACCATCCTCATATAGCCATCTAATCTTTGATAAAGCTGACAAAACATACACTGGGGAAAAGAATCCCTTTTCAATAAATGGTGCTGGGAAAACTGGACAGCCACTTGTAGAAGGCTGAACCAGGATCCACACCTTTCACCTCTCACAAAAATCAACTCACGCTGGATAACAGACTTAAACCTAAGGTATGAAACTATTAGAATTCTAGAGGAAAATGTTGGAAACACTCTCCTACACATTTGCCTAGGCAAAGAATTTATGAAGAAGACCCCAAAGGCAATCACAGCAGCAACAAAAATAAATAAATGAGACATGATCAAACTAAAAAACTTCTGCACAGCTGAAGAAAAAGTCATGAAAGCAAACAGACAACCTACAGAATGGTAGAAAATTTTCTCATTCTACCCATCTAATAAGGGGCTGATAACTAGACTCTATTTAGAACTCTCTTTCTGTTCATGTCCTTTGCCCCCTATCAAAAAGCGGGCAAAGGACATGAACAGAAACTTTTCTAAAGAAGACAGAATAATGGCTAACAAACATATGAAAAAATGTTCAACATCTCTAATCATCAGGGAAATGCAAATCAAAACTGCAATGAGATATCACTTACTTCCAGTAAAAATGGCCTTTATTAAAAAGTCCCAAAACAATAGATGTTGGTGTGGATGCGGAGAGAGGAACACTCCTACTCTGCTGGTGGGACTGCAAACTAGTTCAACCTCTGTGGAAAGCAATATGGAGATACCTTAAAGAGATACAAATAGATGTACCATTTGATCCAGCAATCCCACTATTGGGCATCTACCCAAAAGATCAAATGACACTCTACAAAAAAGACTCCCGCATTTAAATGTGTATAGCAACACAATTCACAACTGCAAAGCTGTGGAAACAATCCAAGTGCCCATCAATTCATGAGTGGATTAATAAAATGTGGTATATGTATACCATGGAGTATTATTCAGCTCTAAGAAACAATGGTGATATAGCAGATCTTGTATTTTCCTGGCTAGAGCTGGAACCCATACTACTCAGTGAAGTATCCCAAGAATGGAAAAGCAAGCACCACATATACTCACCAGCAAATTGGTATTAACTGATCAGCACCTAAGTGGACACATAGGAACTACATTAATTGAGTATTGGGCGGGTGGGAGGCGGGAGGAGGAGTTGGGTATATACATACATAATGAGTGAGATGTGCACTGTCTGGGAGATGGTCTCACTTGAAACTCAGACTTGTGGGGGGAGGGGAGGAAGGCCATTATTTGAAACCTTAAAATTTGTACCCCCATAATATGCTGAAATAAAAAAAAAGAAAAAAAAGAAAAAGAAAAAGAAACTACCTATAAGAAAAATCTAAACAAAATATTTTCTAAAGAGTTTTTGTTAATATTTGTTTAAAAATCACACTGAAGTATAATTAATATCTATAGTTTTAAAGCCCATTATTTTCAAAGTACCATACTTCATGCTTATAAATTCAGAATCTTAAATATATCACTTATATTAGGAAAGTAAAGCAGCATCAGCCTTCCTCTGTTGCTGATCTTGTCATGTGCCTATAGATTAAAAAATCAATTTGAGCGTTTGTAGTCAATTAATGCCATGATATCCTATAGAGAATGTTTATTATTTTATTGCTGATTTTATTATCTTCTTTGGGGACAATGACATTCCCCAAGGCAGATAAAATATCTTTTGGAACCAGTATTCTATCATAGGAGATCCTTTTGAAATTCACAGCAACCAAATGATAAAAATATTTCTTATCATAGAGAGGGCTTTAACAACCGAGCAAAACAATCACTTTTGGAATTTCTTCTTGAAATCTCCTTCTGCCTCTACATGGGGACTTTGATTCAAAATAAATACAGTGACATACAAAAATTCACTCAGGTTAAAGGGTAAGCAATCAAATACATAGTTTCTTCAGATATATTAATAGTTTACTTACCATAATTATCTATGAATATTTCTTTGACACTAATCCTAACTAACTGCTTTTAACTTTTTCATAAAATAACTGTTCCAACTCTGTAGTTATTCAAGTGGAAAGAATGCTCTAATGCTCAATGTAGAAGTGTGATTTTTCTGGCATGTTATGGTGTCTACAAATAAGTTTCTGGGACACTTGATATTCTTAAGAATTTGTTCAGCCCTAGGGACTTGAGGAATTTATGAAAGAGTGCCTGTGAGGTTTTCTTTGATAGGTAATGTATCGACAGTACATGAATCCTGTTGGCTGCAGAGGTGAGGAGCAGAAGGATCAAATTTACATGAAGAAAGATAATGCATATCCAAAATTAGAGTCAAAAGAAGCAGGCATCTCAGAACCTTGGCTGAATATACAGGGACACAGCCAGGAAATATATCACTTAAGTAAAGTGGCACTGCTCACCACACTCCTTTAATTGTTAATAAAATGCGTACCTTCGTGCATAGCCAGAGCCAAGTGAAGCATTCTACACTATTTATTTGGCATCTAAAATGTGCTGGGATGATTCCATCATTCTACTGGAACCTGCCTTTCTCATTCCTGATTAGACATTTCTATTTGACAATGTTTCCCATCTGGAATACATTTACTTCTTTCCCCTATCCAAGCCACAACTCTTTTTCTTTCAATAAACATCCATGCTGAACTTTTACCAGGAAGGCTTCACCTCCCCATCCACAGTCACTGTTCCTTTTCTAATCTCCCCCAGCAAATCATGTGTGTCATTCATTGTATTGCTTCTAGGAGTGGCTGCTTATGTTTTTATATGAGGAGTGGTACAGCAGAAAGTACATGGGTGTAATCAGTTTTGATTTTAAATTTCACCTCCATCTCTTCTTACCCGATGAATTTCAACATGTTCTCAGCATCTCTCAGACTAATGTGTCCTTATTTCTGAACTGGGAATTATGCCAACTCTCTGAGTGGTTACATGGATTAATTGTCATAGTTTATGTCTCCTGCCCTATTCAGTGACTGGCACATGAAAGTATGAGACAAACATTTGAACTTTTTCCTTTCCTTTCCTTTTAATTCCAGGCCAGATTATAAAATCCTGGAGGACAGAATTGTCATATATTGCCCTGTGTCCTGTTCAATGTCTGGCAGTAATTAAGTACCTTGTGGGCACTTACTAAGTACTTGTTTGAATGAATGTATCAGTTGGGCGCCATAAGGAATCCCTAACAGGTGCTCTATTGAGTGCTTTTAGTAGCCACAGGGACTCTTTAGATGTGTTAGAACAAATCCATTGCAAGTGAAACATCTATTGATTGGGGGTCAGTGATACTCTTTTTCAGTATTGAGGAAAACATGTTTATGTCTTTAAAAAGGGGCAATAAAATCATTATTTTAACCTCATGATATATGGTTTGGTATTATGTTCAATTTATAAACTTGACATATAGAGATCAAAGGTAAAAACAAAATTGTCACACACTTTGCAAAGCTAGAGATTGTTCTTTACAATTCTCCCCAAATGGATCGCATCATTCCTGTTTCCTTATTGGTAAATTGGAAATCAGTGAAAATTGAGATACTATGTATATACACAACTATATCTCAGGCAACTAACTTTTAGAAATTACTGATTCCTTATGGCAGGCACCCAATTTGCTTTACTTTCTTCATTTTTGTTTAATTCTGCTCAGTTGAAGAGTAAAAGAACCTGTGAATGACAGGCTTTTTCCTAGGGCTATTGCAGCATTGCCCAAACTTTATCATGCAACAGATCACCTTTAGTGATTAGCAAACAAATACCAGGGCTCTATCCCCAAGTTTCTGATTCAGTAGTGCTGGAATGGGGCCCGGGAATTTGCTTTTAAAACAGTTCCCAGGTGATGCTGATTTAGGAACCACATTTTGAGAACCACTGTACTAGAGAAGAAAATGATAAAAGTAAGGTCCCTTCTCTAGAGGGGTTGGAGTTTCTAAGATTTGCAGCAATTCGAAAGTGCTAAATTGTTTATAAGGACAGTGATATCTAGGTGTAGAAACTTGGAGTTTGTGATGATTGAAATATTTGAAGATCCAGATTTGAGGAACCATGTCCTCAGAAAATTCAGACTAGAGTCAACAAATTCAGCAAGGTCTCAGGTTACAAAATCAATATACACAAATCAGTAGCATTCATATATGCCAACATGTCAAGCTGGGAATCAAAGTAAAAACTCAATACCTTTCACAATGACAAAAAAGAACATAAGATACCTAGGGATATAGTTAACTAAAGAGGTGAAAGACCTCTATAGGAAAAACTATGAAACACTGAGGAATGAAACTGCAGAGAATATAAACATATGGAAAAATATATCATCCTCATGGGTCGGCAGAATCAACATTGTTAAAATGTCTATATTACCCAAAGTGATCTACAGGTTCAATGCAATTCCCATTAAAATACCAACAACACTTTTCACAGATCTAGGAAAAATATTTTTATACTTTGCATGGAATCAGAAAAGACCCCAAATAACCAAAGTGACCTTAGCAATAAGAATAAATCAAGAGACATCAATTTATCAGACTTCAAGCTATACTACCAAGCCATAGTAACCAAAACAGCATGGTACTGACACAAAAATAGAGACATGGATCTATGGATCAGAACAGAGAACCCACATATAAAACCACACTCATATTGCCATCTGATCTTTGACAAAACAGGCTAAAATAAACATTGGGGAAAAGAATCCCTATTCAATAAATGGTACTGGGAAAATTGAATAGTCACATGTAGAAGACTGAAACAGAATCCACACCTCTCACCAGTTACAAAAATTAATTCACTATGGATAACAGACTTAAACCTATGACATGAAGCTATAAAAATTCTAGAAGAGACTGGGCATGGTGGCTCACACCTGTAATCCTAGCACTCTGGGAGGCCAAGGCAGGTGGATTGCTCGAGGCCAGGAGTTTGAAAGCAGCCTGAGCAAGAGTGAGACCCCGTCTCTACTATAAATAGAAAGAAATTAATTGGCCAACTAATATATATAGAAAAAAAACATTAGCCGGGCATGGTGGTGCATGCCTATAGTCCCAGCTACTCAGGAGGCTGAGGCAGTAGGAGCGCTTGAGCCCAGGAGTTTGAGGTTGTTGTGAGCTAGGCTGACGCCATGGGACTCACTTTAGCCTGAGTAACAGAGTGAGACTCTGTCTCAAAAAGAAAAAAAAAAAAAAAGAAACAAAGAAAAATTCTAGAAGAAAACATTGGAAAAACTTTTCTACATATTGGCCAAGGCAAAGAATTTATGAAGAAAATCCCAAAGGCAATCACAGAAACAATAAAAATTAGCAAATGTGACTTGATTAAATTAGAAAGCTCTATACAGCCAAAGAAACAATCAATAGAGTGAATAGGCAACCTATGGACTGGGAGAAAATATTTCCATGCTATACATCAATAAATGGCTGATCACCAAAATCTACAAAGAACTCAAGCAAATCAGCAAGAAAAAAAATCAAATAACCCCATAAAAAAGTGGACAAAAGACATGAACAGAAGCTTTACAAAAGAAGACAGAATAATGGCCAATAAACATCTGAAAAAATGCTCAAGTCTCTAATCATCAGGAAAATGCAAATAAAAACCACAATGAGATATCTAACTCCAGTAAGAATGGCTTTTATCAAAAAGTCCCAAAACATCCATGGTGGCATGGATGTGGAAAGAAGGGAACACTTATACATTGTTGGTGGGACTGCAAACTAGTACAACCTGTAAGGAAAACAGTATGGAGATATCTGAAAGAACTAAAAGTAGATCTACCATTTGATCCAGCAATCCCACTGTTGGGTATTTACACAAAGGAAAAAAAGTAATTTTATTGAAAAGACACCTGCATTCAAATGTTTATTGCAGCAAAATTCACAATGTCAAAGATGTGGCATCAACCCAAGTGCCCATCAGTACATGAGTGGATTAATAAAATGTGGTATATGTACACTCTGGAGTTTTGCTCAGTCATAAAAAATGGTGAACTAATACCTTTGTAAAAATCTAGGTGAAACTAGAGACCATTCTTCTAAGCCAAGTATCACAAGAATGGAAAAAATATACCACATGTACTCACTATTAAATTGGAACTAATCAATCAACATCCATGTGAACATTTGGTAATAAAAACTCAACAGAAACCAAGCAAGTGGGAGGAGGAAGGAGGGCACAGGTAAATTCACACCTAACAGGTACAATGCACGTTACCTTGGTGATTGGGGCACACTTATAACTTTGACTCAAACTGCACAAAAGCAAATCATGTAATCAAAACTTTTGTACCCCTGTAATATTCTATAATTAAAAAAGAAAAGAAAAGTAAAATATGCTTTCAGCATATTTGAAAAACTGTTTTGACTACTGATAATGTTGCAGTATCTTTAAATCACCATTTCCACATAAATGGAATACAGAGAAAGTTAAATTTAATACTAATTAGGAGTTGTCTATATGACTATTTTTAATCACTGCCTTCTAATTTGATCAGTTATACATTTGAATTGATAATACAGTCTATTTTAAGGATAATAGAATAAGTGTGCCCAAGTAAGAATCTTTTCACACATAAAAATCACACATTTAGACTTTTAAATTAGATTTTTTTAAGTTCACGGGTTGTGCTACAGAGGCACACACCATTAGATATTTTCGGAAAAAAAAGCTGTTGAAGTGATCTACACAATGAGTTCAATTAAAAAATAAATTTTGACAATTTAAGAGAAACCTAAATAAGCCTGCCTGAGGTAGTTTAAGGAATCCACATTTTTTAAAGGCCATTATCAGGTATCCTACATCTTAAATACTGAAAATCTATGCTCAGCTTAAATTTGAATGGGAACTGAAAATATTTCAATGTCATTTGAATTCTAAGATGACTGATCAAATAGAAAGTTTATTTCGGTAAGAAATTGCTGAAATCCTTATGGTGAAATTCATTAAATCCGTTTTTCTTGACTGACATCTTAATAATGTCATGGAATATCAAACTTTGTAAATATTGAAAATAATTACATTCTTTCACAGAATTTTTGTTAAGATGAACAAGGGTTTCTTAAAATATATTTTGAAATCAACTTATTAATCTACCAGCTATTTATTGAGCAACTTTACATATACTGGAATAGGCACTATTCTAGGCACTGTGTCTACAGCAAAGATGTAAAGAAATGCAAACCTCATGCATCAGTTTCCTATTGCTGTCTTAATACAGTGCCATAAACTTATGTCTTAAACAGCATGAAAGTATTACAGTTCTGTCAGTCAACAGTCTAACATGGGTCTCACAGAGCTAAAATCAAGAAGTTGGCAAGGCAGCAGGACTGTGTTCCTTTCTGGAGGTTCTATAGAAGACAAGTTTCCTTCTCCTTCAGGTTTTTGGTAAAATCAGTTCCTTGTGGTTGTAGGACTGAGAGCCTCACTTCCTTCCTGGCTGTTACTGAATGCTTTTCCCAGCTGACTGCATTCCTTGGCCTGTGGCTTCCTGCTTCCATCTTCAAAGGCAGCCATGTCAAGTTCAGTTTCTATACTGCTTTGTGTTTCCCTTTAATCTTTTCCCATATCATCTCTCTGGCCCAGCCAGGCAAGGTTCTCTGCTTTTAAGGTCTCACAATATTAGGTTGAGCCCACTCAGACAATCTAGGATAATCTTCCCATCTCCACGTCTATAGCCACAATACATCTGTAAAGTCTGTTTTGCCATGAAAGACAACACAGTCAGGTGTTCATGTGCATGTTGGTGGGAAGTGGGGAAGGATACATTATTCTGCTTATCATACCTCACAAAAGTTACATTATTGTTGGATGGTTAGATGATAAAATCAAATGAACATGAAGTTTCAAGTATAGCAAGGGAAGTTGAATTTTCAGGATTTCAGGCAGGATAAAGATGGCAATGGCTTTAATTAAAGAGAGTTAATAAAGGAACTTTTATTCAGAAATATGGACAGGGTTAAAGAAACCAACAAAGAATGAGATAGTACCCAGGGCTGGCAACAATGGGAAGCTCTAACCATTTTAAGTCTGATAGACAAGTACAGAGATCTACCTTACTAGAAGAATGCAAGAACTAGAGCTGTAGGAAAAGTATTGCCAGATAAGAGCAGTAGCCCTAGAGGAAGGCTACTCCTGCCAAAACAGAGTCAAATCACAAAGGAAGAAAGGGGATAATAAGTGCCCTGATCTACCTCTTTATCTACCCTCTTATCTCCTGCTGATGCTCCCAGTGGCAAATTCCCAACCAGGAGCCAAGAAGCGCTCTTATTACCATGACTCAGCGTTATAAAAGTCATTCATGTAACCAAAATTATTTGTACCCCATAAGCCTTCGAAATAAAAGAATTTTTTTCTCAAAATAAAATAAAATAAGGCCAATTAATAACCTTACAATGGACTCTAAGTGAAAGGAAGACTTGCATGACTCTCACTTTAAATAAAAAGCTAGAATTAATTAAGCTTAGTCAGGATAGCATGCCAAAGCTGGGATAGGCCAAAGCTAGGCTTCTTGCAACAAAAAGTTAGCCAAGTTGTGAATGCAAAAGAAAAGGTCTTAAAAGAAATGAAAATTGCTACTCCAGTGAACACATGAATAAAAAAACAAAACAGCCTTATTGCTGATACGGAGAAAGTTTTGGTGGCTTGGATAGAAAATCAAACCAGCTACAGCATTCCATTAAACCTAAATCTAATCCAGAGCAAGGTCCTAACTCTCTTCAGTTCTATTAAGGGTGAGAGAGGTGAGAAAACTACAGAACAGTTTGATGCTAGCAAAGGTTTCTTCAGGAAGTGAAGGAAGTAGCCATTCTCATGACATAAGAGTGCAACGTAGAGCAGCAAATGGTGATGTACAAGGTGCACTGAGTTATGCAGAAGATCCAGCTAAGATAATTGATGACAGTGGCTACCCTAAGCAACAGATTTTTAATGTAGACAAAACAACTTTACATTTTTTCATCTGAGACTTTCATTGCTAGAGAGTTAATGCCTGGTTTCAAAGTTTCAAAGAATAGACTGACTCTCCTGTTAGGGACTAATGCAGCTGGTGGTCTCGTGTTGAATCCAGTGCTTTTTACCATTCCAAAAATCCTAGGGCCCTTAAGAACTATACTAAATCTACTCTTCCTGTGCTCTATAAATGGGACAATAAAGCCTGATGATGGCACATCTGTTACAGCATGGTTTACTGAATATTTTAAGCCCACTGGTGAGAACTACTGCTCAGAAAACAAGGTTCCTTTCAAAATATTACTACTCATTGACAATGCACCTGGTCACCCAAGAGCTCTGATGGAAATGTGCAAGGAGATTAAAGTTGTTTTCATGCCTGCTTACACAACATTTATTCTGCAGCCCATGAATCAAAAGTAATATCAACTTTCAAGTCTTATTATTTAATAAATATATTTTGTAAGTATATAGCTATCATAAATAGTGATTCTTCTGATGGATCTGGGAAAAGTAAATTAAAAATCTTCTGGGAAGGATTCACCATTCTAGATGACACTAAGAATATTCATGATTTATGGGAGGAAGTCAAAATATCAACATTAACATGAGTTTGCAAAAAGTTGATTCCAACCCTCATGATGTCTTTGAAGGCATCAAGACTTCAATGGAGGAAGTTGCTGCAGATGTGATGAAAACAGCAAGAGGACTGGAATTAGAAGTGGAGCCTGAAGATGTGGCTGAATTGCTACAATTTCATGATCAAACTTGAACCAATGAGGAGTCACTTCTTTTGGATGAGAAAAGAAAGTGTTTTCTTAAGTTGGAATCTACTCCTGGTGAAGATGTTGTGAACATTGTTGAAATGGCAACAAAGGATTTAGAATATTCCATACACATAGTTGATGGAGCAGTGAAAGGGTTTCAGAGGACTGATTTCAATTTTAAAATAACTTAGACTAGGTAAAATGCTATCAAACAACATGGCATGCTACAGAGAAATCTTTCATAAAAGGAAGAGGCAACTGATAAGGCAAATCTCACTGTGTTCTTATTTTAAGAAATTGCCAGAGGCACTCCAACTTTTATCATCCACCATACTGATCAGTTAACAGCCATTAACGTTGAGCCAAGACCCTCCACCAGCAAAAGATCATGACTACCTGAAGGTTCAGATGATCTTTAATATTTTTTAGTGATAAAGCATTTTTAAATTAAGGTTATATACATAGAATTTTTAAAATATGATTCTACTGCATACTTAATAGACTACAGAATAGTGTAAAATAATTTTTATATACACTGGGAAACCAAAAAAAAAATGTGCCTCACATTATTGTGATATTCACTTTATTGCAATAGTCTGAAACTGAACCCACAATATCTCCAAGATATGCCTGCATTTGATGATAGAAAAAAAGTTGAAGTTTTTGATAGATTAAATTTGACAGCGTGAGGGCAAAAGTAGCATTTAAGATGGCTTTAGGTGAACAATGGTTCTGGTCTTTATGCCTTTTCTCTTCCTTTAAAATCATTTTATTTTATTTATTTATTATTTATTCTTGAGGCAGAGTCTCACTCTATTGCCCGGGCTAGAGTGCTGTGGTGTTAGTCTAGCTCATGGCAACCTCTAACTCCTGGGCTCAAGTGATCCTCCTGCCTCAGCCTCCCGAGTAGCTGGAACTACAGGCATGCGCCTCCATGCCTCACTAATTTTTTCTATATAATTTTAGTTGTCCAGCTAATTTCTTTTTATTTTTATTAGAGACGGGAGTCTCGCTCTTGCTCAGGCTGGTTTTGAACTCCTGACCTTGAACGATCCTCCTGCCTTGGCCTCCCAGAGTGCTAGGATTACAGGTGTGAGCCACCACACCTGGCCTAAAATCATTTTATTAACAATTGAAGTTCAGTAGTGAGAGAAAGTCAAACAGCAATTATTCAGCCACTTAAAATGGAAAATTCAGATTTTTTAATACACTAGAACTGAGGATCCTTGGAAATACTGCAAGGGTCAAAAGGCAGACCTTAGCCAATGGCACTCCATGTTTATGCTTCATTTCTTTCATCATTTTGAAGGAGCTATATACTTATCTGCCTCTATTGGTGGTGGTGTTTGAGAATAAATCCGGATTTACTACTTACTCTCTGTGGCATCTTGGGTAAGTTATTAATTAATTCCTCTAGGCATCAAATTCTTAGTCTGTTAGTAAGGCATCATATTAGTTCTTATCATATTGGTTTGGTTTGATGATTGAATGAGATAATATGTACAAAGTACTGAGCACAGTACAGGGCTTACTGTAAGCACTTAATGACACTTTGTTATTATTATATTTATTTCATGTATTAGGGTTCTGTATAAGATTTTCTTTGAGATAACTAATTACCAGTGCATACTTAAATATACTGGACACCATTAGTCTACTCATGCAAATAATTTTCAAAATCTATATATACTATTTCTTACTCCCCAAGACTTTGAGGAAAAATAAGATTAAGGAAAGTGACACTTGTACATTTCATTTGCTTTTTAACCTTCTATATTATTGTCCCAAAATGAAATTGTTATTACTGACCTTTGTAGAAAAGATATAGTACGATAAAGAAAACCTGTAATACTAGCTTTCACTTCCATCTACCCTGGCTGCAATTGCTGTGCTGTCCAACAGTGTCTGTGAATTAGATATCAAATTGATTTATGCTGGAAAAAAAGTGTTAGAAACTCAACGATTCAAAATGGAACAAAAGATTTGTTTTCTCTTTACAATTTGCCTCAGTAGGATTCCCAGCTCAGATCCAGCTCTTTCCAAGCCCTTATTATAGTATCTAAATTTTCCTAAACCCATCAGTTTTTCTTCCAGTTCTGATTTACAGAATGCCCTCCTCCATTCAATTCCACATATCTCAAGAGCACAACTATTAACATAGGTTCAAATAAAACAGCCAGAAATCTTGACTTAAACCCCAGGTGGTAATCAGCTTTCTTTCAATGAATAAGTAGAATATTTATTACTTTTAGTTATCCCCACAAACCTTCCACAGATACTTTGTAAAAATAAAGGCTGAGTAATATAAAAATGATATAATGAAGTCCTAGGCAGGTAGTGTTTAGAACATGAAGAAGATAAAAACAAAACAAAACAAAACTATTTCTTAAGATGAACTCAATACATACACATTCACACACGTTACACATAGAAGTTAAAATGATTAAAGGAAAATACTATATTAAGGATAGAAAATCATCCTCAGTATTGAGTGCAAGGGAACATTAGGTAGGACGAGGACTCAAAGTGTGCACTGAACATGCGCTGATGGGGATGGGGTGACCTGGGGTTTGAGGAGCTGAGCCAGATTACGATGGGTTGAAAAATGAACAGGGAGTGACAAAGACGAGATAGTAGCCTTCACTTTAATGATGATTAGTGAGTAGGAAGCTGTAATAGAAGCTATGGAAGGACATAGCTTCAGGAAAGCATTATTGGGTCAGTAGTTTACATGTTTATTTTTCAAGATGAGTAAAATCAGACTGTATCTATAGACTGAAAGAAAGAGGCAGTAAAGAGAGAGAAATTAAAGGTACAAGCTGAGAGTGGAGAACTGAAGGACCAATGTTTAAAAATGATGAGTAGTAATATTCTTTACATTTTGAGTCTTCATCTATACAATATTTTGGTGGAAAACCATATAACCGTTAATTAAATAGTATTTTGTTGGAATTTTAAATAATATTTTTAATAAAAAGTATGATCTTTTGCAAATACTTTAAGGATAAATGACTGTTATGGCAGTAATATGTAAAGAAATTAATAAACCACTGCAAACAGCTAGGCATTTAAAGTATTGGAAATTGCTAAAACTACTAGTTAATTGTAGTTTAGAAAAATGCTTTTTATTATAAAGCATCGAGGACAATTTTAAATGAATAGTAATAAAACTTGAAAGAAAAATAATTTTACCACCAACTTTTATTTTAACAGTTTCTATGTACCTGCTGGTTTGGGATGAAACATGCTTTAAAATTAATTTTCTCTAAGGTTATTTATATGTGGAATCTACACTATTCAATGAAAGCATTTCTATTAAGATTTAATTTAGAGTCTGTTTCTGAAGTATTGTGAGAAATTTTAATATGATAAAATGGGAAACACCTTTGCTCTTGAATCAAATTAACTTGGGTTCAAATCTTGACTTCTTTATTCCATGACCCTGGGCAGGTAACTTAAGCACTCTAGGCCACAATTTCTTCATCCATAAAATGAAGATAATGTAGAATGTTTCTCAGAGGTGCTTTTAAGGATCAGAAGATTAATCCACTGATGAAAGGGCTAAAAGCAGGTCCCAAACTGTCAACATTAGTTATTGTTATTATTTTTTATTCCTAATTTATCTTTTTATTTACAAAGCACTTCAAGTGTGGTTATTTAAAAAAATGATAAAAATTGTATTCTTGGTTTCTTATTTGCATACACTTTGGCAAAGAATAGAACCTATGGGGACTTTGTTCCACTTAAGATATGGCTTCATAACTTGAATGATCTTGGAAAAACTGGGACAACTCATCTTACACACTACTCATTAACCTGGAATATTTAAAAGACAGCAACCTGAAATGGGTCCATAAATATGGTTATCTCATGTAACAATTTGTTTTTCCTATTAGATGACAGAACTTATATACTATACTTGTATTATTATTGGACTATAAGGACAACATGATGACAAACTAAGTCACTATAATTTGGGGGACTCTTCTCCCTCAGTCCAGAAACCCACACAGACTCTGCATTTCCTGTTCTGACTATGAAAATCCAAGACCAACACTGTTAATTCACACATACATGAGATATTCTGCTTCAGAGATAACAGAAACATAGAGGCTAAAGTAAATTAGGGCTGAGAATTCTGAGTTAGACTGGACTTCTGCCAAGAGAATCTACAAAAATAACAGAGGCAGTAAATTGAAAACATGTATTCCTTTCCCTAAAATACTAAAAACATAGGTCTCAGAAAAACTCAGAATATTTTAATAAAAATTCTACCTTCCGAATATTAGCAATTTTGTTAGATATAGTATGGCTATACCCTAAATATACTAGAAACTTTAATGGGACTGATTCTCTCATTCCTGCCTCCAGGAGTCTTTGTTTGTAGACCATTCCCCATGCAACTATAAGAAATGTGAGATGGTAGATTTTAGACTTTTGTTTTATCTTTATATTTTTATTTGGTATTTATTTTTAATTTTTTTATTTGGTAAGATTTCTTTTGCTGGTGAGTCAGAATTAACTAGCATTCTGTAAATAACTATAGGAGTACAATTTTTTATTTATGCTTTAGGACACTGTTTTACTTTAGACTCAGCACATGGAAGGACATGAGCAAAATGAGTGAAGGAAAATCTCTTATCACTATCAGCTTCTAATTATCCAATTTACAGTCTGTTTAGAAAATATTTCTTTCAAGTTAATTGACAGTGTTTAGATTATTCTCTTTAATTAAGGTTGTGGTTATCAATTCCTTTCTTTTTTTAAAATCAATTTTCATTATTGGTAGCACATATTCTACTTCATACTCATTTGCTTATTAATTGTTGATTACCTAATCATTAATTATAATTTACTTCTATGCATCTCATTATTATGACTGCTATTAACCCTAACTTTGCCAGTATCTAGGAAGACATTTGAAAGACAAAGCCATAATTCAAGATTTCTGGTGACTGTCTGAGAAAGAGGTCTACGAAATGGCTGTTGGAACTAAAATTTTACATTGATAATATATTTCCCAAAACATAAAAGAAGTGACTTCAAAGCCAAATAAAAATGATTTCTGAAATCCACATTTCAAATTCTATTTTCTATGAATCTAAACAAATTCTAGAGTTTATTTTCTAGGAATTTTATGCATAAAAATTGAGCCTTAAAAAATAAAATGTTTTGTTTTATAATAAATCCCTGGACCAAAACTTTTGGTATTGAATGCATGTTTTGTGGGGAAAATCCATAGGGTTTTAAAATACAGTTCAGTATACTTTAAAAAAAAATCTAGTAAGGTCTGCATAAAAAATGTTCAACATCATTAGCCCTTATGGAAATATAAATTAAAACCCCTATGAGATATTTCTACATACCTTTCAAAATGGCTAAAGTAAAAAGCAATGATAATACCAAGTGCTAGTGAGGCTGTGGAAAAACTGGATCTCCTGTATATTGCTGGTGGGAATGTAAAATAATGCAGTTAGTCTAGAAAAAGTGTACGGCATTTTCTTACAAAATCAAATGGGCATTTACACACGACCCATCTATTGCACTATTGGACATTTACTGCAGAGAAATAAAAACTTATGTCACACAATAACCTTTACACGAATGTTAATAGCTGTTTTATTCATAACAGCCCCAAACTGGAAGCAACCTAGCTTTGGGTTAGACGAACTTTTTAAACTGATTAATCATATATGTTAGTTAGCTTGGGCAGCTATAACAAAATACCACAGACTGGGTGGTTTAACAATGGAAATTTATTTCCTCACTGCTCTTGAACCTAGAAGTTCTAGTTCAGGTGCCAGCATGGTTAAGTTCGGGCAAGGGCTCTCTTCCTGGCTTGCAAATGGCCCCCTTCTGTTTCCTTACATGGTGGAATAAAAAAGACAGAGATCTCTCTTTTCCTCTTCCTATGAGGCCTATAGTCCTATCCGATTAGAGCCCCACTGTCATGACCCCAGTTAACCTTAATCACTTCCTACAGAGCTTATCTTCAAACACAGTCATATGGGGGGTTAGGGCTTCCGCATATGAATTTTGGGAGGGACATAATTCAAACCATAGCATCCTGGAGTACTACTTAGACATAAAAGAACTTGGATTAATCTCTAGAAAATTCAGCTGAGTGAGAAAGACCCAGTCTCAAAAGATTACATGCTATATGATTCCATTTCTATAACATTCTTGAAATGACAAAATTATAGATATGGAAAATAAATTGTGGTTGTCAGGTTTTAAGGTGAGGGTGAAGGAAGGAGGTGTCCGAGGCTACAAAAAAGTAGCACAAAGGATACTTTTTTGGTTAAACCATTCTCTCTCTTGAGTATGGCAGTGGTCACATAAATCTACATATGAGACGAAATTGCATTGGATTAAATATACAAATATACACACACACAAAGGAGTGCATGCAAAACTAGTGAACTCAGATAAGGCTGATGGATTATATCAATGTCAGTTTTCTAGTTTTATATTGTACTATAGTTATGCAAGATGAAATCCAGGGAAGGGTATACTGGTTTACTACATTATTTCTTACAACTACATGTGAATATACAATTACTTAAAAATTTAAAAATATGTTTAAAAAAATCCTGAAAGAAAAATCTAGTAAGGCCAAGTTTATATAAGTCAAGGTATGATAATAGGTTGATTGTATTTTTTACATAGGATATTAATATGGAAGCTTTATATTTTATTATCAATTCTAAACTCTAAAAGTTTAAGATCTATAGTAAGCATGGGCTTTGTTTTATGAGTTACCATTTTTTTATCTCTTCTTCCCTCCCTCCCTCCCTCCCTCCCTCCCTCCCTCCCTTCCTTCCTTCCTTCCTTCCTTCCTTCCTTCCTCTTTCTTTTCTTCCTATCTTAAGGATGGGATGGATGCTGGAGGGAGGAAGAAAATATAGACAAAATGAGCTAGGAAGTTGAATTAAATTTCATCTCCTAAGAAAGAGGTAAAAGACTCAAAAGTTTTTAATTTATAATCCCAATATGCTCTATGACAAATTCTCAGTTCCAAGCACTTACTAGGTGCTTAAAAATGTGGAAAAGCACTTTTTTTTCTCACAATAATATAAAAAGTCAAGCCTCTCTTGAACTTGACCTTGAAATTTGGTAAAGAAAATCTATTGAATGAATTTTAGAAATAGTGTACTAAACACAGTCCATTAAGAAAATCAATTGTTCTAAGTACTCTACCTAACTATACATATATATGAAAATAATGTCTTAATTTTTAACATAATACAATTTTCTTCCTAATTCTTCAATATAGCCAATTAAATAAATAATGAAACATGTAAAGAACAGTAAAATAATATTTTCTGCATGAAATATGCTTCATTTCTAATTAGCCATGTTGTCCTAGGAGAGAGACACTTGGCAGAGCAATAGTGAGTCACTGAACTGAAAAAAAAAATGAGTGTAAGACAATGTATTTTTAAAGATGTAACTGAAATATTCAATCTAATTTTCAGTTAACTTTATTTTCCCTAAACTTCAGCAATTTGGTTCAATTCTTCTGAGACTCATTTGGTCCTGGTACAATGAAAGTTTCTTTTTATCTTAGACTCTTTAAAGTAGCACTCCGCTTTCTGCAATACAGCTATAAATCTTTTTTTAGAGCTGTTTTGTGATTAATCCATTCATAAGTGTGTGGGTCCGTGTGTATAGGTTTTTCATTAGATATATTTTTTCCCAAAGTAATTCTCATTATTTTCATCAGAAATGATGGCAAATGTCCCCCACCTGACAGCTTTATTCTATCAGTATCAGTGACAACAGAGCGCCACAAGCCCTCTGAATACCACGAAATTTAAGAACACAGCAGCTGCAATTTCAACTTTAGGTAAATTTAAGGTGAACAGCTCTTCTGGTATATGTTTTTAAACTTCTAAGATAAAGAGAAGAGCTATTGATCTGAGGTCATGAACAGACATCATGGCCCAATTTGGCTCAAATTTGTGTAAGAGGGTTATTAAATAGATCGGCAATGTATATGACCTTAAATAGTCTGCTGGGAGGTAAGTCACTAGGATACAATTAAATGAGAATCTAGTAATTTTCCAATTAACAAGTCAGTTTCAGAACTACATTGAAACAAATTGACTTTGAATCTCTTTGCTAATGCACCTCAGGTCATGTGAAACTATGGCTATCTAACCACTAAAAGAGCAATGAACTTGATTCTGCAGTACTTAAATTCAATTTGCTCTCTACCACTAATTAGTTATACAACCCTGGGAAAATCATGGAGTGATATTTAGCATTATTCTTTTACTTTCAAAATAGGTGACAATATATGCCTACATGTGAAATGCTAATTATTTTCTGTTTCCTTGGCATCCTTTTCTTTGTAAACTTGCTCTTCCCATGGTTTTCCACTGCACAGGCATAGCTGCCTTAATCCTAGGTGGGCAATTTAATCTTTCAACAAATATTTATTTACATGCTGTTTTATGACATAACTGACAAAAATCTGTGTGTTCACGGAGCTTACATTCTAGTAAGGTGTCAAAGGGATAGAGACATGAACAGATAGCAAAATCAACAGAGTGTTAGACGAAGATAAATGCTATAAAGAAATTTAAACCATGGAGCAAGTGAGGGAATGTGGGGAGAGGAATTGCAATTTTAAATATGGTGGTCAGGAAAGGTCCTGCCGAGAAGATGACATAAAAACAAAGCCTTGAAGGAAGTGAAGGAGTGAGCTACACAGCCATCTCAGGGTAGAACATTTAAGTCAGAAAGAAGGACCGCATGGTTGAGAATCTACCTGACAAGTGTGAGGAAAATGTGGCTAAAGCCAAGTGAATAAGACAAAGAGTAAAAGGTTATAAGATCAGAAAGGTAATGAATATGGTGCAAGTAATACAGAATCTTGTAGAACATGGTAAAGAATTCTAATTTTACTGTAAGTAAGATAGCAAAACCTGGCCGGAGAAGTTATGTGATTGGACTTAAATTTTAAAAAGATGATTCAACTTTCTGTACTGAGAATAGACTGTAGGCAGGATAAGTAGATGCAAAGAGATGAATAATCCAGGCAAGAGAACATGGTGGTTTGACTTGGACAGTAGTGGTTGAAGTACTGAGCAGCCATAATTTCCTGGGTATATTCGGAAGTAAAATTAAATGGGTTTGGATATGGGTGTGGAGGAAAGAAATGAGTCAAACATCACTTTAAGGAAAACTGGCATTTGAGTTTGATCATTTTACATTTGAAAGCCTATTTGACATCCAAGTAGATGTGTGCAATAGACAGACAACTGGATATGTAAGACTGTAACTCAGAAGAGGAGGATGTGCGGAAAGTAATTGCCTAAAGCTGTGCCAATCACATTCTCTCCTCTGGAAATTGGATTTATGACACAGGAACTGATTTTGGTTGACAATAAGTCTGATGTATAGAGTTTGAGTCAGAATCAGTGCCCCCAAAACACAAAACTAAAATCAAATTGCTATTATGGTGAAGCAAGAACTAAGTATCTTGTAAAGATACCTACCTATGTTGTGACAGAAAGAAGACTAAAATAGATGCCCAGCTGTGATGGGCACCCAAGCCCAGAGAAATATCAGATGACTGGAGATTTGACTGACATTTCTGAAATTGGATTCCATGATTCATTATAATAACTAGGTTATATGAGGTTTGTTTGACTTGAAACCAAATTATTGAAGATAAACAAAGCCCACACAAGGTTGTCATGAGGATTAAATCGGTTAATGTATGTTAAAGGACTCTAAACTTTTGTAAGGTACTATAATATTTCAAAATAGTTGAATAGTGCCAAGAAGTAAAATTGGCTTCTAGGATTACATCTATATTGAAAAATAATAAAATTCACTGTTTTACTTTTCAAGCTAAACCTATATTCTAATACAGTTTGAAACATACTTAAATATGATGAGCTATTTTATATTTACAAAAGTCATTCAAAATTATTTGATTACTTCAGTGAGAATTTTTACAGATAGTTTAGTAGGAGTTGGATTGTTTTCTTGATCCCTGTAATTATATTTCGGTGAAATGTACCTCTAGATTCAGGGTAATAGAATCCATTTATCCTTAAGTCACATTTGAGAATATATGAGAAGCTCAAGCCAGAATAAACTATTCGGCACAAGTGGGCACATCGAGCTTTAGCATATAAAATGTTTTATCAGCTTAAATCTTGTAAATTATTTACTATACTTCTAACCACTGAAAAAATAACTCCTTTTCTACCTCTGTGATATAAAAGATGATTTAAGAGAGGCTTGCCATTTATAATGTTTGACCCCATGCAATGTTTCATTTTTTAGGCAATCTATGCATATTGATAAAATATTCTTTAAGGCATGAATTGTTGACAAAATTATGTAAGTGATTTAAAAGTCTATTGAAAAAATTTATCACCTGAAATAACAACACATTTTATAGTGCTATAGTCTATAATATTCCTAAGTATATAACTTGCCTATATATATGTATTTTGAGAAAATATAAAGCAATCTGATATTGAATACATTAGGGCTAATTTGTCACATGAATACCACAGTTAGGAAATCACTTGATATTAACATAAAATCTGGATATATTTATAAGGCTATTCGCCCAATTATAAAGTTATATAAAACTTCTTAAAATGTATTTCAGAGGAATATTGGGACCATTAATAATGTTTTTCTAAACAAACACCAAATGTACTCTCTAATAATGGGAACTAATCGATAGGCACAAAGAGATGTAAAGGTCATAGGCAAGAATTGGGGAGAGGTGGGGAAAGGGAAAAACCTGCCTATCAGGTACAATGAACACTATTCAGGTGATGAGCACACTAAAGGCTACAACTTAAACATTATAAAAGGTATCCATGTAACAAGAATATTTGTATCCCCTTAATATTTTGAAATAAAAAATAATGTTTTCAAAATAATTCACAATATTTCAACTGGGGTGAAAGTACAACAATAAAGACATGTTTCTGGTTTGTATGCTCAAAAGATGTAAAATAATATTTTCTGTATTTTGTACAAACTTAGCACATTTTGGATGTGTGTGTGTATGCATGTGTGTGTTTCTCCTTGCAATGAAGAAAGCTATTTGGGAAAGTGATTTAACTTGCAAAGAGTGAATCCGTGTTCTTTCCATTCACTTGGGTATTTTTCAAAAAATGGTACTTGAGGTCACTCAATGATCCTCTAGGCATCGGTAGGACTATTTAAGTAATGGTCTGTTAATATGCTTTGAAAAGTAACCTATAACTAAAATGGTAAATGAAATAATATTGACTTTTTTATTTTCTTAATTGTTATCCTAACAGTGTCCCTTTGCTCAGAGACAAATGAGGAAGCTTTCCCAGGTACAACAGACCACATTTTCAGTATTGATGATTACAATGAAAGATTTTTATACCATAAAATGTGATGATTTAAAAAATAACTCTTTCAATTGTATTTGTAATAGCATTTACATAAAATATTTTTTCTCTAAAAAGGTGAATATGTCTGGTCATATGTTTCTGTTTCTCTTCAAGGTCATAAGTTTAAGCTGAAGAATCTGTTTTTTCTTTGCTAATAGCAAAAAACTAGCCAAAATACAGTCAACTCTAATTGTCTATATTTAAGATTAGTTTTTAAAAGAGATGATTGTTATTTATTTATATAATAAAACAAACTTGTGAAATTCCATAATTTACCATCAATAGTGTATTCTGCCGGTAACAATCAAATTTTTATCTATTTGTTCATTCTTTTGACTGGTTAACTAAACATACACATACACATTTGTGGGCTTCATTTCTGGAAATAAGGCATATACCTAGTAAAAATGAAATCAACTGAAGAATACTGTCCTTGCCTAATGAGATGTAATCTATTAATAAAACTTTTTTTTTTTTTTTTTTGAGACAGAGTCTCGCTTTGTTGTCCAGGCTAGAGTGAGTGCCGTGGCATCAGCCTAGCTCACAGCAACCTCAAACTCCTGGGCTCAAGTGATCCTCCTGCCTCAGCCTCCCGAGTAGCTGGGACTACAGGCATGCGCCACCATGCCCGGCTAATTTTTTTTTTATATATATATCAGTTGGCCAATTAATTTCTTTCTATTTTTATAGTAGAGACGGGGTCTCGCTCTTGCTCAGGCTGGTTTTGAACTCCTGACCTTGAGCAATCCGCCCGCCTCGGCCTTCCAAGAGCTAGGATTACAGGCGTGAGCCACAGCGCCCGGCCGAATAAAACTTTTGAATGATGATTTTTATTATGGTGAATTTCAAATATTTACAAAAGTCATCAGAATATTACAATAAACCCTCCAATATTCATCACTCAGCTTCACCAATTATCTACTCATGGCAATCTTGGCAATGTGCCTATACCCATACACTCACCCCCACAACTCTGAATTACTTTGAGACAAATCCCACACATCTTAATCACTTCATCTACAAATATTTTCAGAATTTTTTCATTTCTCAAAGGTAAAGAATTTAAAAACATAATCCAAATACCAAAATTATATCTAGAAAAAATTAACAATAATGACCTAGGATCATCAAATTTTCAATACATGTTCAAATTTTCAGATTACTTATAACTCATATAAATTAATTTTTGCAGTTCATTCAAATCAGTATCCAAGCAAGGTACATGCACTGCTATGTGTTAGGGTTTTAAAAATTTTATTTTAATCTATAGTCTCTTCCTCCATCTCTCTTTTGTTTATTTCATTCCCTTGCATTTATTGTTGTTATTGGTGGTGGTGTTGTGGAAAAGCCTAAATCTATTTTCAGAAGAGGAGTATACCCAAATGAGTACATTCAGAGAAGAGAACTCAGGATAGATAATGGACTTAACAGAATGTATGGAGGACTACTAAAATAAAAATTAAGAAAACAAAAACACTCTGATGGATTCATTTTGCCATTGTTAAAGTCAGGATAAAAATCAGCTTGGAGGAGCAGGCCCGATGGGTGGAATCCCTTTGGAGACAGATCTGTCTTGATATAACTGTTCAACAATTAGAGCCATCAGACAAGCAATAGTGTGCCTCTAGAGTATGACTCTTTGTCACTGAAGCAATTCAAGTGTATCTGAGCAAAACCACAGAATTCCTTTTAAAACAATGAAAAACAGTAATTGTTTATATCTCAGAAAAAAGGATAGAATTCACCTAGGAACTTTGTTTCTTTCCTAACGTTATTTTCTCTTCTTACTCTCGCTTTCACTACTCCTCTCTTATGAAACATTATCAGTGGTCCCCAACCCCAACCCGGCACCAGAGACCAGTTTCAAGGAAGACGATTCTTCCACAGATGGGAGGGGGCTGGTGTGAGAGGGAATTGGAGCTCAGGAGGTGGGTGATGCGTGGCCCAGTTTTAGGGCTTGGGTACCACAAGTTATCCCTGATCCCTCCCCCTCATACACATCTCGTTCACAGTAATTGTAGTGGTAAATGCATCAGGAAAATGGTTGTCAATGCCTTGCCCCTCTCCCAAATATCTGATTCTCAATATAAATCTCATTACAGAACATTTGTTTAGTGGAACCCAAATCCTATCTAGTAACCTATGAGCTAGTACACTGGATTGGACTTGTCAAATCAGACTTACATAAATCAGAGACCTTACATAAATCAGAGACCTTACTCAGTAGTAAACTAGTAATAATTGCAAGGACACAGACAATGAAAAGCCTCAGGGCAAGCAGAGAACCATAGGATATCAAGGGTGGCTCCCCATGTCCTTCCTTCTCATGTCAGACAAGCGCCTCTGGCCAGAATAGATTAGGTCTCTGAGCAAGGGCTCTGGGGTTCCTCACCAAGCAGTGAGTGTTTAAATTCTAAACATTTTCATTTTATGCCCCACATAGTGCTATACCTTACATGGGGCCTTCCTTACAGATCACCACGCTTTAGATATCCGGGGTTATATTAATATTTACCAAAGTGGCAGAATCCTTAGGGAGGACATCACGCTACAGCCTTGCACAGATAAGGTGTCTTCCTTCAAATATCCTTAGTCTGTTTTCCTAGAGGCCCAGCTACCAAGGAGAATAGACCTGGGTCACCTGCCTTCTTTTCTTTCCCCCAGGGGAAGCTGTCCTAGTGAAGGGAGTGAAGCATCCATAGCAGCAGACCAGCTGCTTTAACTCCTTCCTCTCACTTTACTTTTAGGGATTTTGGAAAATGTAAATTTTTAGCTTTCCCATTCTGTAGCATGAGAAACACAGTAGATGGATACTGAAATTTTCAACTAATAAATTGTAGTCCACTATAATTTTTGTTTTCATTTTATCTTTATTCATCCATATTAGTGTTTAAATACTAGCTCCAATTCTGTCTGGACAATTATGATGACTGTAACCTACATGAATCCCACTTACCTTTTATTTGCTCCTTTTACCTAAAAGACATAATTAGCATTTTACTACACATTGCTCCATTTTGTAATGGCTTATGCCATACGCTGTAGGACTTTAAGATAAAAGTAACTTTAATTTGCTAGGACCTCCACTTCTAGTATTTTAACAGTGTAGATATTCAATGCAATATCTGTTGAGTAAATGCAAATGACATTTTTCTAATTTTAAGTGTTCAAGGTTCTGCTCCCTATTTGTGGTTCTAATAGGTGGTTTAGAGTAGTCCATCAATCTTCCAAGTTTTAACAAGTGTGTCTCATCTGCACAGTATTTTTAATTAAAGGGAGTCCTTTTAATATTGGAATGTTCATTCATGTTAAGCTGCTACAATTGTTAATATGACTCAGCTATGAAAAAACAGTCTGAGAGAGAGAGGTTTGCACAAAACTAAAATAATTTACTTCATGCTTTCTCCTTTTGGGCTCTGCTCTTGGGTAAGCTCTTATAGAAATCCTATAACAGGGCACACCCAAGTTATCCAGTTCTGTTTCTCTGCCATCAACAGTTCTTTCCTTGTCATTTACTCTCTCCAGTTTCACTGTTGTAAGACACCCTAAAGAAAAGAGGGGGAGGTAATTGATAAAAAGGATTCCTCAATCTTAGATTCATTTATTCTAGTCTCCAGCCATCCTGCACTCTATTAAAAACCATGACAGTGGCTATATTCTGGTGCTGGTTCCCATGCTCTCGGTCTTTTCTTCTCTTTGCAGTATGAATTCACAGGAAAGGACAACAACCTACTGTGGTCCAGCTCTCTCTGTTTCCCTTCCACTCCCTTTGATTGCTATAAGTTACCAAGCCCTAGGACCAACAGTTAATGCAGGTCTGTGTTATCAATATCTGCTTGGATAATAATTTTTTAACATAACAAAACCAAAATAGTTTGTTTCTTTGTACTTGCTATATATATATTAGGTGCTGTGTTAAACCTTTTGCAGGAATTACCTCATTTAATCATCCCAAGAATTCTTTGAGGAAGCTATTATAACCACCTTCCAGATGAGGAAACAGCCTTCAGAGTAGTTGAAAAACTTGTGCAGGGTCTTCCTGCTAAGCAAGGATATGAACACTGGTGTATGAAATGACAGTACTCCTACTCTCAACTCTTATGTCATAGTGCCTCTCTGGTAAAGGAGTCCATATATGCTATTTTCCCTGAAAACATCAATATCTGAGGCACACATGAATGAGAGCACAGCTGTCAGAGCTAACTTTATTTACTTCAGTTGTCACGTAGGTCTTTGTGGTCTGGCAAGGAAAACAAAAATCACCTGCAGTCCTCCCTAAGTGTTTTTCTAAAATGAAACCTGAAAACTGATGGGAAAAAGTAGTCAGTTTTCATCCCCTTTCTCCCAAAACTAGATTCCTCAATTAGGGATAAATGATATTTTGGTCTTTCCCCCTACCATCCTTTTGATATTATTAACAGGCAACATACAGTATAATAAAATATGACTTCTCTGTAATCTTATTTCTAGACTAAATTGAGAAAGACAAAATCAGGGAAACATAAATTTTTAAATGCCCCAGTATTGTTTCTAAATCTATAAAAATTGCATATTTTATAAATATCTTAGCTGTGTTTTAAAGAATTATTCCTAGGAACAAGACTTGTTATATTCTGAGTTTAACTTGTCTTGGAATAAAACACAGAGGCTTTTCTGCTATCCCTTCCCAGCGCTACACTCCTTAGTCACTTTTACCTATTAGATTTGCTCTTTACGATCACAGGGAGTAGGATCAGACTAGGATTATCTTGGTCCAAGGCCATGCTTTTAAAAACTATTCATTCTGCCTCTCTATAATTTCTGTCGAGCCATCCCTATTGTCTAATCTTGTCCACCATTTATTTTGCTTTTTACATTCACCTCTTTGTTCTGGGTTTGGGTTTTCATCTCTCACCCATCTCTTATATAGCCAGAATATATTAAAGCCCTAGTACTACATGCCAAGCACAGCAAGCAAAACCAAGTTCCTGTATGGCGAATTTATAGTCTATAGGAAAGACTACTAAGTAGGTAATTCCAAGACAGTGTGAGAAGGGCTAAGAGAGAGGCAGCAATTACATAAGAAGGGATCCTGATTTCATGCCATAACTTCTACATGCATCTATAACTCTAGATCATGTACTCTGGGGATCTCTTTGCTGGTCATCCAAAACACAACTCTTATATTCTGTCTAGTACTAGACATGTTGGAGGGACATTTTTAAGTAGACTGATATTTAGTCATAGTCTACTCTTTCTGCCCAAATTTATTTTCTAGAGCTAGCAGCTACTCCTGTAATGTTACATGACATCTTTCTTTAAGCAATTAAAATGTCATATGGTTTTACTTCTTCTTTTGGCTAGAAGTTTAGTGGATAGCCCATCATCAAAACTATAAAGTCAGATAAGATCTTTATTTTGAGTTTCTTCTATTTTTCTCTGTGAAAAAAATCTTCTGTTGAATTTTTTTCTTTTGAAATTAAAACAATTTAAATTAAGAAAAGCAAAAGTGGAAAATAAAGTCATTCATAATCTTACTACCTTGAGATAGCTACTGGATATTTTGGTCTACGTACTCCATCATATTATTAGATTAATACATGCAAAAAATCATTTACTAGAGAAAATAAAATCACATTGGAAAGCCTATAAATTCACATTTATTCTGCATATGTGTTTAGGTAATACATCTTGACTGAAAAGTGTTAATGTTAATTCCAACTAAAATGTCTATATATATTCAAAAGAGTACTTATATTTAAGCCATAGAATATTTTTAATTATAAAAGAAAGAATACTTCCCAGATGTGTTTTAAAGTAAACTTATAAAACAGAAAGCAATAGCTTCAAAAGAGTTGCTAAAACTCTTGTGCTCCTGAGAATGCAATAACTGGTTTTATTCCTATGTGGGCCAGTGTAAATGAATCCCAGGCCTTCTCTTTTCTCTTCATTTAGTCTTTGCACAGAATTCAATATTGCGTCTTGAGCTGTCTCATATTGCCTCTTGGATGTTCCATCAGCTTTCTTATCTGACCATGATGAAGAAGGAACTCCTCATATTTCCTTCCAAATTCTTGCTTCTTCTTAATTATTGGTAAAGCCATTCTTCTTTCTAGTGTAGCCTTTTCCAGGCAGTGCATTCTAGTATTTTAAGGAGGAATTCTACAGGCAAAGTTTGTGTGTAACATACAAAAATGACTCAAGGTTGATGATGGATTCATTAAATAAATTCATTAGTCCAGTTGCATAATGATCAATTATGGCTTTCTTAGCCCACCGGCAATATTTTAAAAGACCACAAAATTAAGTTAAAAAGGAATATACAAGCACACACACTTATATTAAGAAAACTTAAGAGGAAGCTAATGAGCTGAAACACAAGATTTTTATTTGTCTAACACGTACTCGTCCTTATTTAAATCTCAACAAGTGGAAGACACTACTACGCAGTAAGCTGGTACGTCTATTATATTTTGAAGGTGCTTCTATGTCATTAAGTCAAAGGAATGAAAGTTGTTAATGATTTAGTTAGGCAAGAATTCTGATATAAATATGTATATATAAAATACAATTTCATTGATCACTGTTTTTATATTCAGTGTTTATGGGAAATGGTTACTTTACAATTCTGATAAAATTGTTATTTTATTAATCTGCACAAGATTTTTTTTTTTTCATTCTGGATGATTCATATATCAAATTTCTAAAATTTACAAAGAAGAGGAATTTCCTAAAATAGTATGTTTTCTATTATAAGCATCTTAACATGGTCATCATGAGAAAAACTCCCACTGTCCTGTTCAAAGAAATGTTAATAGGTAGGATTGTAAGCCTTCCCTAGAAATGTCAGAAAGATTAGTCTTTCGAAATATATTAGAAGTTGACTAAATTACTGTCATGATCAAAATAAAAATGGAATGTCTTAAAAATTAAATTTAGGCATATTTAAAAATAATTTTAAAGAATTATATTAATAGATAATTATACATAATAATAAGAAAACTTTGAAGAAAGAAAAAGCAATTGGCAAAGAATTAAAACATTTTTAACCTTAACAAGTACAATTTACGTTGTCAAAATTGCAAAATGGAGGATAATTTTATAACAACATTAAAAATAAAACTTATAAGATAAACTGGAATTGGAGACAGACCATGAAGTTTCATAAAAACTATGATTTACACATTATGTTTTATTTTTATTTTTTACCCCCCAAAATCTTAGGGTTGAAGTTTGTGATTAGTCTTCGCAGTATTTCAAAATGTGGTCCAAGGACCGCATGAATCATAATTATATGGTAAGTTTGTTAAAAAATATAAATTCCCATCTATAGATAATTATTTAGCAACTATTAATACTTAGGATATAGCCATAATAGAAAATACGGCATATAAAGGATGTGGGAATTGAGAGCTAAAGCCATGCATACCTAGTATGATTTGTAAGAGGTCAAAGTTCTGCTAGTGCTTAAAAAGTTTTTCTTCTCTTTCTCTCTCAATTGTAAAATGTATGTACAGTTCTTTTAACCCTTTGCTAGATTTGCATTATCCTGTCAACTCTTCCCAGTGAAATAAGGACGAATTTTTGTCAAAGACTAAGAAAATGATGACAATACAATATAGTAGTGCTACAGTCCCAAATTAGCCATTAGTTTTAACTGTCCCCAATATTTCCCCTGCAGGCTAATCCCCCATGGAGCCTAGTACTGATATCACATGAATCCTTTCTTTAGACGGAAGCATTTTTGCAGTAGGAGGGTTTTTTTGCTCGGCAATGATTCGGTAGTGTTATCATTTTAGGGTAGCCAATGGTGTTTCTCAAACTTCAACAGGTGTAAGAATTGCCTGAGGATCTTGTTAAAATGCAGATTCAGGTTCAGTAGATCAGGTTGGAATCCATGAATATGCATTTCTTGCTAGTTCTCAGGTGATGGTGATACCATTTGGTTTATAGTCCACAATTACTAACTTATGAGCCCACAGTTTATTAATAACAGTTCCTATCAGAGAAGAAGTACTTATGGGATACAGAAAATATCTATATTTTATTCCATTTCGGAGGGCTGATAAATGTCCTAATTGCAGACAGCAAAATGGGCCCCTCCTTAGGGGCCTGCTCCGTTATCTTTTTGAAGGCTCTGGATTCCCAGAGGACAAGTGGAATCAACCTTGCCAAAAAGCAGGGGTAAAGGGAGAGGCAGGGGTCATGAAACACTAACTTCACTGACAACACAATGTTTTAGCATTGTCATCATTCAGAGAAATTAGATTTGGGCTAAAAAAGGAAAGACTAACAAAGTTATACTAATAGTAGGCTTAGCTGTTGTCTTTTTTCTCTCTTGAGGTAAACAAACTTTTCTTAAGACTTAAGACAACCTGAAGATCTTTCTATTCGTATTTTTTCACTTGTGTTTTTTCAAATTTAATGTTTCCATAAGTATTCAATGAGGCTAATCTCATCAATATTAATTCTTTTACTAATTTTAAGCTTTATAGGATTAATAATCATGACTTGTATTTCACAATTCTTGTTCTCTTATTTGTCAAAATGCAATAATCAAGGCTTGTGTTTTACAACTTACAAATGATCCGCACTGTTTCTCCAGGTGGAACAGAATGTGTATTTTATCTGTATTTTAACTGTGATAATATGTGCCAAAGTGTATCTATATACCCAGTAACCTACAGAAAACTCATTCTATTGTCTTTTTATAATGAATAACTAAGTACAAACACATTCTATTGACTAGGATAACAACTGAGATGTTACTAATTATACAATTGTTTGATCTTTTAATAATAAAATAGCTATAGCAATTCATGAGTATGTTTAAAATAATAGAAGTAATACTACTCTATCTTTGTACAATTATCCTATCCCCCCACCATCTTGTGTTTGTAACTTGAAATTCAATTTTATCAGATGCACCTAGCTATCTGTACTGACAATACTAAATAAATGATGTCTGTGCTAAGAAGGTAATCTCTAGGTAGTACATGGAAACACAGGAAACAACAGAAAAAATGCAGATGTGGAAGTTTTATCTATCTTGTTTAAGTACTTAGAATAAAAATAATGAAATTAAAAAAAGTTAATCTTCTCTAAGTCTTAAAGTTGCTAAGCCTCTTCTATATTAATAATCTTTCTTTTACCATAACAACTTACTACAGACAAGTGAGATAAATTAAGGTGAACAGGAAATGGCAGATTGTTCTGAATTCCTTTTCAAAAGCACTAAAGAGACAGAAAAGGAATGATGAAGGGACATCATATCTGTAATACAAGAAAATGACCAAAGAATTCAAAAACACTCAATCAACTATAATAGAATAATTGTATATTTCTTTTCTCACTCCTACACAGACAGATTCTTAGGTTTTTACAGATAGCCCTGGATTTAGCATTCCTTGAAACATTGATTGGAAATAAAGTTAGGGACCCAGATAAACCTCACAGTCCATAAGCTTACAGAACCAGAGTTATTGATTCTTTAGTAATTTGACCAGTACAAGTGCAATCATCTATTTCCTCAAGCCATTTCATTCTTTTCCACTGTGTAGGTGGAGACCAAGCAACTGCTAGAGAATAAAGCACAGCTTGCAAAGAGTATTTTACGGAGACGTGGACTCAGCCACTAGTAGGAAGGGGAAAAAAAGGCACAAACAGATGGTACCATTAAAATAGTGTTGCCAAGTAATTATATAATAAAATTCCATCAGGAGAGAATAATGGCCAATCAATTTTTGGACTAAATAGAAATAGAAGAGTGGTTTTTAAATGTCAAATTTGGAGTCAGTCTAGACTCAAGTCTAAGCTCAACTTACTAGGACTGTTATCTTGGGCACAGTCTCAGTTTTCTCATAATTAAAGTGATGATAAAAATAATTCCTATCTCATAATATCTGAAAATCACATAAGATAATTTCTGAAAAGCATTGAATATATCACACACAGTGCCTGGCTCAAGTAAGCTCACATTTAGGTCTTAGCTATTCTTATAATCCCTCAACTTTAAGAAGTCATTGCTTGTAAACACATTATAAATTTAACAAAAGATTCTCAAGTGAGTATACTATTTTAAACATACACAGATACATAAAACACATGCCAATTTTAGAAAAACTGATTCTAATTAAGAAGTCTTAGCTTGAAAGAAATCTGCAATTATAGCTTGAATTATACTCAATTATATTTTAACACAATGTTTCCAGAAGAGTTGCTAAAAAAGTATGAATGTGTGTGTGGGTATGTGTGTTTGTATACACATTTCTATTTTTATTAATTACAAAAAAGAATTAACATATAATATGAAACAAAAAATTTGCAATATTCAAGAATAAGCCTTTCTGTCTTATTAGAGAATAAAAAAGGAAAATATCTACTATTGTTCAAAAACATATGTATTGAGCTCTCATTCACTACTACTGTATTGACAGTTTAAAACTTCCTCATATTCAATCCTTAATTTTAATTCATCACAGCACAGTCTTTTAAAGTCACCTATCGGTTAGCAAATCTGTTGGTTGAAACCTCTTCATTCAGTTTATACAAAACTCGAGTCTAAGACACAGAATTAGTAGTTTTACCACTTCATAAGATAATCTGCACATATCTTTCATTTTGTCAAAGATGGGCCAAATATTTCTTTTGCCAAACTGTAACTCCAGAGCTACTCAAATGTTAGATAGTTATACTCCTAGATAAGGGTTTTTTTGGGGGTTTTGAACTCATTTAGTTAACAAGGGATTAGAAGTTCAGAATTACAAAAAAATGCAAATATGGCTTAGATATGGAAATATCTTTTTTGCAAAGCATGATAGTAGGAATTCTGAGACGGTTATAAAAACCACCTATGCATCTGGCCCTAATAAATCGATTCAACCTTCTCCTTTCTCTTTCCTCAGCATTCCAGTAAATGAAAAACTATTATGTGACAATGACAGAAGCAAATGCAGATTTAGATAATGGTACTGTTGGAGCCTTCATCTATTTCAAAAGAATTCTACGTACAAAAAGGCACATATCAAGAATAAATCTAAAATGATAAAGTTTCTTATGAAGAAGCATTTGCTCTTTCATCTCTCTATACAAACGTACATTATTCTCTATCCCTCCCTAGCTCCTGCATTATAAATTGCAGCAGAACACAAATTACTTTTCCCTCTAGTGGAAGAGAAATCTACAGAAGGAACATGATTCACAAAAGGTGAAACAAAGGTGACACAAAACAAGACCAAACAAAACTGGCATCTTTTGATGCCATGTTAAAGAAAATGCTCTGTGGATGAGAAAGCTGTGTACTAGAGGAAAACTAGTTTGCATTTATTGTTAACATATAGTCTTCTTTACATCCAAAGATAACACTATGTGTGCAATTGAAGAGACAAGTAAATGGGAGACATTTTTTTCCCACATTACTATTATCATGTACTTTTATAAATATTGACATTTTTTTTCAAATGATAAAAAGTGGTCAGCCTAACAACCTCCAAGGTGAGGCATCGCATTATAGAAAGAAGACATGTGATAAAGGCTTACATATGAGGCCAGCTTCATAGGGACACCACCTATGGAGTCACATGTGGCCCACATTTAGAAGGGCCCTACACTTGGTTTAATGTTCTGCTGTTGCTATCTGGAAATTTTAATTATTTTGTGCTTGAACTTGGGTTTTGTAAATGAAGTATGATGTCACAAGGAAGCATAAACTTGAACAAATGAGGTATGTGTAATATGTATATCAATTGGTCATTCCTTGCTGCTTCATTCTCATTTGACATTTGTGATGCCACATAGGCACAGAATTCTGGTGCACCACAGTGCAGGGGAGTCCAATGAGTCTCAAAGTGAGTACATCTAAGACTGAATAAGCAGGGACACTGATGGCCCTGAGAGGCTTTCCATTTGAACCAGAATTTGCTTCAAACACAGATAGAAAGCATTCTAAGAAACACAGATGACTGAAGAATCCTATTATATCTTTTCTTACTTGTGTTACCTCCTTCCGCTAGAGCCAGCTACTTGTGCAGAAAGTGATGACATAGAAACAAAGGGGAAGGTAAGGTGACCATAGTTCTTTTTCCTTTCATTCTTCCTTACTAATTAGTAGGCCAAGGTACAGAGTGTTAGGAGAATGTGCACAGATCAGGAAGTAAAATAAAAAGTTGCCTTAGTTTTATGCAGTGTTTCTACTGTTCTGATAAGAATGAAAGATGTGCATGTACGAGCTATGAAATATGATATGTGTGATTTTGATTATTCTGCATCTGAGTTTAAATGCTCCCATATTTGCACTTAAATCTGGCATTGGACAGTATAAAGTTGAATAACAAAATTAGTGGTAATATTTTAAAATTAAAATTTTTCTCTTCTTAAAACTACATTAAATAGAAAATTAAAAAAATGAAAATAGAGGAAGAGTCCATGGAAGAAATGGAAAAGTACCTTTTTATTACCTTAATGACATATTTTTCCTGCTCTTTGAACTGGGGAGCCCACATTTTCATTTTGCTTTGAGTCTCACAAATAATGTAGCCAGCCCTGGATATAAAGAAGGAATTTGAGTATGTAGGCTTAAGGTTGAAACCTAGCTTTGCTTTTCACTGAGAGTGCAACTATCAAGTACACAGGACATAGATTCATTTGGTGACAAAAGTTCACCTTAACAGAAGGGATTGAGTAAAATGAAATAAAAACAGAGTCCAGGGCACCATCACATTCTTTTGCATGTGCTCTGCAATTCTCTTCCCACTACTGACTATGAATTGCTTTATCTGATGCCTGGTTGCATTCACCTTAGTTTCTATTCTTTACCTCAATCCAGAGCTGATCCTTGATCTCCTTTTATAACCCAAACATTAGTGATGGGGTGTTCACTCCATACTTGCTTCCCAGATCATATTGTCCACAGTTATTCCTTTAAAAACTACTGATGGACTGGCAAGTTTCACATCTGCCTAACCCAAACCAGAACTCTCTCTCATGCTCTAAATTCAACTGCCTATTGGACATCTCTCTCCATGTATCCCTCATATGCCACTCAAATCTATTAGCTGTAAATCAAAATCGCTACTCACTCATCTCCTGCTTTGTCAAATTATCTGTGTCTCTGTTTATCCCATTTTAGTTAATACTTCTATTACATCTAGTCATCCAAGCCAGCATCTCAGGCTCATCTTAAATTCCTTCTTCTCTTTTACCTCCACTTCTAAACACCATGTTCTGTCAATACCATCTCCTAAAATCCTTTGATCTTCCCCTTTCTCTCTACCATGATATTTGAAGGAATCAAACACCCCTCTGTTTGACCTGGATTATTGTTCTTTGCTCCTATCATCAAGTCCCTTCAATTTATCCCAGCACTATGCTGCTTGAGTGATATTTCTAAAAGACAAATCGCATCCTATAGCTTCCTTGCTAACAAAATCTATTAATAATTTCTCACCACTTTCAGACACACACTACAATATTTTTCATTTTTCATGCATATTTCTTCAAATAAGATCTCTCTGTATTTTTCTTTATACTTCTTCCTTGACTTTCCACTTGTGCTCTATGCTTTGGCCACATGAAACTATTTATATTTCATAAACTTGCTCACTCCTCTCTTCTTCATTCTTTGCATACACTTCTCCACTACTTTTCCAGTTGTCATCTTCCAGACTAATCCCTAAGTTACCTTACTGAGCTCATCAGAATACCTGAATAAATTGTTTAGTTTCACTATCATTAGTGAAGCCATCTTGATAAAATGGATTAAAGTATGGGAAATTTTGGCTTAGTTCAGAATTTATTACAGTAAAATGTGTTAGGTACAGTAATAGAGATATAGTATCAAATGACTTTTTCTGGGGGAAAACTGGAGTCAGGACAGATTTACAGAAGAGTGACCTTTGTATTTAGTATAAATACCCCTTTCTGCATCTTTAAGGCAGAAAGGGGTGTGGGGGCAGATAAAGGAATTCTCTGCAGAGAAACAGGATATGCAGAGGCAGGAGAAAACAGGACATATTGGAGAGATTTTATACAACTCAGAATGGCTGGATCATCCTTGTGCAGCAGTGGGAATTAAGATATAAAACCATTTCAAGAGATATTTAGAAATCGAATTAAGGGATTTGGGTGGATAATGAAATAGGGAAGTAAGAGTGAAAAGTAGTTGATAATAAGATATGATTTCTGGTTTAGTCTAAAAGGTAGATCATTAGGCCAGTTGCTAAGACTAGGAATACATAGGTAACTTGGAAAGATACAATTTTAGGAACCCAGGCAAAGATGGCCAATAATTTAGGGATTTTCTGAAAATAGGTAATAGGTAATGTGGATGAGAATTCTTACAGATAAAGTGATCTTACAGATAGAGGGCAGAGAATTGGAAAGTGGTACCAGCAGGCAAGATGGCAGTAAAGGAAAACGGACTCACCAAAAACCTTTTTTAAAAAGCCAGGAATACAGAAAGAAGATAATGAGGTTTCTCTGAAATACTCAGTAAAAACCAATCCTTTTTGGTTTTTACCAAAACAAAGGAGACACACTCCTTTGTTTCTTCAGTTAGATAGCTTTAAGAAGTTTCCTTACTTAAAAGCATTATGACATGTAAAATTATATCTTACTGCCTCCACATTGCACTAATAGATTCATTTAGGCTAACTAGATTATTTTCAATGACAAAGATTGTTTAACAGTTTAGCCAGGCTATCCAGGGGTGATATTCAAAATATTTAACCACTAGTATGACAGCACCAACAAATCAGAACAGATAAAGGTAAGGTTAGCTTATAACATCCATGCTAAGAAGGGAAATGATATTTACATCAAACATCACTCTTTTAGTTCTGGAATTAAGGAAATAGACCACAAGATCATAGGTCTTCTAGAAAGAGGCTGGGGTGGAGATAGAAATACTGGAGGGCTTGAAGCTGCAGATATTTATGAACTGTTATGGTAATATTTTAATATTTTAACAACTGTGTGAAGTAATGCTGATGCACAGCAACTGAATATTGATCAGCATGCATGGTTTATATCATTACTCCTGAGTACAAATTTGTTCAATGATGATTTTTCTAAAGAAACTTGTACCCTAATGAGATGGCAACAATGAGGGAATAAAATTTTAATCAGTAGGAAGTATAATTGCTACAGAGGACACTTTTGCAGGGAAAGGTGGTTTTGGAATCATTTTTTCACTCATTTATTCAAAAATACCAAGTATCTATTTTATGATGGATATTGTGAAAAGTGGTATGCACATTAGTTTAGAGATCCAATGTACAACATTATGCCTATGGATAGTAATACTACATTGCACACTTAAAAATCTGTTATGAGGGTCGATCTCATGCTAAGTGCTCTTACCAAAATAAAACAAAAAACTTTAGGTCTGAAAGAATCTTAGGAGAACTGAATCTCTATTATTTCACATAAAAACTAGAAAATTAAAATCACAGATGTTTAAGGACTTATTAAGGAGAATCACAGTTCTCCTGGGTGGCTTTTTCTTATGCACTGAATCAGTCAGTGATCCAGTTTCTTTCTGAACTGGGATACTGCCATCTTCAACACATGACCTTAGTACCGTTGAATGGAAAAGGAACATGTTATAGCCTGGCCAGGAAGGTGCTTATGATACTTTCATTCACATCGCATTGGCCAGAACTCAGCTGCATGGCCTTTATCTAACGCAAAAGATGCCAGGAAATATTTTCTACCATTGTGCTTAGGAAAAGGATGAAATTGGTGTCCAACTAGCTAGTCTCTGCCACCTCTCTGATTGGAAGGGCGGACCCTGGGCTTTTTTTCCCTGTCCTCTGAGTACTGAAAGCCTGCAAAAGTCAATGCTCAAATTACCTGATTTGGCAAATGCTCTCACAATGAAAGTCAGATTCAGTGTTCCATTTGACTTTGACCACAGTGTTTTTTGCAAGATATTTTCAAATATCTCTATACATTTTTAGTTATTTTTAAGTAGAAGATCACACTAATTACTTTGTACATCACGTTATAGGGAACAGGAGGCCAGGATTTAATATTTATTTTGCTAATTTTACCTAGAGGGTTTTTTTGAGTCTTTCATTCTAGTCTATCTTAATAAGTTAGACATTGATTATTATTCAAAGTATATTCAATCACTTTAGGGACCTATTCCCTAATTTTATATTTAGGCTTTCTTTGTCTTCATCAATGTCACTGAAAAAATGTTCAACAGGACATATCAGGACAAAATAACATTATAGACTTTCCTTCCTCCAAGTAAGCATTGCTAAACATGGACAACCAGGTTTTTTGCTTTGAGTATGTTATTCTTAATTACTTCATTGGGATTTTTTCAACTATACTTTCAGAGTTATATTCTATAACTGCCCAATACTTTTGAGCCACTCCCTGGACATAAATCATATCTTCTCTTCCTCTGAGACATCTAAAGTATTTTTTAAACTAGGTTACACATCTGATTAGATCTTTGCTATTGTTAACTTTGAGGTGACATTTTATCTGTCAGAATTAGCCATGCAAAGTGAGTTCTTAATCTGTTATTATCATGGCTGGTAAATTAAGAGTTGGTATCACACAGTGGTTGGTTCTAGATTCTGACCTGGAGCAGCAATAAATAGCAAACTTTATATACACAATGAGCTCACATGCTCATCAGTATGTATCTACCTGCTCAATATAAACTGTAGATAATTATAAATATTCTGAACTTCTTTTGCTTCTGTGAAATTATATCTCGTCTGTTTCATTTCATATTTTTCCTGGAAAAGCAATTGTGTACTGTCTGTCTTCATCTTTTGTAATCAGCAGTAAACAACCACCTTTGCACATTATCTTTGAATAATTTTTAAAGTAGATTTTTCCTTTTTTATTCTTTTTGCCTTGCTTATGTTTTTCATTCTAGTTCACAAAGTGAGGTATCAAATCTGATGAAGTCTACTTTAAAATTGGCAAACAAAGAATTAGTCTAGAAGAAGAAGAATGTTTAGGTTTAAAGTTCTAAGATTAAATTTTGTATACTTAATTATCTTTTTTACTTTGGATATATTTTCACACTAAGTGTGTAAGCTGAAACAAAGAAAATTAGATTGCATTTTGAAGTCCTTTTGCCATTCCTTGAATGTTCATTGTTCTTTTCATATTTTGGAGAATCAGTACTCCTTTATACACAGCATTTTACCAAGTGAAACTAGAACATTCAAAAATAAAAGAGCTTGAATTCAATACAAAGTCTACTTACATTGAAGCTGATTCATGTCTATTAGAATTTGATGTCTACTTTATCAAATTTAAATAATTTCAGAACTCAAAGGCACACATTTTTATTTTACATGCATTGAGGAACACAAAACAAGTCCATTTAATGTAATTACTGGATTAAAATATCATCTTGAGAGATGAAAATTGTTCCTTCTCCAGAAATGATATTGTGCCCTGCTATTATCGGTTTCAAAATTCAAAGGTGGTTTTCACGTGTATTAGGAAAATTGAGACATTCCTTCATTTTGGAACAGTGGTATATTTCATATGACTCGGCTTATAAAATTAAGTGTGTTTATATCATACTTGTTCTACTCACAGTTCATAGGTGTCATAACTATACTACTTTGGCCATTTTGTTTTATTATATTTTTGTTACCCTCATCAAAAACCAAGCCTGGCTGACTTGCTCACAGAGTTTCAGAAACATAAAGAAGGCAGTGCCCAATTTCTGCCTCGATTGCTAGTTTGAAGGTTGAGGCCTTTGTAGGAGATGAGAGTGAAGTTAAATGTCTTCATATTTCTTCTCTTGAGGTGGAATCCTGAGCTTAAGTGGGTGGGAAAGGATTGGGAAGATGACAAAAACATCTGCATTAGTATGCAGTGTTTTGAGATTCTCAACGCACTCTTTCCAGGAATACTAGACATTGGATGCAAACCCTCTAGGAAAAGCTCTACACACGTCTCTTAAATACCAAACAGAAGGCAGAAATATAGATAAGCCAGAGGCAATGCTTCTGGCTGTATTCTGTGGATGATATTCAGGGCTTTGGAAGTTTCTATATGCCTGTATCAGGACACAAAGCTCCTGAGAAAGCCAGAGGCCCAGGGTTCAGAACAAAGAGACTTTTGTAGGGACTTCAAATAGGGACAAAAGTACACAAACTTCAGAAAGGATGTAAGACAAATACCAAGAAAAATCTGGATGGATCCAGTTGCACCTCTGTGGTCTTCAATTGCAGAGTTAGCCTGAACAGGCACTCTGGCGATCTAGCTCTCTTCTACTGCTAAGAGGGATGAGAAGGTCCATGCTCCTACTTGGTGTCTTTTGAAGGTATGGGTTTGGGCGCAGTGAGCATTTATAAGCAAAGAGACTGTTTGAACTCGGCTAGACTTAATGGCAGATTTAAAGAGATACTCACACCCTAGCTTTTCCTTACTCCCACTTACAGATGTCCATGCTAGGAAGACTCCATTCATTATATAATTATTGCCTCTGTTTTGTATATTTAAACATGGTGTAAAATGTTTGCAACCGCACTAATACAGGATAAGATATTTAAGTTAAAGCTGCTATGTATTATAGCCAGATACTATATCCCTTTTAATAAAAATAATCTTAAATGATCTCTTTCAATTTTCTACTCAAAACACTGCACAACATTTGAATAGGTATAACTAATCTCTCCCTGAAAAGCTGACACACAGAATGAATTGCCACATTAACGGACCAGACAGGTTATTCAACTTTTGGGAGAATTTAGCTCTTAAAAACATTTTTATTTTCTGACACAAAACTGCAAATTGCTTCTTTGGAAATTTTACTTGTAATTTTAGCTCTGCCCTCTGTAGAAGCACAAAATTAATTGTTATTTCTCTTGACAGGGTTTCGTTATTTGAAGGCTGCCATTGTCGTTATCAAAGCTCTCCTTAGAGATAAACATCAGATTCTTTCTTATTCTAGGTTCCCTTGTGGCTGGGTAGCACTAGTAGGAGGAAATGAAGATTTTGAATTTTATGTGGATTGTTGATGCAAACAGTGTTTGTATTTCAATGTGTGCTCAAGAAAGTCATGCAGGGTCTGGTGCTGAGGAGCCCTAAGCTAATGGCATTGTTTCCTCAGGACAGTATAGAATTGGCAACCCAGGGAATAAGGCATTCAAAAGAATGACTGTTTCCTCTATTTCTTACTGAGACATAAATTGAGGATGCCATTTGCTAAGCACAAGATATGGGAATCAAACTTCCCTTTGTCATGGGACTACATAAGATTGATTTATACTAGCAGTGTCAAAATTCTTTTCAAACAATCTAAATATATATATATATAATGCTTCCACATTCACTGCTATAGTCAACAAATATTTATTGTGTATCTAGCATATCTAAGACATACCCTTGGCACTAGACAGCTAGCACTACCAAAACAGACAGTCCCTGCTCTCATGGAGCTTACATTCTGGCATTGTAATTGAATCATAAGTAACTTTATTTATAAATACAGATATTTCCAAATGAAACTAGCCCATTTACATATGTTTACATTACATGAATAAAGCACACAAAGTAATGCTTCTTAATGCGTTTTAAACAATCTTCACTTAAATCATACTTCAATGAATATACTGAATCAGAAGATTAATAATCAGAAGATTATTAATATGCTATAATTAAGAAGGCAGAATTTACTAACTTAAAATACACTTGAGAATATAAATTATGTTTTTAAGTTAGTTATTATACGTAAATAAATTTTGAATCCTTTCCATTCCTTCCCACATGGTCTCTTCCATTTTTATTTCATTATTATTACTTTTTTCCTTCTGTGTCTAGGTTGCTGTCATTCAAAATAATGATACTGATATATAAGATACATACTGAAGAGTTAGTGTATGACTGCCATTGTTTTACATGCCAATTTGTGAAGTTAGTAGTAGTGTTATTTCTAGTTTGCAACTGGAAAAGTTTGCATTTAGAAACATTAAATACATAAAACATAAAAGCAGAAGCACGTGACAAGTGTCAGCTGGATTCTAAATCATGGTGCGTATGATTTAAACATCTAGGCACTTAACAATTACACTGCATATCATGGCTTCTGTCCTTCTTTATTATTTTTGTCACAAACAAAGGATAACAACTACTTATTCATTCAGGTAGCTTATCTGTTGAGCATTTACCATGTGTCAGACACTTTCTAAATCCTAAAAATACATACAGTAGTGAAGTAGTGAACCAAACTCACAAAATCCCTCTTTGGAAAAATACAGTTTCCCGGATTCCTGTCTTTAGGAAGCTATACTTAAAATTTATAAGTACAAAATTTATAAGTACAGTAAACATTTAAAAGCAAAGCATTTTAAAACAATTTTTCAAGGCAACATATAAGTATCTTCACACTTTTTCTGATCATAAAGAATATAAATAGTAAAGGGTTAAGAAATTTATTTAATGTCTTATAAAAGAGCACTGGAGCAGAATGGAAATAAAATCCTATAGAGAAGACAATAAATCTGCTTTTTCTCTTTCCTCCCCTGAACCGGGCCACCTCCCTTTCTGCTCTGCTGTTGTTAGCAGAGCCTGGAGCAGTCAGCTAATGGCTCACAGCATGAAGCAGGCAGTCTTAATGTCCTCTCCCCTCCCCACATGTCCCAGCAGCAGCACCTCAAGAAGAGATCAGCCTTGTGTCTCACATTTCTAGTTTCACTGTTTCTGTTCTTCCATGAGTATTAAATCTAAGAAAAGAATTCTTTTCCAAAAGTTTGAAACTAAAAGGATTGCTCTGAGATTATATTTGATCTGGGTACACATCTATCTCACAGAAAATGCCAAGTATCCAGCAGATCAAAGAGAAAATATTTGATGAAGATAAATTACTTCACAGATAATCTTTCAAAAATGTATATATTTGCTATATCAGCAGAAGGCTTTCTTATATGCACTTTATATGACATCTGGTAGCCATTTTTCTAGAATGGTAAGCATTAGGACTACAACTCACTTGTAGATTATTTTTTTTCCTGCAAACAAAAAGTATATTCCCAGCAATTCACTCCCTACTGCACTGATAACAACACCTGCAGGTCTGAATATAATGCATGTAACGTTTGATTACTTTGACTTAAAACGTTGTTCTTTAAGACTGATATTCAGAATGAATGGAAAAAATTCTATTTGATTCTCTTGTACTTCTAAAAATTAGCTAAATTTCATATAGTAAAATGCTAACCCTAAGAAATACAACATAAACCTTTACAGAATAATTTGTATTCAATCTCATTATATTTTAAATCACTCTACATTCAAAACCCAGTTTCCCTCTTTATTCAGTTTAGAAAATTATAAAAGAATTAGAAAGTTAAATGCTTTGCTGCATTCCTAACATTCAGATTCATCACTAGCATATAGTAAGCGCTCAATAAATATGTTTAAAAATGAGCGAATAAATGAGTTAAAAGCCATAAATGACACTTATTGGATTATCTTTACTTCATCCCAATGAACAATCATAGTAGCTTAAAAAGCTTAATAAAACACTTTATTTACATACTAAGTCCAAAGCACAATATTTATAAGTATACAACAATGTTTGCTTAACAGATACAATCACTGAGGTATGTGCAGTGGCTCTTTCCTTGGTAGTTCTGTCTTTCTCAACCTCTCCCTCTCTCTTTTTCTCTGCTTCACTCTCTATTCACATGCACACGTCCACACAGAGAAGCTAAAAAGACTTCAGATGCATTATCACTCTTTGTGCACACGGATCCATTCAGTCTGAACAGAAATTTCATTTTGAGAAGATCACACATGAAAAGCTTTCATTCCTCAAAGCATCTCCAAGTACCATGCATGTTATTTTTCAAAGACTGGGTTTACATTAGAGCTTACAGGATGCTGCTTTCATCATTCACTCAGTTTTTATCAAAACGGAATTGCCTTCTTCACTTTATTTCCAAATCCCTTGATTTAAATGATATAATAAATGAAACTCTAAATACACTGCCAGTTAACTTTCCATGTCACTATTAGTTCAAGTATGACTTCATGAAAAAATTAGTTTCCAATTAATTATAAGAAAAAAATATATATATATATAGTTGGGCTTTAGGTGGTTTTTCCTAACAGAGGGGAAAAGTGGAATTAAAATATTTAGCCTCAACATAATTCACACTACTTTGGAGTGGAGTGAATTATCATTCAAGCCATTTAATCTAATTTAAAATATGACCAAATTTTGAACTGGGAATTTGTTTGCAGTTTTCAAAGTCATTGTGCACAGTAGACACATGCATATGCACACCCCTTTGTCTGTCTTGAGCATTTAGAGAAAAGGGAAGAGGGAAAAATCTATAACTATAACTACATAACTGCATTGTATTAGATCATTGCTACAGACAGAAGACGTTAAAGGGGAGTGTGTGTGTGGAGAGCCGCTGACCTACAAACTCAGTGAAAATTTAAGGCAGAAAGCCCTGTGTATGCTTCATTCAGAGTTAAAGTATTGCAATGTCTATGCTTTCCTTCTTTTATTCCTTTCTTTCTTTCTTCCCTTCATTCATCTATTCAAAAAACTAGTTACTGAGTGCCTAGTATGTGGTAGATACAGTGCTAGATCCTGTTCTATGCACTGAAAACATAATAGAAAAAATAGGCAAAACTTTTTTTCTTAAGAGAGTTTTTATTATAGTAGTTGGAGACAGATAATTAACAAATAAGTAAATAAAATATATGGTGAGACATACAGCAATGGAGTGGGAGTGTGGGTGATCAGGAATGGGTCTGAGACTGCAACATTTGAGATCTGAATGGCAGGAAGGAGCCAGCCATGTCAAACTAAAATAAAAAGCATTCTAGCTGAGTGTGGTGGCTCATGCCTGTAATCCCAGCATTTTGGGAGGCCAAGGCAGAAGGATCACTTGAGGCCAGGAGTTCAGGACCAGCCTGAGCAACATAGTGAGACTCCGTCTCTACAAAAAATAGAAAAATTAGCCCGGCATGGTGCATGTAGCCCTAGCTACTCAGGGAGTTGAGTGAGGCAGGAGGATCACTTGAGCCCAGGAGCTTGACGCTGCAGTGAACTATGATGAGGGCACTGCACTCTAGCCAGGGCAGCAGAGCGAAATCCTGTCTCAGTGAAATGAAATAAAATAAAACAAAATAAAATAAAATAAAAAGCATTCTGGGAAGAAGAAACAGCTATTACAATGTCCATAGGTGAAAAATAAGCTTAGCGTGTTCAAGGAACAGAAATGAGGTCAGTAAAGGTAAAGGTAGGAAAGCCAATCATGTTTTGGCCTATGATTGAGATTTTAAGGCTTAGCCACAAAGATCTCACTGTTCCCTGATAGTTTGTCTTTGCCCTTGTCACTGCAACCAGATGATTAATGGTGCTTTTTATGGGTACTCTAGCAAATGCATCATTTTGGACTTTTATTGGGCGCAAAGCTCAGAGAGTACACCATTTCAGTCTCTGGTACGTTGATGAAGAAATATTGTTATTTACTCTAAGTAACAGAAGCCATTTATTTTTAAATATGAAAACTATGAAGAAACCCTGTTTTGATCTTATTTGGTGTTTATCTTTCTTTCTCATTTATGGGTTGCTTCTGGGATTTTCATGCCTTTTAGCTTTCTCTGACCCGTTAAAGCAGTTAGATTGCAAGGGCTGATTCCCATACAGGAAATTTCTTCTTGCCCCTTACCAGAAACCACAGCTTGCACCTGGCTCTCCTGAATCACAGTGCCTCCTTCCCATGTGCTTAGTAGAGCCAAAGACCCTCACAGCTGCAATTATTTCTCCTCCTATGCATTACTTTCTTTCTCTTCCATAAATGCCTTTTCTGCTTTTTGTTAAGGATGGGATTTAAAGTCAGAAAGGCCTCAGTTTAAGGATTAGCTCTTGCTAATCTTGAATTTTGTGATCTTGGACAATCTGTTTATCCTCTTTAACCTTCACTTTTCTCATTGAAAAAATAATCATAAGACAGTGGGTTAATGCATGCAAAGAATCTGGCATACCGACAAGCACCAGGATAGCATTTATTATGTGTTGGCTGCTACCATCATCTTCATCAGCTTTATCTTCATCATCTGGGTCTCTTTTCCTTAGAATTGTGCTTCTCAAAGTGTGGTCCCTGAGTCAGCAGTACGAGCATCTCCCCACAACTTGTTAGAAATGTAAATTCTCTGGCACTACTGAATCAGAAACTGGGGTGCGGCCCGGGAACTTATGTTTTGCCAAACTCTCTAAGTGATTCCAATGCATGCTAATTGTGCATTAGAAGAAATGTATTGCATATTGTTTGCATTTAATTGTTCATAATTAAGTTCCTCAGAATTGTGCTGGGTGAGTGGCTCAGAAATTTGTAGTATTTTTAAAAATTCTTTAAAATCATTTGAGACAAAATAACTTATATTTAGCACATAGCTCATATGCAATGCAAATAAAAGGTAGACAAACAAAATGTATTTTGTTCCCTTCAAAGATCTGTATAGTTGTATCCAGATATTAGAATAATCTCCTGAAAACACTTAGTCAAGGAACAAATAATTGTTCCTAGGAAGTTTTCATACTTGTTTCAAGTCTCATATAAATGAAAACTTACTCACTAAATAAAATAGTAGAGCTTAATGGTACATGTTTTATTTAATAAGTTCAGAAAGTAAACATACTATTCTAAAGTACAATATAATGATTAGTGTAATAATGAATATTATTCCAAATTATCACCTACATCAAAATTCAAACATTTTGGCTAAGGAAGCAACTAGAAGTTACATGTATGTGAAACACAGTGTAAACCTTCTTTTCCACAATTTTACTTAATATGTGTAGTTTTATCTCCTTTATTCCACGCTATATTTGTCTCCTATATAAGGATGATAACATAAGCTGCATCAACACAGCATATTCATATCCAGGACTGCCACTATAATGCTTTGACTTTTGTGAAAACTCTAGTATATTTATGAAGTAATTTACAAGGGATATGGTGATTCATAAAACAATATTCAGTTGTAATGCAGAATAAATTGATCTAAGCAGCTTATCCATAAGTCCTTATACAATCAATGGTTGAATTTTTTTAGTCCTTATCTAATCATTTTTTTAGTAGAAGAATATTTTTTCCTAATGTAATTTCCTAAGGAACAAAACTATATAAACGTAATTAAACTAATATTTTATAAGGATAAACCTCTAGACTTAGCAAAGAGCAGATTGGCTTATTGTCAATATAACAAAGATACGATCTCCCTCTGGGGAAACGGGCAGGTGTTTTTGCAGCCTATTATAAAAGATTTGGGTTCCCTAAGCATGGGTTCCCTCAGCTATGTTGCAAACTCATTGTGTGTACAGTATTTATGTCAGTCCTCCACACTCTCCTACATGACCTGGGAAACATGTGGAACTAATGTGAATGCTGATACTATGGCTACTGTCATTGCTGTGAGAAATACAATCCTCTGTCTCTGACCCAAGGAACTTATGTCTTCTACCTTTGTCCATAAAACAATGTACGACTAAATTTTCAGCTTGCATATCAAAGCTTCACAGTTCTTGATACACATATGGCAACCACAGTCCCACAATCCTTTCAGTCTGTTTCAGTATTCTGATATGATTAATATAAATTAAAAGTCTGGTTTATGCAAGTATGGATCTACCAGTAGTGACTGTGTTCTAACAGCTACCATAGCAATTTAAAAATCTCTTCCTATGATCCAAATGTTTGTGTCTCCTCCAAATTTCTATGTTGAAATTCTAACTCCCCAAGTGATAGTATTAGTAGATGGGACTTTTGAAATGTAATTAAGTCATGAGAGTAGAGTAGAGACCTCCTGATTTGGTTTAGAACCCTTATAAAAGAAACGCTGGAGAGCCTGTTCACCTCTTCTGCCCTATGAGATGACACAAAAATGATGGCCATGCAGGAAACAGGCCCTCAACAGACACCGGATCTGCCAGTACTTTGATCTTGGACTTACCAGCCTCCATGACTAAGAGAAATAAATTTCTGTTACTCATAAGCCAGGCAGTTTATGATATTTTATTATAGCAGCCTGAGCAGACTAATACTTCTCTCAGTGAACTAATAGAGAAGATTAAAAGATAAGTAGTAGATATTTTGTTTGAAATATTAAATCAAAAATACTACCATTTGTACATATTTACCAACTGTCCAAATTCCTTGTTGTATTGTGAATCTGTATGTTTTTGAGGAGTCTTTTTACACCAGGAAAGTTTGTCAAAATTTAAAAAGATGTTTCATGAAATGTTGAAATAATGTGTATAATTTTACATATTGCCATTTTTATAATTTGGATTATTATGCTGATTGTATCACCATCTCTTGAAAATGTGTTGTGCTTTGTTATTTTGTCTGGGCTAAATCAATATTTACCAGAAAAAACTGATATTTAGTGTAGAAAAAATGTTGGTGTTCATAATGTCATTAATCATTACAAAACATTCTATATTGAAACACTGATAACAAATATGAAATGAAAAGACTTTGGAATAAGAAACCAAACAAACAAAAAAATAAAACTTGCAATAAACACTAACACGTATCATGATATAGCACAATCTACAAAAAAAAAAAAACCTGCTAAAACTTCATTGCACAAAAATTCTGCCATGACAGAAGCATTCCTAAGCCATATTCCAAAGCTGAAGTTGTCATTGATTTGAATGTGGCACACGTATCCAGTAGAAATATATTTCCGCAGAAAAATATATCCAGGCCATAAGTATATTTGTTTGTTTTAATAAATCATGAGTTACATAGCCAGCTTTCTGTATTGTTTATAGATATTTTTGTAAAAATTTAAACGCATGTTCTAAATAAAAATCATTTATTTTGCAAAAACTTTAGAGAATATCCTCTATATTTTAGTCTTCTATGTTAAATCTGCAAACAGCATTGTTTTCAATTCTTCTTTCATGAACATATCTCAGGGGCTTGAAATTGAAGGCTAAGTCATATTTTCTCACTTTCAGAATCTAAGCAATTCCCAGGATATCAGATCTCAGACCTACTACATTTAGCTCGTAGGCTATAACACAAAATAAAGGTCTTTGGCTCAGGAGTCACTCATATGCAACTTGTTTAAATAATTTTTATCTAAAGATTAAACAAAAGAGAGAGAGAATGCTGTGTAGTTTTAAATCTAAAATCAGTCTCAGACATCTATCAATTAAAACAGAATATAAAATAAATAAAACAAAAATATATAATGGAAATAAACAGCAATAGCAAATAAACAGAACTACAAAATAGTAAGAAATAACAAACATATCAATATAGTAATCTGAATATAAACCAAAACTTTATATTAAAATAAACTGAATTATGAAAAACGCGGAAACTTAAACACATTTTCTCAGGCAGAAGTACTGAAACTTTGTAGGTAAGGAAAGCAGACAGTTCTCCAGAGACTAAAGCAGTTTGTCAAAATGTGACATGGATATAATTTTATTTTTGAGGTGAGGTTTTTCTTTGACCTTACTGAAATACACAGCATCTCTAAGACTAGGAAGGGGGTCAGTACAAAAGCAGCACTACCTTAATATTTTCTAAAATGTCTAGCCATAAAGTTTTATCTATTCTGAGAATCTAGAGCATCATCTTGCTGTGTTTATATAAAATGTATTCACTGACATAGACATTTCAATATTTTGAAATTTGCTTGAAGTCCTATAAAATTAGGGTCAGAGAAGACATCTTTTATAACATAAAGTTAAGGTGGCTATAAAACTTCTGTCACATTTATTGCCATTGTATCTCTGGCTTTTTTTTTTTAATGTATCAGTTACATTTCTAATGGCAACTTCAGAATTTCTATGTCAGAGGGTATGTGAATGTAAGGGGTGGTATATGGGTTGGAGAGATATATAAAGTTGTATTTTCATCTACCTAAAATTGAGCAATGTCAATTATCTGTTTCAAAAATGACATGAATTCTAATGGAGATTAAGGGATGGCACAGACTACCAAACCCTTACTTGGCAAGTCCAACAGACTTTTTTTGTAACTTCTGCTTCATATCTTTTGTCTGTATATATTCAGTTCAAATGTATACTTTCTTAGAGAAAGGACTTGTTGCTTAATTTTATTGCTTTATATTCAATGTGCAATTTCTTAGACTATTATTACTTTCATTCTTGATCATCCCAAGAAGGACCCAGGCACATTTTATATACTTATATTTTTGAAATATTAACTGTTTTTCATAATGTTTAGCTTTCTATCTGTAAAATTTATCTTCTATATATTATACAACAATAAATTTACAGCTGTTGGATTCAGTATGAGTGTGTGTATGTGTATGTGTGTGTGTATGTCTGTGTGTGTGTGTTTTCCAAAAGAACAGTCTAGTTTCTCAGTGGTTAAAAAAAAAAAAAGACAATATAATAAAATCCACCTAAATCTTAATTTTTTTTAATGCTGATTTAAGTTTGTTATATAGGAAGGGAAGGGAAAAAACTTCTAGGGGGTTTTAGGACATCATAGTCTAGTAGAACACAAACCAGCACAAGGTGATCACAATACAAGGCACAGGCACTGCTAACGGAGAATGCTGACTGTGGACACACAAAGGAGGGAACACCTGACTAGGCTTGGGGAGAATCTGGAAAAGCTTTGTTTCAGGAAATTTTCACTTGGCTTCCAGATCTATCTCCACCTTTCCCGCTCTAGCTTTCTGACCTGACAGGTTATGTAGGCCATATGGATGGCTCCAGAGCATCTGACTAACAGGAAATTTGGCCAATGGGGAGAAGAATGTGTTCAGTGCACTGATTTCCCTGGGCTTCCTCCCTGCAAAATCACTGTGTCCTATGGCTACTGGTCCTTTCCATTCAGCTGCCTCTGCAGAACTTCCCCCTCCCCCTTTTTGTCTTCCAGTTTTAGATAACTACTCTCTCCCCTTTGGGCCTAGGACTGTAATACCTCTTTTTGATTAGCTTAGATTATTGTATTATCATTTGTGTCTTACACTCTGCCCAAACTTCTGTAAATAGACTCACTGTAATATATTCCTCTTGAGATAGTGTACTCTGAGTGTGGAACCTATTTCTTGTTGGAACCTTGATTTACACAATGTGAATCTTAAAGGATAATTAGAAGAGCAGATAATTTCTCAGAGACCCATAAAAAGCCTAGGGTTAATAAAAAAGAACAGCAAAAGATGAAGGTATACAGCTCTAAGGAGTATGGATACTACCCTAAAGATAGTAAACATAAACAAGTGTTAAAGATTTCAGGTAAAGGAGTGATATGACTCTGTTTGCCTTTTACAAAGATTACTTGGACATTATTTAGGAAGGAGTTGTAAAGGGAAACTTCACTTAGAGCAGTTAGCAAACTAAAGTAATAAGCCAGGCAAGAGATATTTAGGATTAACAAATACTTTAAGAAAGGTGGTGGCAATGACAATAGAGAAGAGAACTGTAAGAACAGTGAAGTCATAAGGGGTGCAAGAGGTGATTATCAGTTGTCTTGCTTGAAAAAAATGAATGGATGGAGGTGTTATTAACTGAGGGAGTAGTTAGAATAGTATCCAAAGCGAAGATTCAATGAGTCAAATTGACAATGAGAAGTCAGGAGAGCATTTGAGTTAAGATGTAAGAGGCAGATTCATGTGTTAAATATTTTGGCTGCATACACTGTAACGTAGCAATAGGGAGATTTAACAAAGAATTAGTCTTACAATTAGAAGTATTAATACTAAACATTAAGTAGTAGAGGACAAGAGGGATAATACATGCATCTAGCCATAATATTTTTAGGTGTGTGGATTACAATATAAATGTGGTGAAAAATAAACTCAAATGTCGTTATATGCTAAATTAAGAAGAAGAAATTGTAGGTAGACTTTTATGTTCAATATCAAAAGGCTCAACTTTATGTGGATTACAAAACACATGACGAGTTTCAGAAAGAGCACTTCATTTTCTAATTATAATAAATTTGTGTTTTAATTTTTAAAATGCCACTCTCGAGGTAGATAAATATAAAATATAGTGACTCTTCAGTGGTCCCACATGTTTTGGTTTCATGATAAAATGTTATTGAAGATGATATAATTAAAACATCCCCATGATATTTTCTGTCTCATAGAGACAAAAGTCATTTGTTTCAAGTACAATATATTTCATATTGATTAGGTAATATATAATGCAACAGAAGATAGCAGAAATTACAAGTCTTTTTGTCATCTCAAACCACATACCAGCCTCATTTGTGCATCCATCTACCATTTCTTTCTATTGTGAAGTCCTCTTTACTTTCTATTTATTTGCCAGTTTGCTTAATATAAAATGCAAATTTCTCAAGGGTAAGGGATCATTCTGAATAGTAATCATAATAATGACTATTAAAAAATCCTAAAATTATTCAAAGGCTTATTTTATTTTATTTTGCATTTAATTTATCCCTCAGAAGTTCAAGGTATAAAAAAAACTCAGGCTGGAGTTTTTCTATAACCATCTACTTACAATAAGCAAACTGCAGAATGTGGATTCCCTACTGAAATCTGAGAAGGGTTAAGCATTACTTTGCCAAATATCCACTGGCTACAGGAGTAACAGCTAGAGGCCAAATTTCATCATTTAGAATTTGAAGCAAGTGACATGTAGTTCAAGATTTTAAACAATTAAATGTTTTATTTTCTCTATATGTACTTAAATTTCTATATCATTTTTTGTCTGTCATATTCAACAGCATTAGATTATAAACCATCCAATGGAAGAGGCCACATCTTCCTTGTTTTATTAATATATTTTAAAGAAAAACAAAGGTTTAATATTTTTTGGTGATATAATGAAAAAAAGTTACTGTGCCTGTAAAATCTATTTAGTATTCTATACCCTAGCAATCATTGGTCCTTTAACCTTCCTGATGCCATGGTTAGCTAAATCACCTTATAAATTTAATGAAGTCTTATTCACTTAGTAAACTACCTGGTTCTAGAACAATAAAATATCATTAAAGAGGTAAATTTGCCTCAACGATAGATTCTTTTATACTTTCTCCTTTAAAATTTCATTTTTCTTGCATCCAAAATGAGTATATAACTTTCACACGCAATTTACTCAAATAATTGTTTGGTATAGGTAAGAAAATAAATACAAATATTGTAATCAGTATTAATACTACATGTTAATATTTTTAATGATTCTTTTTAATTGTGAGTTTTAAACTTTAAGACTAAATGAAATACATGCATTGTCGTTTGAACCACATAAGCTAAATATTTTGCTGTGATTGTTGACTGGACTTTAGTATAAAAATAACCCCCAAACACAATCATGACTGTTCTCTAAAATTCACATGCTGAAAATGATAAGGTAACTCCTCTTGGCTTACTACTGAAATAAAAACATATTTTCGTGATAGCACCATACAGAAACAGGACTAGGGCTTAGTTTATTTTCAGACTCAGATGGTATCTTTCAAAGTAAATGCTCCAGTCAAACAAACAATAGCAACATCTGCTCATATTGATGAAAACTTTAGGACCAGTTGAGAGCCTTTATTAATTTTCAATTGAAAAGCAGATCATACAGTAGAGGAAAAACACAGTCCTAGCAATCATTTGCATATTAATATAACATTACAAAATTGTAATTTGGAAAAGATAATATTAAAAAGTGAAAACATATTATCTTGTCTAGCTATCAAATGGCATACACTGATGTTTTCTCAATAGTCTCTTAATCTTGGCCACTGAAAACTGAAAACAACAACAAAACAACAAAAAGTAATGCTCAATGGAGGACACATGTTCAGCTGCTCTTTAATAAGTGTTTTCAAAATAGAAGCCCTTTGTAGTGGAAGTCTCCGAAAATGTCAGAGCTGATTGCAAATAAGCACCATACACCTCACAGGGGGCTGAACCCAGAGCCTCCTATTGTTCAGGAATATTAAAAGCAGTTGTTTTAAGACTTCACTGAACATTTTACTAATGTGTTACTGAATCAAATCTGTTTGCACATCATTATCTAACTAGGTCAAGTGAATACAAAAAGATAGTTGTTTAAAACTGATGAAAACTGCCTAAATACCTCTTTTGTTTATTAAAGTAAATGTATCACTTGAAAGTATGATTGCATAGTAAACTCCCACTCCAGGTATTATTTTTTTCAATCAAGAAATAGGGAAGCTGAATTAGCTTTTATTTTCAGAGATAAGAGCATGGTGAAACTCTGTAAAGGGTAATTTAATAGGCATGTTTCAATATGCCAAACAGTGAGGGGCAACAGGGCATATATTTCTATCTTCATTTTACAGCAAAGCAATAACACGGTATTGCCTCTTACAGCCACCGGGGAGAATTTGTGAAGGAACCTCTGCTACCCGACTTTCCTCATTTTGTTCTCCAAAAAAAAGACACTCCTAATTGGACATTATCATTATATGCTACCCCAGGTTGCTAAAAATATCAAATTTTAATTTTCACTAAAATGCCTTAATAGTAGTTTTGAATATTTCCATAAAGGTAGAAAAATAATGTTCATTATATTCATAAAAACCGAGCATAGCATTCTATGAAAACACCACAGAAATTCAACTGAAATTCAAAGAGAAATATTTAAAACAGGATTTTGACATCCAGCAAGTTTTCTCTAAAGAGGCTTCATGGTGGGATAGTCATTACCTTGGTGAATTCACCACCATCCAAGGTCAGGCCATTACGACTGCAGAGTCAGAAAGTTGCTATTATGGGAACACTAAGCACCAGCCCATTACTCTGTGCAGATTCACATTAGCAAAATTCAGATAGTGACAGAAAGCCCTGGTACAAACTTCTTAATTTCCAGGTAGATTCATATCTCTTTGCGTGCACTGGAATATAACTAATACATTTGCTAAACAATTTATTCATCTGACCAACTAATTCTTTTTCCACAACAGACCTAAATGGAAGCCAATTAAAATCAGAAGGTTGCTTGGAGAACCCAAATCCAAACAGGGGAGTTAGATGACCCACATTTTCAATGGCTTACAGCCTACAAAGTCCTAATATAGCCTTTCCAATGACATTTATATATGGGAAGGCATTTCTGTCTTGGGGAGAGGTTAACTGGAAGAGAGTTAGGAAGATGATGCATCTATTCTGCATTAGATGGTAATTAAAATGCTATTTTATTCACCTTAAAATGAAGGCTGTGCATGCTTCTTTTTTGGTTGCTATGTGAAGTACACTCAATTTTACCTTTCTATTTTCTTATTTAAATATTCCTTAAACTTTATTTTGAATAGCAACTTACCACACCATTATAGAAGATCAAGAATTAAACTGAAATAAAGGCTTTGACAGTTTATATTTTGACAGGCAAAAGTTTGGCTTGTCTTTTTCTCCATTTATTTTATTATTTTTTAAAAAATTTATTTTATTTATTTATTTTTAAATTTATTTCAGAATATTACGGGGGTACAAATGATTTGGTTGCATAAATTGTTTTCGTACCGTGCCCATCCCCCAGATAGTGTGCATGGTACCTGTTAGGTGTGATTTTATCCATCCCCTCCTCCCCTCTCCAACCTGCTTGATTTCCAACAAATGTTAATTCCATATGTGCACATAGGTGTTGATCGAATAGTTCCAATTTAATGGTGAGTACATGCGGTGTTTTTTTGTTTGTTTGTTTGTTTCCTATCATTGTGATACTTCACTTAGAAGACTGGTCTCCAGCTCTATCGAGGTTAATATATGAGGTATTAGTTCACCATTATTTTTATAACTCAGCAGTACTCAATAGTATACATATGCCACAGTTTATTGATCCATTCATGTATTGATGGGCACTTTTTCTCCATTTAAAGGAGAATGTTCTTAAGATTTCTTTCACCAAGAGATAGACTTTGTATTGGTAATTGGGAGAAATAGGACACAACTACCACGTTGTGCAATGCCATGCACTGCACACTATGTCATTATCGTTATGATAATGAGATAATTTAAGGCATGGTATATTTTTTCCAAGTGCATTCTTAAATTATACAGCTCAAATTCAGTATTAAGAAAATTAATTAATGAAGATTTTATTTATTAGGTTAAACATTATGGGATTCATCTATCCAACTTAAAAAGTGAGATACTACCAGGCACAGTGGCTCACGCCTGTAATCCTAGCACTTTAGGAGGCCAAGGCAGGGGATCACTTGAGGAATTCGAGAACAGCCTGGGCAATAGAGACTCCAGCTCTATAAAAAATAAGAAATGAGCTTGGCATCGTGCACACCTGTAGTCTCAGCTACTCAGGAAGCTGAGGCAGGAGGATCACTTGAACCCAGGAGTTTGAGGTTGCTGTGAGCTATGATGACACCACTACACACTGCACTCTGGCCTGGTGACAGAACAAGACCCTGTCTCAAAACAAACAAACAAACAAGCAAAAGCAAACAACCCCAACCCCCACAAAGTAAGATACTAACGTGTTCACCAAAGGTGAAAGTGAACATTTAGGGAATAGCACACAGCCATACGGTTTCTTAAACTCCAATTAAGGCTCAAAACCATTTCTGAAAAGCAATGTTATCAAACTGATTGAAAAGACACTTGGGAAAGCCCAAACCCATGTATCAGGAATAAAAAATATTAAATCAAATAACAGCAAGCTCTGCTATTTTAGTCTTTTCAAAATATCTTCAAACAAGACAATACAACTCAGAAATAGTAAGAAGGATAATATAAAAAAAATGAGGGGAGAGAGGGAGACAGAGAGAGAGAGAGAGAGCGAGTGAGCGAGAGAGAGCACCAGCAAAGAAGCTACTGGAATATTTGACATGACATTTTCCTCCTCTAAAATAAATACAGATCTCTTAATGTATCCTGGAAAGTCTAGGTTTAACCTGAAAACAGGAACAGCAAAACTGTCTGTCTGCTTAATAGAGAAGTGAACCGTATGAAAGGAAAAAGTTAATTAGCATTCAACTAATAGGCACCACAACTTGAGCACTCCCAATTGAGCACTTTTAAAAAGTAAGCGTTCAACTCATTTAAATATGCTGGAAGTTGAGCACCAGTTGAGCGCTTTCACAGCACGCTGAGTACTGATTGAGCTATTTCGAAGCACATCGAGCACTTTTCTGTGTGAATTCTTAGCCAAATTTCCATACCCCCAACCCTCCCTCTGCCTACACAGCTGCTAATCAAGAGGTGCCTTCCCGGTATGAAATTCCTTCGCCAATTAGAATTACATTTTAGCCTTTCATCTTTTATGTTTTAAGCGAATTAAGAAATAATAATAATTAGTGAATGTGTGTCAGAATGAAGTTCATTTCTTCTTAAGAGATATCAGTTAAGTCAATTCTATCCCTCAAGGGCTCAAGTTAAATTTTGGAAATTAGCATCCATGCTGAGAGCCGTGAGACTGTGTCCAAACTGAACCATGGACAGCACAAAGGATTTTTGATGGTTCATTCCTCCAGGTGTTTAAAACTGGCCAAGAAGCGAAGCAATCTGACAGTGGTGCAATTTCCTGGATTTTGCAATTTTGTTAAGGTTCTCACATGGGAAGGATCTCATCGATAAAAAGTAAATCTTTTCATGTTACGTGAGGCGATCATTTTCTTCCTGCTCTACTTTTTGCACAAATGAATGAAAATAAAACCATTAAGTGTTTGTTAAGTAAAAATTATATGTAGGCACAATGCCAAATACTGACAAGGATATGAAATTTACAATAGCCCCTGACCTTAACGTGTGTATCATTTTATTGGGAGAAATAGTGCAACATCCTGGCCTATATTGCGATCTGCTAATTTCTCTCCTGTTCTAATTTATCTTTCCTTAGTCATAATATTTAAATTATGTTCTCAGTATTTTATTGCAGATATTGGTTGACAGTCAAGTTTTGTGGTTCGTTTGTTTGCGTATGGAATGAGGTAGGTATAAATAGCTAAAAAACAAGTGCCTGGAGTCAGATTCTGGATATAGAAATATTGAGAGATGCTATTTCAGGAGGCCCTGTCCAAGCAACCAACTAATCTTCCTAGAAAGCAGTTCTATAATGCTAGTTGTACATGTAGGAAAAAGAACAAAACAAGAAACTACTTGTTCAGAAATGAGAAGTGCATGTCTCAAATCTTATATCCTACAAGAACCAGGAATGCTCCCAACACAAATAATAAATGTTTGAGGTGATGGATATCCCTGTTACTCAAATTTGATCATTACACACTGTATGCCTGCATTGAACTATCACATATACCTATAACTATATACAAGAATTATGTATCCATAAAATTAAAAATTAAAAAAAGAACCAGGCTGATCTCAACCTGGATAACTAAAAGAATAATATTACGAATAAATAAATAAATATGCTTATGTATTACTACCTATTTTTACCTCTCCTCAATTAAAACAAATAAAGGGATTGGAATGAATTTTTAAATGTTGTTTCATTTCATCTCTACATGGAAATTCTAGTAATTATCCCAGAAATGGCCAAAAGTAGACAGTCTAGGTAGGGGGCAGGTCAGTGTTGAGGAGAAATCTCCTCAACACTAACCTATAATGTTTTAAGAAATTCAGGTTTAGAATTTGGCCACATTGAATGAAGACTGAATTTATTATGAGGCAAACACGGTTACAGAAGGATGAAAGGGGGAAAGGTCACAATTGGATAAGAAGAAAATGTTTTGTTTATTCTGGTATATATGGCTTAATTTTTATTTAAATCAGTTATGTCTTAAACTCTTAAAATCAGGTAACCACAATTATCAATCTTTGTAAAAAATTTCACCTGAAAAATTAGCCATTTATTTAGAGCTTGCTACATGCAATATATTAAGCTGCATATGCTGTGGGATTTAAAGTTGAATAACGAAAGAACTTGACCCCATGAAGCTTACAGTCTAATGAAGAAGAACAATAAATAATGAGATGCTGGTGGTAGATTTAAAAGAACCAAAATTCAGAAAGATACGTGTCCAATAAATAAAGTTAGAAAAATAACGTGAATTGGTCTGTGGGGAAATTTAAAGGGCCACTTTTTGTTTCCTTAATTTTTGCTTCTCTGGTTATTGTCAGAATTTTTCTCTTTCCTATCAAGTGATTACTACTTTTAGAGTGCATTAACACTTTAAAAATCAGTTTTGTTTTGCATTGGAGTACCCAGCATGGTTTTCACTCAGCCATGTAAGCTATGTTATTTTACGTCTGAAGGGCTAGCAGGGTGGGAAAACAGTGGTTTATTTGCTTAATAAGCTTAATTATAAAGGAATATACCTGGGCATTTGGGGCTGACAGCTTGCTGCCCTAGTTAGATCCACTCATTCTCTGGGGAATAGGGTCCAACCTTCAACATCCCTGGATAGTGTATGAAGTGGGGCACCCCAAACTTGGTGGGTTCTAACCTTAAGGTCTAAAGTGGAGGCATTACTCTTGAGATACATCTTAACCAGGTCCCGCATGTCTGAGTGCTAAACACCACAGAGTAAGGGACTGTAATAAAAAAATAGGTAAAATGAAAGCAAGATCACCAGTTTCTCTATCAAATTAGGGGAACACAACATACTACTACTTTTGACTCAACTAAAGGGGCAGTGCTGGTGGAGGAAGGTTTAGTGTGGGGATGGCTGGGGGTGCTGCTGGGTCGGAGGGGACATTTTACTTTTGTAACAAGGCCCTGGGCAATATCAGCAACAGCATAGCCAGAGGGTGACTTGTGAATTTTCCCCTCTACCGCTGGTCTCCAAGTCAGATTCAGAGCATCTGGGTCATCACCATAAAAACCTCCACACCAGAATCCTTGTAGGTGAAAGGAAATGCTAGGTTTTGAAAAACCCTGCACTATTAGTGATCCTGCACTATTAGTTTAGAGAGAACCAGTGTTCCAACACTTTAGCTATTGGGCACTGCCAGGAAATAACTTTATTATTATTATTATCATTTTCTACAACAAATGTGCCTCAAGCAGGTGGGTTGAGAAATATGTTACAGTTTGAATGCTGAAACCTCTTAATTACTTATAATAAAAAATTATTTATGTTGCTAAACTATATTTGCTACCAAATTTCTAGACTCTCCTAATGGTAGTTATTCCGAGTTTACACAATTTAAAAAATATATAGATTCAAAGTCTTGAGCAGACTAGCCTATTGATAGGTTTATTTTATGGGCTTAGCTTGCTTTCAAGACCATCAATTTACCTTGAAAAAGAACAACAATGGTAGGATAAAGGCTGGATAATTTAGAAATTTAGAAATACTCTGAGGTTTATAATTCCCAAAACAGTTACAGAAATGCAAAGCTTAGGTTCTATTCATCAAAATCTGTCTCTTTTGAAATGGTGATTTTATTTCTGCCAAAAGGTTGTGAAATTTTTGTTTGTAGCTGCATTGAGCTCAGGTTAGTTTCACCAAGATGGGGTTTGGGCCATGGTGAAGATTTATTTCAGGCCTCCGAGAAAAGACAAATTTTTATCACTAAGAAATACAGTCAGGCCCATGTCCCTTTCTGGACCCCAGGTTCCCTAGGCCTCCCGTCCTGCTCATCTTTTTAGCTCTGCTCAGGGTGGTTTAGCAATCAGGAAGTCATCATTGCCATCTGTTTTCCCCACAATTCTGATCCGAGATGGACTGACTATTTGGACCTTTTAGATTAAAGCAGCATCAGCATTATTCCTTTGTTCTGAAAATTCACATTCAGCATATCTAGTGATCCTATCTTATATCAATACTTAAGTGACATCTTGTGAGCCACTGGAGTTCTCATGTTTCCTTTCTTTCCAAAATTCCCTCATGTCATAATATATTTCTTCAACCTAGGTATCTCTCTCTCTCTTTTTCTCATAAGCACACACACTAAAACTAAATCTATTTAGTCCAAATATCCTGTTTCTGTCTATGCTTAAGGGCAGAAACATGACAGAAATTCATAATCTTGATCAATTCCTCCATTATATCATGAAAGCATGCAATATATCTTACTTATAAAGTTCACAGCACAAACTCTCCTTATAAATAATTTAATGGAAGTTAGGCATACCAACTACCTCTTTTGTCATGAATAAAATATTATGAAGGATTTTTTCACTCTCATTGTATACCTGGAAAGGCAATATAGGCTTTCTTTACTAATGAGATATACTTGGTTTTGCTATTACTTGCTGTGTGACCTGGGGCCAGTCTGACAACTTCTCTGTATCTCAATTTCCTGGCTAGAGCTGGAACCCATTCTACTAAGTGAAGTATCCCAAGAATGGAAAAACAAGCACCACATGTACTCACCAGCAAATTGGTTTTAACTGATCAATACTTAAGTGCACATATAGTAATAACATTCATCTGGTGTCAGGCAGATTGAAGGGGGGTGCATACCATCTGGGGGATGGACACACTTGAACCTCTGACTCGGGTGGGGCAAGAGCAATGTATGTAACCTTAACACTTGTACCTCCATAATATGCTGAAATAAAAAAGAAAAAAGTAATAGAAAAAAATAAAAAGAAATTTCCTCATCTGTAAAATGAGCCGAAACACTGCACTTACTTCATGGGTTTGGTGTGATGATTTAATGTATACATTTAAATGTACACATTTAGATGATTAAATGTATAAAACACACTTAGAGTAGTGTCTGGCACATAAGAAAAACTCATTAAATGTTAGCTATTGCCTATGGCAACTACTTTAGTTTTTAGGATCAACTCACTCTGGCTGTTAATTAGTCATGCATATGAGTTTATATACATGATTCATTCCCTTTTCTTTCTCATTTATTTTGTGCTAAAAATCTCAGGCAGACTGACTTGCCCCTCAGATGGCATGTTCAAAGACTGCAATATAAACTTACTGGTTAAATGTTATTTTAGAGAGTTAAATGTTACTTGGAAAGCAATTACTGTCAAAAAATGCATTTCGTGATGAACATGTTAGAAAATAGTACAATAACTTTGAAAATGATTACTAAGTTAACAAAAAATGAAATAAAATGCAAACAATCTACTTAATCTAGACAGACAAATGCTTGTACATTATTCTTTTAATTTTCCACCTGTGGAATGAAAATGCTGTTATCCCTATCTCATTAGATTTTTTGAGGATTATACAAGATAACTTATAGCATGATTAGCAGTGTCAGACAACTGAAAAGAGCCCAATAAATGTGGGCTAGCTATTATTAGAGGTGAAGTGAGAAGCAATTATGATATGCCAGCAATAAAATTTCCATGAGAACAAATTTTATTATTTCAGAATTGAATAGTCCTAGAAAATGATTGTTAACCAGGGGTAATTTTATTTCCTACAACAATTGGGGCAGATACTACTGTTATCTACTGAGTAGAGACACAGATGATGCTAAACATAATATAATGTATAGGACATCTGGCCACAGCAAAAATTATCTCATCCAAATTGTGAATAGGTCCAAGGCAGAGAAACTTTGTTCGAGGTAAACACATTTTCATTTATCTCTGAAGTATTACTCCAGTCCATAGGCTTTCACTTAAACTCTATGGACCTATTATGTAAACATAAACAGCATACAGGGAAAGTTAGACTTTTACTCTCATTAAAACTGGTAATTTAAAAAAATATTTTTACTTTAAATAATTATCACTGAGAAATTCCCAAATTAAAGAGAATTAGTCTAACTATGGGTTAGCAAAAGGCGACATTATAATACACAAATGCTAATTAATCAATAGCAAGCAAAAGAAAAAAAAATCAAACATTTGTTAGGTTTTAAAATGTTTTAAATATGATATTATTTCACATTTTTATGCACTAAGAAAGCTAAAAACTGATACACAAAGAGATACGGACTTTAAAAATTCTCTAATTGGATCACTAGATGTATGTCTCACAACTCTAAATTGCTGGGGCAGTCATGTCATTGGGAATACCATTCAAAATATTTTTAAAACTCTATAAATCAGATATGCAGCACCAAATGGGGCACCTACCACCAGAAAGCATGCCAACTATAAGCAAGGAATAGAACTCTATTGGTGTACAATGCATGTAAGAATTACAAATACATTAAACTTATCTATTCCATTTAGTTCCAAATTTGCCCTCTTTCATTCACTTTTCCTTCACAATTTGGGTTTGCTTATTTGTTATGACAATTTTTAGAAATTGAAGTGTCCACCTACTTCTGAAGGTTAATATCAGTGTTTTCTACAGGCTATTCAGGTTATTACAGAACAAAACAAGAAGCATGGTTAAAAGAAAAAACTGAATATTTTGTAGACAATGAATTTTAAACAAATTTTGTTTTAGCAAGTCTCCCATGATATCTTTCAAAGTGAAGTTTTTGGCCAATTAAAGAGGGCTAATAATCTAACTCCAGGTTTGATCAAATGATATTGAAAAGTAATAGTTAATTAAATTTCAAGTGGCCATCAATTAGTAGCTTTTACTTCTAAGAGAAAGATTAAAAAGCTGAATATCAAATTTTGTTTTAAAAAATATATGAGGAACTATGTATATGACCTAAGGTAAAGTAAGTGGACTTGCTTTTCCAAATCTTCTACATTTATTTGTGTATAAATGCATATTGTCATATATATATATATATGATATATATCCTCTCATGCCAATATATAATACTTTGCATAAACATTAGTGTATTTCTTTTTAACTTTCTAAAGAGGATCTGAAGTACTTTACTATAAAAGACATATGGCATACTTTAAAAATTGAATTTCAGGACCAAGGTCTAATATTGAATTTTCATATAATAAGCACTGATGATCTAGACATCCAGGAACATTCTGACATATTAAAGTAAAATACCTATGTCTCTTGGATATACTGTATGTCTTTTTTTTTTTTTTTTTTTGAGACAGAGTCTCGCTTTGTTGCCCAGGCTAGAATGAGTGCCCTGGCGTCAGCCTAGCTCACAGCAACCTCAAACTCCTGGGCTCAAGCAATCCTCCTGCCTCAGCCTCCCAAGTAGCTGAGACTACAGGCATGCACCACCATGCCCGGCTAGTTTTTTTCTATATATATTAGTTGGCCAATTAATTTCTTTCTATTTATAGTAGAGACGGGGTCTTGCTCTTGCTCAGGCTGGTTTCGAACTCCTGACCTCGAGCAATCCACCTGCCTCGGCCTCCCAGAGTGCTAGGATTACAGGCGTGAGCCACCGTGCCCGGCCTGTATGTCTTATACCAAAGCAAAACAAAACACAAAACAAAAACCAAACAAGAACAAAAAAACTCAACAAAACATACCAAATTATTTTCAGTGTTTTTCTACAAGTAGGAACAAAAAAGAAATTTTTTAGAATAGTCTACAAGGCACTAAAAAATTCAATTAGCCAGAAAACTAATGGACCCTAACATTCATATAATGTTAGTATTGGATGGACACATATACGTTTAATCTTTTAAACTTCTTATGCTGTAGGACTTTTTTAAAAAAAATTAATAAAATGGGTTTTGCTAGAAAACTAAAATGAACTTTAAAAATTTTCTCTGTCTACAAAGTTGATGCTCCTCCTTCTTATCTGTATTATAGTGAGAAAAAAATCTAGATAGAATTGTCATCTAGGGGAACTAGCTAATTTTTCAATGAAGCTTCATGAGGTGGTAATATTATACCCTGAAATCTGGTCCTCTACAAATCTAAAATATTGATTTTTGTCAGTTAGCATTTAAGAAATTGATTAAGTCCTGGGAGATTGACTCACACTAACCCCAGGATGACAAATATGTTCGGACTCCAGGGCTAACTAAGATCCATTTGCCATGGCTGCTCAGCATAGCAGGGCAGAGAGTAGCCATCTATGTTTTGGTCTGGAAGTGGAAATGAAAGGACAGCTTCGCTAGTGAAATAACAGAAAAATTATCCAGTTTCTCAGTAAGAGCTAGGATCAATCATATCAGCTCTCTTGCTAAGGGCACCCCACAGACTTCTATTTCCACAACATCTGAAAAGAGCCAAGCAGACAAAGGAAATGTAAATCTTTCTCTTTTATGTTCACTAGAAACTGCTTTTGAGAATTCTCAGCCTTGAAGAGTTCCTGAATGTACAGGTGTGTGTGTGTGGTGGTGGAGGGAGAGTATAAGCTTCAGGCCTCAGTTCCTGCCCCAAACCCTATATCAAGGGTGAAATCACAGACAGACAAGATCACAATCCCCAGAGATAAGCCTGTCTCCAGTGGAAAGGCAGCCGCTTCTGTTACCAGCCTGCGCCTACGAAAAAAGAGAAGAAGCAGATGCAGCAGTACCCAGCTAACTGGAATCCAGCCATAAATCATCTTCACTGCCTTTACAAACCCTAAATAAAAAGCCTGAGTAACCAGTCTTCTATGCCTAGCACACTCTCTCCTCTTTCACTTCTGCATTAGCCTTTTTTTCTGCCTGGAAAAAAGCAAAATAAACTTTTCCTTCTTCCTATCCTAATCTTTGTGTGAGAAATTTTTCTCCACCCATGCTGTGAGCACCTAGTAAATTTCCCACCCTGACAGGAAGTAATGGCACTTGTAGCAGGTATTTGCCATTTATCTACTAAGCAAACTTACTCGGAACTAGCATATAAATTAAATGGCCAATTTAGTTATTTGCAACAAACACGCCTCTCTGGTGCTTAGAATACATGAGGTTACCATTCTTCTGGCTTCTAAAGGTGATATTGGGAGTGGGAGCAGAACACAAGAAGCTGTATAATTTTGAAAATGATTTCACTCAGACTCCAGTAATCCCTGCTGAATTGTGCCTGACATACTACAGGGAATACCTTTATATGTTGGTATGTCCTTGCCTTCCAGGACTAGTGTCTTCTCTAAGCAGTAATAGACAAATGCTGCCAAATTCTTATCTTCAAATTTGTCATTAGGTCCACGTTAACTACTCCCTTTGTTTTTGATTTGTCTGTATAACTCCATGGAGGGAAAACCTATTACAAATTTGATCCCTGTTAGATTCATTTACATTATAGACTTGCTTTGATAAGACCACAGCAAGGTATGGTAAGAATTATGAAGCAGAGAAGACTTCTCAGCTGCACCATAACAAATAAACTTTTGATCTGAGTAACAGAGGCATGGGTAATCTTATACATTGCCAGGAAGTGTAGAGGAGTAACTGAACTGTTTTCCTTCTTATGGTTTTAGTATTTTGCACATTATATGTTTACATCATTTTCCTTATTAATCTATATCCCTTGAGGAATATAATCATATATCATTCATTATTATGTTCCTACAGCACTTTCCAAACTGACTTGCACAGAATAGCTTGAAATGCATTATTTGAATGAACGAATAAGCAAAGAATGGATCAGAGAAGGACTTAAATTTCCTTGGTTGAACGTTGACCCAACTTTGATTTTGTATCATAATACTGGTAAGAGTATAATTTCACTTATGTTCAAGTATTTTTATTTGTTTCAATGATTTTTCAAATTATTGTTTGAATAATAATTCAGATAAAATGGAATAAAAACGTTGGAACAATTTAAGAACCTAATAAAAAGGAAAAACTAGCATAGTATATACTGCAAAGACAAATACTGTTAAATGACCTATAGACTATTAGGAGAAGTTACTAGTAAACTGCCCACCAATATCAGCATCCCAAATCAGTGGTCACATGAGAGAAGTTAGTTAGATCTTATTTGGAAGTTTGGACTCACCAGAATCCTATTCTTCGCTTAGTTTCCATCTTCAGAGAAACCTTCTGAGAATTCAACAGAGCTCCAATCAAAAAAGCAAAAGTTGATACTATTTTGGATCTTATTAATAGAAGCAAGACCTGTCATGCACAATTTTGGTCAAATGGAAAGTAAAATAAATTTGAGACTTTTTCATTAAAAAAAATCTATCAACTATGTGTTGGCTAGTAACAGAGCTGCCTTTCAACACAAGTTTACAGAACTAAAGTGAAAACAGATATGAGAGTTGTTTAATAATAATTGATAACTGTAATATAAAATTTTAAATTAAGTTGGGAATTAATCAGTACCTGTTAGAGTATTTTTAATCCAGTTAAATTAATTTTTTCATAGAATTCCATGTAATTGTAACAATTATATCAATAAGCAACAGTTGATTTTTTGAGTCACTGGCCATTAGCTGCTGCTTGATGATCCATGACTATTAGGCCCTTGGAGAGAGTTATAGTTTTTAGGATAGAATCCAACTTTTGTGATCATGGAATCACAGGAATATTCTATTCCAGTAGAGTCATCAATATAGCCTTTCCTTTTCTCCTAAATTCAAGTGCTTCATATTAGAGAAAAATATATGACATAAGCACAGGACGCAGCCCAGAAATAATAGCCCTCTACCTTCAAATAAGCTAATCAATTCCTGTTTTAGTCACTGGTGATGGAAGCTTCCCACATTCTTTCTATTCCAGCACACTGGTCCTGCATTGAAATAAATAGTGGCCACCATATGGAAAATAAAATATATCTTTAAGTCCACTTGCCATCATGTAAAACAATCAATTTCAGATGAACTTCAGATTGAAGTGTAAATAATAAAACAAATTAAAGCATAACAATATGTTTTCATGATCTTGGAGTAGGAATCTTTCTTTAAAAAAAAGACAAAAAATACAAACTATAAAGAAAACATTAATAACCAGGAATACATCACAAATGAGAATTTTTTTTTCATCAAAATCCACTGATAACAGGAGTAAAAAGACAAACAGAATGGGAGAAGATATTTAAAAATATATTCATCCAACAATAGACTCTTATCCATTATATATCATAGGCTCCTTCCAATTAGTGAGCAGAAAAATAACAGAATATAACCTGAATAGGCACTTTATAAAAGAAAATATCCCAGAAGCCAATAAATATATAAAATAAATCATCCATCAGGAAAATGCAAATTAAGAAGAAAATCTGAAAATACTCACAAGTAGAAATAAAATGATGAAGGCAGAAAATAGCAAGTGTTGGTGAGGAAGTAGAAAATTGGAATGCTTTCAGTTGTTCATAGAAAGAGTCTAATTGGTATAAACACTTTGAGAATCTGGCAGTATCAGCTAGCACTAATATATGATATGCCTTATGCCTTTTGAGGTAACAGTCCCATTCTAATATATATGCCCAACTAAAATACCTACAAAACCCCCCCAAAGGATGCACATAGAACACCTATTTGTAATGGAAAAAACTGGAAAAAAATCATCAACAGAAGTTACATAAACTGTGGCATATTCATACAATGAAATATTTTGAAGCAATCAAAATGGACATATTTTTATTACATACTTCACCTAGATGAATCTCACAGATACAATGTTAAGCAAAAGAAAGGCAAAATGATATACATTGCATGATTCTATTTATATTCAGTTTAAAACCAATCGCAGCTAGTTTATTGTGTTAGAAGTCAGGATACATTTGTGGGGGATTGTGAGTGGGAGGGTGCATGGGGGACGAATCTGGGGGTGCTAGTTATGTTCTGTTTCTTAATCTAGAAGATGTTCATATGGAAATTTGCTGAGTTTTAAACTTACAATATATGTAGCATTCTTTATGCATGTTATCTTTCATTAAAAAGCTTACTTTAAAAATGCATAGCAGCCATCTATGAACAGAATATTATTAGAGAGACTTTTATGCAATGGATATATTTTGAGAAAAATATTGTCATATATTCCTTTTAAAAATATTATTATAATAGCTCCATCTTAAAAATTGTACATTGCACAATGTCCCCAAATAATTCCTTCTTGGAAAAAGTATTATTTTTAATAACTATTAAACAACTATTACAGTAATTTGAGTACTCAGGCTACCCTCTTGATGACTAGGAATCTTTCTCTATATGTTAAGACAAGCTACCTTCACTTGTTTCCTCCTCCTTCCCAAAGGCTTATTTCTGGGAAGCCTCATGCATATTTGAAGTAAGTTTGCTGTTTTGTTGTTTGACAAGATCAAAGCTCTTTTTTCTCACGAACCTGGGATATAGTACAATAGAATGAAAACATTTCATAGAGTATATTTAAGGAATAAGAGATTATATCATTTTCTTATTGAGCAGTAAAAGGATTTCATGTAACAGTGGGGTTCGTTTCTGAAAATTTGAAGAAAAAATGTAAACTGGAAATGATATGCATTGCCATATCAATAATTAAACTTCCTGCTTTCAAAGAACTGATGTTTCTTACAAAATCTGAAAACTAAAGACCATGGCCAAAATGTTCTATATAGGATTTTTGTATTCTTTACAGTATAACTTACAGAGCAACCAATACAACATTATTGCTATATAAAAATTTGTTTTTCAAAATATTATTCTAATACATACTTGAATCAAACCATCTGAGGACTCCTGTTTCACTATGTTCATTTCAAGGACACTTAAACTAGGTATATTGTGATAACAATTTTCTGCCAGTCTCACAGCTGGTTGTTTTACTCAGCTGCACATAACTGCAGTATTTTTTGTAGAGCTTTGAAACTCCTGAATGAGAGGTGGAGCACTAACTGTAGATATTTAATGTATTAAATTTCTAAGACTTCAAAGTGAGCATAATTAACTCAATGCTACATAATTGCTCCAGGGACAGAAAAAAAAGATGCAAACAGAATTGATATGCCTATTTTTCCCCTTAGCAATTACATGACAATGCTAAGTGAGCAATTTCTTTTTAAAAACTCATTCTTTTGACTTTTAAGTTGATATTTCCCTTGAATATTTTAACAACTTTCCATGCCAACTTATGAAATATAGAAAGAAGTGAAGTTGGGAGCTCTGCTATGCCCTTCTTTGATCAGAATTTCTTTCAGAGCCTCCACCTCTCCTGTGCTTACTGAACTTGGCTGTCTCTCTGCCCTCATCATAACCTTTAGTAGCTCTTTCTTTCTAATTTCCAAATCCATCAGTTTCTTTCAAGTTTCATTTGCCTTTCTGTCCATCATATACTCTATGGTAAGTGACTTCTAGAAATACTTCTCTCAGGATCCAACAATCATATATACATTTAACCTGCTGACAACTTGTATGACCAGTTTCAAACTTGGGGTGTCCCCTACCACCTGCTATCAGCACTAGCTGCAGGGGTGCTGAACACTGCCCGACAAGGCTAGAGGACAATATCAATTAGATCTAGAGACACCTTTAATTTTCTCAACTATAAATTTGGAACTGGAGAAAATATTACATACTACATTTTCCAAATCCAAAATGCCATGATCTAATATTCTGAAAAACTAGCAATTGTTTTTAAAAGTCCCTTATGTTTGCTTAGTTTTAATCTCTAAAAATCTGAAAGCATATTTTGGAACTTCCAACTCAAGAAGATTAAAGGAGGTCACCCCCAAAATCCCATTAAAATACAAAGGATTAAATAGGTATATAAACCTATGATCATGAGAAAAGATAAAGTCGCCATCAGAAAAATGTTTTTCAATAAATTCCTGAAAAATAAAAAGCAGAGGAAGCAGTGATATCCGATGAAGCACAGTAGCAGGAGTCGTAGACTAGACATCATCATAAAGGGCTGCAGCTGAGCATGAAGCCGAAACCTAGGAGCCTCAATACTTGGAAAGGCCAAGCCAAGCAGAGGGTAGGAATGAGATGGGGAGCTGAAAAGTATGGGACTACAGTCAAGTCTTGTCATTCATAGTAGTTAAGTCATAAAAACTCCATGAACACTAAATTAGTGAATACTAAACCATTGCTCCTAGAAGAAATGCAGGTTTGGTCCCTATAAGTCTCTGGTTTTATGTATTTCTATTTAAAGACATTTTATTTAATATATATTGTCGATTCATTAACATTGAACTCATGGCCAACAGCACTATAATTCTTGCCTGAACACAGCTCATCTAGCACAGATGTTTTCTCTGTAAGGGATATCAGAGCTTCTTGTGTGCAGGAACACTAGATAGCACTTCAGCACTAGTTTAGGAGACATTTCAAACAGAAAAATTACCAAAAAAAGCACACAAAAAATTGAAAACAGCACTAAATAGACTGTGAAAAGCACACTTCTTTATAGCAGAGGAGCTGAAATAAAAATGCAGAGAGCAGCTATTTGACCCTAACTGTGAACAACTCAAATTTTTGCAACTCTGTGAATTTGTGACCCATAAAAGCACTCTGAATATTGATTCTGGAATTACCAATAAGTTTTAGTGAGCAGGTGAATTTGCAAATATGGAATTAGTGAATAAAGAGGACTGACTGTACTTCCATGTATGTTGATACTCACCCACGGTCACATCCAAAATGTCCCTGGAAGTTGACATTCATCCTTATGCAAAAAAAACCTCCTGTGTATCTAAAATTGTTTTTCCAAAGAAATAGGTCAGGTGGGTTTTCTGAAGTAAACTGGGGCAACTAAGATTGGCATTATTACCCTAGAGCAAAGACAACATATATACACACATGCCAAAACTAGCATTAACTCCAGGAAAATAACTATGTCCCATCTGCTCAGTCTAAACGACCAGTTACCAGAGTAATGAACTAATGCTTCCGATGTTCTGAGGTAAATGATTTCTAACCTAGGAATTTACAATTAGACAAATTATTCATCAAGGATAAAGTTAGAATCAATATATTTTCGCAAATGAAAAGAATAATGAATTCTACCTTCCACACACCCTTCCTAAAGAAGTTACTTGAAGATATTACCCACAAAACAGTAAACTAAGAAGCTATAAGACATAGGATTCAGGAATTCATGGACCAGACCCACTAAAATTTGTCTAATTTGAGACCAGCACCAGAAATAGAGCAGGAAAGAAACTGCTGTGGGAGGCAAGACTCCAGTCAGGAAACAGGGAATTTGGAGATTTACTATTAAGGACAAGAATTTAGAATTTAAGTAGACAACAAAGATGAAATGAAGAAAAACAAAATTAAAATTAATAACTTGAATAAAAACCCTGAACCTCAGTGAGAAAAAAGCTAAACATAATCATATTAATGTCTTATTACTTTATTGTACAGTGAAAAGTATTTATAGTGACAAAAACATAGCACAATTATAGTTTTTTATCTTCTAGAATCAACTTTTAGCCAAGGTATGAAAGATTTATTTCTGGTTACAGAATAGAAAATATATGCTTCTGACACACTCAATATGAAAGTAAAGCTTTGGATCATTAAAGTTGGGAGGTAGAAGAGTGGAAAATAGTGAAAGAAACTTTACAGATACTATACTGCCTATGGTAGATGGCATGAGAATAAAGATGTAACTGTATTATTTAAATTTATTTATAATTGTGTTAAAACTGGATTGAAAAGATGTATGAGTGTGGGAGAAATAAATCTTCCCTTATATCAGAAAGGAAATAAGTAGTCAATAAGATAATAAATCAACCAATAATATTCCTCAGCACAAGTAAAAACAGAAAAAAAAATTAAAGAGCTAAGAGTGACTTAATCTCTCCATTAAAAATTATGAGGAACACTTCATATATCTCAATGAGAAGATCTCCTAGATGTTGCTAAGTAAAAAAATGCAAAAATGCAAGCCCAGAATTTATACCTAGTATACTACTAATTGTGCAAGAAAGAATAAAAAGCATGTATGTGTATGTATGTGTATGTGTGTATACTTGGAATGCCACACAAAACACATTATTTACTTCACGAGAAGAAAATCACATGTTTAAAGAACAGGGCCAGGAGGCCTTTTAGATTTGGAACCATGTGAATACACAGAATATTCTAAAAAGTAAATACAAATTAAATTATTAAAACTAAAAGTAAGTGATTCTTTCTGAGAAGAGTAATTGGAGGTAGAAAGAAGTGGACAAGGGGCTTTTGTTTTTCATTACAAAACCCTTGGTCAAATTTGACTTTTTAACTGTATCCATACATATCCCTCTATCTGAATTACTGTTTGCCCACCATTGTCTGCCTGATGAATGCTTATTCATTTTTCAAGATTCTGCTGAAGTAACTTATCTGTGAAACTTGTCCTGAGCTCAGCTAAGCTCTCTGCAGTTTGCCAGTTCTCCTGTGGTATTTCAGAACACCATTCACCATCACTATCACAGCATTTTTCTTTCATGCTTTATTATTTAATCGTATGCCTGCCTCCTCCACTAGACTGAATGATACTGTAGATCATTCAGAAAAGATGCCTCTTTGTGCCTCTGGAACTTCAGTGGGTTCTTTTGAATGCAGAGCTGCCTGCCTTTTGAATGAACAGCTTCCCCTAAGCAGGGGCACTCCTAGAACCCAGGAGAGAGCTGAGAGATGTCAGAGAACAGCTAATTTAGATACAGGACACCCTGTGCAGGTCAGAGAATGGTGCTATGCGGCCAGCCCAGGATGGAGGCGGAGACGGCGGTGGTTCACATTCTTTCTGTCATTCTCACATTGCTGCTTGAGGCATTTGTGGAATAAACTTGTCTACAGTTTGGAGACATAAAATCAATGATTCTAAAAGACAAGTTGCTGAAAAAGAATTGGTGGCTGAGTGGGGAAAGTCAGAGAAGACTCTCATGAAAGAATCACAAGCATAGATTTCATGTGTTTGGGAGCAAAGATGGGATCAGCACATTTTTAAAAGCATCAAAGTTCAGAATTGAGGACAGGGAGCTAAGGTGAGACTACAAGTCAAGATTATATTGGTTGAAATTGATTATCAGTAATACAAGGATGGTGGAGAAAATTCTTTAACAAAGTCTGAACTAATTTCATCTACCTTTGAAACATGAATTTTAGGTTATTGGTCATGAGTAGCCCTCCCCTGGTAGAGAGCTTCTAGTTCTAACACTCTGGGATCTCATCTCATCAGTATTCCCTCTCCATTTTACAATCTCTCCCTTTTCACTGGTTGCTTTTCAAGATCTGTATAAAAAGGTTTAGCTTATTCCATCCTAAAGATGAAGCAGATCTTCCTGCTTCTGATATCCATCACTAGGGTTTTAAAAAGATTTTTAACAGTAATTTATCTGTACTTTCATCACCAAAGTTCTCAACAGACTAGTCAACATGCCCACCTTCATCCAGTCCTTCCTGGGCCCTTTGTAATCTTGATCCACACCCTGCCTCTGTGCTTTTATTCAGCATGGTCTTCCTGCTGCTTAGCATGCCCTTCCCTCCTTTCTATGCCTGATCCAAGTCCACATGTCCTTTAGTGCTCAACTCAAAATGCCCCACTCTCAGGACACCATCTATAACCAACTCCTTCTTTAACATTTCCGCAGCTGCATTTCTACTTCTGCAACCAGACTCAGGGTGGTTTCCCTCCTTGGTAGGCAGCTCTGTGACTCAGGGTAGATGTGTGTGTCCTGCCAGGGCATGTAGCTTGTAACGCTCACACTCTTTTTCCTTCCCCAGCATCAGGCTGCAAACTTGAGGAGAGGATCTGGATCTGCATCGTAATTATGTGGCACTAGTACCTAGCATAGTTTGTAGAAAAAACTGGATTGTAAATTCATGTTTGTTAAACTGATTGAAAAAAATAAACTGTGCCAGCACTGATCTTTCTCCTGGACTCCGGTCATGCACTCATAACTACCCTTTCTGGGACCTGTGCTTAAACACACAAACTCTAGAAGCAAACTACTTGGAATCAATCCTAGACCTCCTTGTACTAGTCGTGTCATCTTGACAACTTACTTGAACTCTATGTGCCTCAGTTTCCTTTTTCGTAAAACAAAGATAAAGTTAATAACAATGCATAGGCTCTTTACGAGGATTAGATAAGTTCATCATTTATAAAGACCTTAGGAAAATAGATATTAAGTAAATAGCATAAAAGTGTTAAAACACAGTTATGATGAACTGGCTAGTCTACTGCTAGCTCAAATTTCACATATTCCAAATTAAACTCTCATACCTACTCCTCTGCCTTATTTGACCGTAACAATTAATGAATGGCACCTGCTATGGGTTAAATTATGTCATTAGTGCCCCACTTCCCAAATTCATACATTGAAGTCCTAACACCCAGTACCTTAGACTGTGACCTTCTTTGGAGATAAAGTCTTTGGGGAGGTAATCAGATTAAAATGAAGTAATTAGGGTGAGCCTTGAAGCAAAATGACTGGCATCCTTATAAAAAGGGAAACTTGGACACACAGACATGCACATAGAGAGGATGGAATAAAGAGACTTGGGGAGAAGACAGCCATCCATAAGCCTCCACATATGTCTCCACAGCTGTGAGACAATAACCTTCCATTGTTTAAGCCACACACTTAGTGGCACTTTGTTATGAAAGTTCTAGCAAAGGAATACACCACCATAATCTCCTGGTACCCAATGTAAAAACTTCAAATTTTTCTCTTATTCTTCATCTCCTGATCACAATCTGCACCAGAGTCACTCTCATCCCTATGGTCCTGTGTCCCATAACCAGCCCTGCATACAGATCATCTTCTCTGTCTGAAAGGGGGTGATCACTTCCTAAGGCTCCCCACCTGCAGACACACTCTATAGCAAAAGCCCTGATCATGTCATCCCCATTCTAAGCCTAGTGCTTTTGTTTGTTAAAGACAGAAGGATTGTTACCCTGACATTAGAGGGCTCCTGTCATTTGGTATAAATCCATGTTTCACACAATGTGGGCTATTGCTCTATTTCATGTCTCCTACTGTTAATCCACAACAAACTATCTACTCTACTCTGAGCATACAATCAGGGCCTGTGCCTCTGCTAATTTTGACATTATTTTCACTATAGTAAGCAGTTTTTGAGCATCTATTATGTGTCAGGTACTGGGTTATGTGGTAGAAAAAAATGATTTAGAAGTTAACATTTCTTGAGCATCTATTAGGTCAGGCCCTTTCCCCCAGAAGGTATATTATAGGGCATCTCATTAATCTACATTATACTCTTAATATTTTAAAATCAACAAAATATTCTAATTTTACTGATGAAAAAATAGAGGCTCAGAAAGGTTAAGTGATTTGCCCACAACATATGACCAGAAAGTGGCTGAGAAGGACTTATATTTGTCTGCTGTATACCATTTTTGTAAATTCCTACCCATGACACAAAGTCCAGCTCAAATATACCTTCTCAATATTCTCAATGAAGCTTTCTTTGATTTCCCCAGCCAGAAATGACCACAGATGGTTCAAGCTCATCTAATGCAATTTTAACACTTTAATTCATATTACATGTCTCTGTGTACTTGCACTCAATCTTGTAAAAGACTTTGTGTTTCTTGAAGGAAACAACCAACCCCTGAAAAATTGGAAATATTCTTTCTATTATGGAAAAATCTAGTCATTCAATTTATTTGCTAACCTTAAAGAGTCAAAGTTTTATATTTGTCCTTAAACTGCATAACAAAGTTCCCCATTAAAATAAAAAAATTGGTATTATTGATAGTTTTCTACAAGTTTTGTTCTTCTTAGAGAGTTTTGTTCTTCTTGTTCTGATTTATATTCTTCTCAAGTTTTTTGATACCAATTATATTACAGAGTGTCAAAGAACTTCTAACACATTCCTAATCTGGAGGCTTTATGGCAGTACTTTGGGAGTGAACAGAAGCATAATGGCAAAGTGAGGAAAAAAGTATTAATCAAATAAAGTCATCAAAATTAAAAACCTTAACAATAAAATCCATTTGAAAGTATGTGATGCCATGACAAGGTCTATCACTATATAAAATTAAAAACTTGAAGTAAGGCAAAAAGGACTTCACAATAATCCTTTGCAAGGCAGTAAACAGCAGGCATTTTAGAACAAAGAGATGTCACACCAATCACTAGAAAGTCTTAATTGTATTTTTACAAAGTTTCAGAGCTTCTATCCAAATGAACAGATACAATTAAAAATTTGAGCATGCAGCATCTAAAATGTACAATGTGGATCATTTTGCAGAGCTTCAGACACTTTTAATTATTTGTCTTGGTACAGAGTTCACAGAGAAGTAAGCCTGCTGTATGTTTTTGTAAAAGTAATCCTGTTTAGGCAATAATATCTTGATTCAAGTAAATCTTTTCTCAGAAGCAAAATTTTAACTTGAAAAATTAAAGTTTAGAGACGCAAGTGCACAATTAGAGAGCTGTGCACTTGTGAATTCATTCTTGAACTTGCTAGATTCATTTAGGTCGAAAGCACTTTTAAAATCCCATAAGACTTCTTAAAACGGTCCTGGCTATGTGCCTAAACATATATAAATACAAACATTCTCAGCAATTAACTGGACAGTAAGGGGTAAATGAGATGAGCAAGGAATTCATTGTCTACCTTCATTAGCGTTAATGAGAGTTGTGTAGTTAATTCCTTCACACTGCTCTTAATTTTCATCTCCTCTGTGGGGTCTATTCTGAAGCATTTAATTTTTCCACCCTAGCCCTACCCCATGAAAGTTTTTACTCACCTCAGTAATGAAGGATTTGGCGGTGGCGGGGTTCATAACAAGGATGGCTCGCCTAAGAGTGTCTCGATAGCGATTCAATTCCTCTATTCTCATGGTATCAAAGAGAGTGGTGATCATTTTATTGATATTGTTCTCTACCTTCTGAAGTGCAACATCCATCCCTTGCTGAGATACTCTGTCCAAAAACTCCTGTATTCCACGGATATCTGGAAACATTAAAAGCCCAACGAATTGTGAATTATAGCACAGAAGGGAGACAAAAGCTGTTTCACTTACATCAGAATAGTTTAATGTCCAACATTGAAGGCTGTCTGGAATTATTAACTGAGTAGCCGATGGAACTCCCAAATATATTTAAGGTTTTGCATGATTTAATATGTTTACATGAAAAATGTAGGAATTATTATTTTAAAAATGGGTTTCTTTCTATCCACACAGATTCTAGATTATGTCAACACTGGAAATGTTGGAACAAGATAGAAGGAGGTGGTTGGGGGTGGCCTCACTTTCATAAAGCAAAACATGAGAAGAAGGAAAGTACATTCCCTATTTTCCTTAGCATTAAAGAGCATTAACGTGAAGTAAAACATGAATATCACTGATGGCAGATGAATCTGAATCAAGATTATGAACATTTCTTAAAATAGACAATAGTATCACTAAACTTGACTTTTATAATCTAGTCAGAAAGAAAATTTTGAGAAGTTATATTCAAAGGGTCTCAGGTCACTTAAACCACAATAAAATAGCTGTATTTTTGTCTATTTTATGAGTCTATTTTGTCTATTTTCAGATTTATTAGCACAGATCTGAAAAACTTAGTAAGAGAGTTTTCTCTTCAAGAGTAAAGATAAAGTACTTTACATTTAAAACATAAATTGTCAAAACATATTTCAGTATTTTAGAAAATGTTAAGCAACATTTTTGAATGTGTGATGATTAGCAAAATATTCACATACCTATTACAAAATAAGCAAAGTTCTGAAAAGTTATCAAAAAGCCCAGTGTCTACTTCACATTTAAGTAAGAAAAGTAAAATTCAGACTAAATAAAGTGTTTTACCAATTTTACTTTGATGTGTGTTTCAGTAACAATAAGTGTCTGAAATGTTACAAATATTTCTATCTAGTACCACGTTGGTTGTTTAAAAAGAAGTTATCTGAAATAAATATGATTAGAAGGTATATTTGGCACAATATAATCTTCATATAGCAGATTTGCTTTTACCATGTCATAAATTATATTTTTCATTATACATCCAAGGCATAAAATGTTTAAAGGAAAAAATATTAGAAAAAGATAAGAAATAAATGAGATTGTAGAGAACTTATTATGAATAGATTATATCTCAAACTCTCTAATTGTGTGTGACTGCATGCATGTAAAAGTTGCTTCTCAATGGCAACAATTAATTTTTGTATTTTTAATACATTAATAATTAAAAGGAATAGATAAGCCCATAGAACAATAAAATAAATAGACATAAATTTGGAAATTGACATTTACTCAGAGCAAAAGTAACTGAGTAACAAAAGGGACAAAAACTTATATTTGCAAGGTTACAAATTAATTTAAAAAAAAAAAGAAAACATTTGCTTTCTTTTCTAATTGCTTTCTTTTATTTTAAAACAATTACTGTAAATATTATATGTTTAGTTGTGTGGTGATTCTCAAAATCTTTGCAATATATATTCTGTATAAACTCTACTTTACATTTCTTATCCTAATTATATTATAAAGCCAGGATGTCAAAGCAGGTTAAAACAACAAAAGCCTCAGCTAAAGCAGAGCATGAGATACAAAAGCTGAAATAATAAAGGTATTAAGTATTTATTCAATACCAAATTCAGAAATTACATAAGGGTGTAAGACCATGAAATATATTAGCAAATACCCATCCCCACATTGAGACAGACAATAAGTAAGTAAATAAACTTATAAACACAAATCACACTGGATGCTTGGAAGGAAACAATAGGGTGCTTTGGTGTAGGATAATAGCGTGGAGTGGAGGACCTATTTTAGCTAGAATACTCCAGGAAGATTTCTCTGGTAAACTTGTATTTAAACTGTGTTCTACAGCATGAGAAGACATTACCCAGGCAAAGCCATAGGGAGAGAAAACAATAGCTCAGAAAATGACCCAAGGCAGTGAAGAGCTTGTATTTGAAGAACTTCTGGGATCCCAGTTTGGTTGCAGCCTAGCTAGTCAGAGGTGAAGCTGGGTAGAAGGGGAGGGTCAAATTGTGTAGACCCTTGCGAGACACAGAAAGAGGTTTTGATTTTATTCTAAATCCAATTTTAATCTATTCAAAGTTTTACCTAGAGGGTCTGTCTTAACTGGATGAGCGTTTATGTGTGCAGAATGAAAAGCCAGTGTAATAACATAGTCTTTAAAATTGGAATAGAGAGGCAGAAGAAGAGAGCCACAGGGAGATCTGACTCCTTGAAGAACGGGTTGAGACTTTCTGAACCTTCAGAGAGAGGCATGATTGCTGGCTTTGAAGGTGAGGGAATGGGATCCTCAGTGAAGAAAGGGCAGTGATCTCTAGAAGCTGGAAAGTGCAAGGAAAAGGATTTTTCCCTAGAGCCGCCAGAAAATAATACAGCCTTGCCATTACTTTGATTTTAGCCCATTGAGATCCCAGTTCAGATTTCTGACCTACAGAACTACAAAATAATAACTTGTGTTGTTTAAGCCTCTGTATTTTTAAAATGTATTTTATTTTTATTTTTGTAGATTTAGAGGATACAAGCGCAGTTTTGTTATAGGCATATAGTATGTATTGATGGAGTTAGGGCTTTTAGGGTAACCAACCTCCGGAACAGTGTACATTGTATCCACTGAGTAATTTTTCATCTCTCATCCCCTCCCACCCTTTCACTCTCTGAGTCTCCAATGTCTATTATTCCACTCTCTATATTCATGTATAAACATTATTTAGCTTCCATTTATAACTGAAAATATACAGTATTTGACGTTGTGTTTTTGAGTTTTTTCACTTAAGATATTGTCCTCTAATCTCATCCATGTTGCTGCAAAAGACATGATTCCATTCTTTCTTATGGCGGAGTAGTACACATTAGTGACAATTCATTAATATCAGCAATAGAAACTAACATAGAACTATACATTAATTAGCATATTGTCACTCCTCTTAGTGACTTTTTCTATCCAGACTGTATAAGAGGGTAAGGTATAGATAGTCGCATGTTATTTGTAAGTATGACATTTTGTTTAAATGGAGGAACATTTTAAATAAAAATATTAAGGAATATAACAAACATTTAATACCTTTCCTTATAACTTTTGTTTTCATTTACTATTTAGTCAAATTCTAGCTGTCCTTCAGGCCCAAGAAAAGCATACTAAGCTGTAGAAGGCTGGGTTCCCAGGGAAGCTGACTCTGTGATGGAGATTAGAAGAAAACCTGGAGGATATTAAGGATGATCTCAGAAATAACACTCCCACGAGGGAAGGGAGCAAGGGAGAGCCAGCAGAGGGAGACGTGGGGCTGCAAGTCAGTCTCTGCAAAGGCAGAGGGATGGTGGGTCCAGAGTTATCCCAAGTTAGGGTTAGCAGAACAAAGAACTTTACAACCCTGCATGGACTTCTGTTCTCCTCAGCTGAGGGCAATTCCTAGGGAGGGTAGTCAGTGTCTAGCCCTGTCAGCAGTCAGGAGAACATGTCCTTCAATTTTGAAGGGGGGTTTGAGTTGCTCAGGACTGAGTCTATTTTGAAATTTTTCTTATTTTATGGAATCAAAGACTATTGTTTTGGTTTTTAGGGTAATTTGATGTGAAAAGCCTTTATAAGTCATTTCTAGGCCACCTTTCCATCTTTCTTTTACAAAGAATCTTTTTTTTTTTCTGGGAGTAAACACACTGCATTTGATGTCAGAAAACCAGGTTTGGGTTCTTACTTAGCTGCCTATGTAGACCTCTTAATTAGGAATCCATTTCACAGTTGATGTCTCTTGTTTTTATCTTCCCAGTGTTTCTTCTCCTCTGTTTAAATAACAACATGCCATTTTTCATTTAAGGAATGAACCTGAACCCATTCCTGTGTCCCACATGTTCCCAACCCTCAGTGTATTACTGGATGTTCACGTGACCTGCACTGGTCACGTGTAGCTCTCCATGTTCTTGGCCTAAGTAATTTGTTCAGGGATAGTCACAGGACTCAAGCAGGGACTAAAATTTGGTATATGGATAATATAAAAAGAATGGTCTTTCTTTTGTGTCACAAGTTGTCATGATTTGGTTTTGGGATCACAGGAGCCATCACAGCCAAGGAGAAAGTAGCTGAAGTGAAGCAGAGACACGCCAGCTGCTCCCCAGACTTTCCAACTACATGTGTCAATTAAAAAAAAAAAGTCTAGTTTGAAGTGAGCTTTTGCCAATTGCAAGAGAAAAGGTCTGGACTAATACATTTTTTTTTAAACAAACATCTAGTAATTTGGTAATGAAGATGAAGGTATAGTTCCTGTCCTTGAGATGCTTCAGTTTAGTGGATGGAATGGACATTTAAACAGTAAATTATATTTTAAGGTGATAATGCAACTAAAGGCAATGTAACAGAAAACGGAAGCATAAGGAAAATAATAACTATCTACAACTTATCTGTGCAAAAAATCTTATTTCTCCTAATTACTGGGTTGTTCTGATAAAAAGAATTAATGTGTGTGAAATATTAGTTTGTAAACTGCAAATTTCTATGCAATGTACATTTTCATTATCAAGATTTTATTAACTCCAATCAAAAGTCCCATCTGTTCTTAATTTTCTTCAGCTATCTTTTTTCTATAGAAAAATGGAAAATGGAAGAAAATAGTGATAAGAACTAAAAGTTGGGATCTCTGTAACATTCTCAGAACTTGATGGTCTAGCATCCATTCCTCTGATATCTGAATTGCGTTACCTACTTAGGCCAGCTTCCCACAACAAGCCTGTAAGACGTAGTAGCTGATTGAAGCTTAATGATTCATTTTTCATTTAAAATAATGACTTTATTACAATCTCTGAAGTAAAGATTACTTTTAATCTCTCTACTAAAAATAGTTTATATTAAAGTATATTAGGGTAAAAAAATCCCATGAAATATTAGAATTTAATGTATAAATGTAAACTGACCCCAAGAAAGACTTTTAATAAGAAATATGACACCTTATTGTTCATTCCCCACCGGTGGTCAGCATCCACATAGATCCCTTTCTGAATTGAGTCTTAGCTTACTATGTGCCAAGCACTGTGACAAGGACTTGGAAGTGAATACTGCAAAAACAGCCCCTTCCCTCATGGAGGGAAGTATTATCTATACCATCTGATGACAATACAGCCCCTATTACAGAGAGAGGAATCTTACAATACTACTTTTCCAAACTACACTTGAAATTTAACTAAATTTAGTAGCATTCTCTTGACTATATCAAAATAGTAATTCACAGTTTGATCATTGTCTTCACCTTTAAAATATTGAATTCAATGTGAAAAGAGATCTATCAATACGTTTTTGTGTCTGATTTTTTTCCTCTACTCATCTCTTCCTCCTTTGTATAGATTAGGAACATTTAATCATTTTGATAACTTCAAGCATTGAATATCTCACTTGGAGCAGAAGACTTCAGCACTGTGTTCAGCTAATCTTGGTGTTTCTGAAATTATGACAGAATGTCATCCTTAAAAAATGAATATTTAGAATCTTGTGAGTTTTTTTTAAGAGAAAAAGGAATATGTCATACCAGTGCATACATGAAAAAGCTCATTGAGTTGAATGGATTTTCCCAACATATGGATAGCAAAGCAAATTCTATAAATGGCTTACTTCATGAAAAAATAAGGTTTTAATCATTGGGTAATTTTTAAAATTTTCTTAGAAGAACTTTCACTTCGAAAAGAATTGGGAGTCATTTATTGAGTATTTTTTCGGCATTTTTGCTTTATTTTTTACTTTGTATTTAAAAAATAAAAGATAATAATATCCTGTATTAGATTTTGAAGTGACACAGTCTAGCAATAGTGGCCCATCACTGAGATTTTCTATTTGATAAGAACTTGTAATTTGAACATGAGATCACAGTATTTCAGTAGGAAAGGAATCTTTCCAGTGATGCTTATCAATATTTGTTAAGGACATTTTACTGATGAATAAATCCAAAGTAGTTGAATATACATTTTTTTATCTACTTGACATCATATATACTAATGCAAAGGAAATAGTTTAAAAAGATGTTTGGATTAATTATATGCTTATTGATGCTCGTTGAAGTAAATGAGAGAACTGAAAGCTGGAAAGTAGCCAAATGAGTAATAAACAGCTTTAAGACTGTCTAGAGAGAAAGTCAGTAATATTATAGTCATCAGACATTTGAAAACACTCTCAGGGTAATCATAAACATTTGCAATCAATTAAGAAGAATGTGTCCATTTCATGGGCCTTGATTAAACCTACTTCAAGAATACATGGAACTAATGTTGTAGTTCTTAGAAATGCATTCATGAGGATGGTCATTTAATGTTCATTTCAAAAGGGTCTCTCATGTGGCAATGAAATTGTAAGGAAAGGGTAATACACTGAATGGTGTTGCTTAAGTGCCTCAGATCATTTGCCTATGTACTGACTCTTAATTTGAGATTAGTAAATCAATGTTTTCAGTATGCAGATGAGCCCATAAATAACCCACTCATTATTTCCTGAAGTTGAATTTTTCTTTGTTTTTGTGTACATGGGTGGCAAAAAGTGTATATGTCTACCTAGTATATTTGATTTAGTCATTTCCATGCTAAGATACTTTATTGTATCAATGCACAATATATGCAATATATGCAATTGTATTATGCACACTTAGGTTTCTGATTTTTAGAAGCAGTTTAACAAATTACAGTGGAGATTTACATACGGTAAAAAATCTTGTTGTAGAATAGAAATACTATCCTGAAACTGTAAGAAAAATGTTAGAAAGACTACGCCATAAAATATTTTTTAGCTGACTGAAACAAAATCAGAAAAATTCAAATTAAACCTAGAAAGTATATGTTTTAAAGGCTATTTTAAAATGTTGAATTGTAACAGAAAAATTCATAATTTCCTTAGTTTTTCCTTATAAGCAAGGTTTCCTTAAAACTGAAAAAGGCAGTGGGTGTATCTACATATGCCTACCCTTCATCCCTCCAGCAGAGGGTCCCATGTGACTCAGGCCGGTGACTTAGAGTCCTCTATATCCCCGACCAAATTATTAGGTTTTGGAATCAGCAAAAGACATAAACAGGGTGTAAGATTTTACGTATGGATATAAATCCATAGGTATGATATATAATATATGAAATATAGACAAAAGAAGAAAAAAGATCTTTCTTTAGTACAATAATCTGTCGGTATATGCTTGAGGTTACCACTTTCTGCTGCCTTGCCTGAGAATAAAGCCAACACATGAACTGAACTAGAGATGAGGGTATGGTAAGGGAGTAACTATTTCAATAAGTTTATGTCTCTGTGTAATTACTGTACTCAATTGCATAGCAGCTCCCAGTCCTTGTAGTATACCTCCAGACTCCACAACTGGTTCCATCCCAACAGATCTCCCAATATATCCATCCCAATATGAGGCTGTGGAACCAACATCATTCCTAGGCAAGGAAAATTAAAGAATTAAAGTAGCTCATTTGATAAGGAGTACATCTACCTATTGTTTGTCTTATTCTAGTTATTGGTTCTACTCAGTTCTCCCAGCCCTGAAAATTAATTTTTCTCTCTTCAATACTCTCAGAATGGAATCCTTCTAGTAGAGTAATCTATCTGCTATTTTTGTATTCTCAGGACCACCTCCTCTTATAAGTTTCTGGTTTCTGTATTATTTCAGTTACAAGACTCCTTGGTTCTGGAATCTAGCCATTGGCTGGTGCATCCATCTTAATTCCTTGCTTAGCCCTCTCTGGTAGTGTGTCTGCCTGGACTACTGCCAGCCGCATCTCATGAGCCTCTTTCGATACTATAACCCACCTAACTGGCTGCGCTTCCTCCTGGAAAGCATTTGGTTGAAAGCATGAATAGAATTCTAAGCAAATAGAGGATAATGCACAATTGGAAGGTTTGGTCAATATAATGAGTAACACAATAAAGATATAACATTAAATTGAAAAATTTAAGCAGGAATTATCAGAAAACACAAAAAGGCACAAGTATTTTGTATTTTGCTAAAGAGAGAGGTAAAGTTCTCACCTCTCTACAGTGACAGGACAACAGGTACCATATCGTGTTATCTGTAAATGTGTGAGGTGTTTGATACAGACAGACTGAAAAACTAAGATAGGGATAACAGCATTTAGAAAGATGGAATATCTGAAACACACAAGGTGAAAATGGCAAATTTCTTGTAGTGCTTAGACAGAAGAGTAGGGTGAGTTCAGGGAGGATAGTCATTTTCCTTCCGTACTGATTAATGATTATGTTAGAGTTAGGATCTCTGGCTATTTTAGAGACAAGGATGTTCTGCTTTGATGCTACCTCCAGCAATTGCTCCTCCTGGGAAGGACAGTGGCAGGCTCTCAGTTTTGGTGCTGCTCCACCCTTACTCCTATCACACTGCTACACCTGGGGAAGGAAGGAATGCCTTACCCATCTGGGAGTGCCCCTGCCCAGGCATACTGGGATTAGGAAAGTGACCTAGAGTCATATAAGGTTAATTATTATGTCATTAGCTGAAATCTACATTGTGATTCACCGACTCCCCCTCCGCCCCCAGCTGGGCTTTTAGAGAAGGAGCTGGAATACACAGATACAACCTTGAGAACACCTGTTAATCATTTGGTAACAACCCCCACCTCCCGAAAGCCCTTCCCTGGAATAGGTCAATAAAAGGAAACAACTTGAGAATTCCCAGAGAGTCCTTTAGTCAGACAGACCTGTTTCCTTTTATAATAAAAAAGCTATTCCTGTGAAACTACTTCCTGCTTGTGGTCACTCCATTGCACCGGCCCTGCTCGTGATTTTTTTTCCCAAGCAAGGAGCCAAAGAACCAGGATTACAGTCCACCGGAAGGCTGGAGCTGACATATTTGTGTGTCTGGTCATTTTTAAGCCAAGAACACACCAAGGACCGAGAGCAGAGCTGTTTTTTTTTTAAACAGCTCAACTCTGCTATTGTGGCTCAAAAGCAGCCATGGACAACATGCAAATAAACAAACATGGCTGTGTTCCAATAAAACCTTATTTACAAAAAGAGATTTCAAGCCCAAAAGTAGTCTGCTGACCCCTAGAGTAGACAATCAGAACAGATTAGACCAAATATCTTCATGAAGTTTCTCCTAAGCAAGGGCTGGACTCAGTTATTCCATGAATTATGGAACTCTAGGCAATATCAGCTGGCAAGGAGGCAACAATGGAAGAACTACTGACTTGTGTCCCACCCGGGGAGTCTTGACAGTTGTAACAGTCCCTTCCCCCTGCCATCTTAGAAGCATCATACACACTTCCAGTACTATAGTTCTTGTGTGAAGATCACCATTCTCCTGAAGACACATGACTTGCTCATTAGGGGTAACCATAAGAGATCTTCAAGTATTTTAATTAAACACCAGCAGCAAATAACATAGTAGTCCAATGAGATCTCCCTAAAATGAATTACCATTATTTATTTCAGGGAGCTACATGGAGCAATATCTGTGAATCCTGTGGGCAGTTTTCCCTACAATAGGAGTGGTCCAACTATAAGTTTTTCCCTGAATTTTGCTAAAGTGATCAATGGCACCACTTCAGTTTTGGAATTCATTCAGATCAGCCTCAACTCCCTGGCCAGGATATTTATAGATGATGGGCTTTCTCCTTGTGGACAAAGGTGGAATCTCTGTAACCACAAAGAGGAGCAAACATTAATCAAGGCTCATGGTGCTTGCTATGCCACGAATTATAAAGTCCTCTCTCTCTAATCTAGGAACATAGTTATCTGCCAGGATCCATGAAACTTATGCAGACTAACTTGTTAGCTTGCAAATGGAGTAAACTTTCAGACATTTCACAATTCTTGACAATATTGAAACACAATCCCTAGATGTAAGAGCTCCTGTGACTATAGTTTTTCAAATAGGAATATTGCACTCAAACTCAATTTGGTCTTTTGTTTGCAAATAAAAAAGGGAGAACACTATTGACCTAACCAGCTGAACAAATCCCATGAACTGTGAGACTTTACTTTGAAAATCCAGGTGACTTTCTCCTTAACTTTGTGCATAAATCTTTCCATTTGGCCAGACACATTAATCTTGGTACAAAAGGAGAGTTTTTTTGTTTTGTTTTGTTTTGTTTTTTGTGGTTACAGAGACTCCACTATTTTGCCCACAAGGAGGAAGCAGCTACTTCTGACAAGGATAGGTCAGTCTATTTACAACCAATGATTGTCCTGTTTCCATGATTCCAATGATAACTAAACCTTCCTAATTGACATATAGTATTTTTAAAATTTTCATATGTTGAAATCAGCAGGTTTGAAGTCATGAAAAATCACCTTTTTAATGAAGGTGATTCTGTACATTTAATTTGTAAACTTAATTTTTATTTTACAACTGTGCCCAGAAATTAATCATATTCTTATTTGTATAGTGTCAAAGTAATGTAGCAGTGGAGACCAGGGACTATGGAAGAGACCATCAGTGTATGAATCGGGGCTTTTTCATGTACTTGCAAATTACCTGAACTTTCAGTATCTCAGTTTTTTCATTTGTAAAAATATTAAAAACAATAATAACTACCTCAGAGGGCTACTGTTGAGGAATAAATGAGATAATACATGGAAAGCACTTAGAACAGAGCCTAGATGTAGTAAATGTTCTCCATAAGATTAGCCCTTGTTATACTCTTGAGAGACAGTTTATTGCAACTACTTTATATTCATTACATGTAGTTAAGAGCATAGGCTTTGTCAGACTTTAAAGCTCTTAGCTATGTTTTTTGTGAACAAATCACTCATCAGTTGTTTCTGTTTTCCTATTTGTAAAATTGTGTCAATAATATTACCTACTTCATGGGGCTGTTGGAAAGAGTAAATGATATAAATATAAAATATTTCTTCTAGTGCCTGGCAAATAAAAATGCTCAGAGATATTTTAATTGGTGCAAGACTTGATCACACTTTTTCCCTTTGAAGTGGCTGTTTCTCACATGTAAAATTCTACCTAACTTTCAAAATAAAGATCAATGTCCACCTATAAAGCCTTTTTAAATCACTGCTGCCAAAATTAAACATCTTTTTGTTACACAGCACTAGCATTCAGTTTGTATCATTCATAATACTCCACACATTATTTCCTCTATTAAGAGAGATATATAAATATTTTACCCTCTTTGTTAATTGTAAGCTTCTTAAAGGCTAGGCCTGCGTTTTTAAATACTTTTCATCTGATATTTTGCATTGCACTAAGCAAATGAGCAAAGAATATTTCCTGAAGGACACATTTTTAAAAGCTCAATACTTCCTAACCTCTTTTCAAACCTTTTAAACAATGTCTTGAATCAATCCATTCAAATAAAGTTTCCACATTTTTCTCTTTTCATCCATTGACTTAAAATCTAAGATGTGAATTTTCTTTGTTAAGAAACTTAAGGTAGACTTTTATATTGTGCCCTTAATTATAATCAACTGCTTTTGAAAAAAGAGTTTCTCTAATTAACTTGATATAGAAGACTATTATCTATCAAGGCTTCTATATCAAGTCTTCTTTTCAAGTCTTAAGAAAAGCATATTTTTCTAAGTAAAATACATCCTCAATAACATTTGGCCGCAGCAAACTGCCTGATTCCATCTATAAAAGATGCTTAATCCATTCATTAATGAAAGCAATTTCTGATAACCAAGATAAAAGGCAAGTACAATTCCAATGTTTGAACTTAAAATGATGACACTGATGAAATGGATATGTAAATACATATAGCCCTCTTCAGGGTACAAGCCTGATGTTTATTTAGATAGCCTGATGTTTATTTTGGATTCTAGCCCAATTCTTTACTTGAAAGGTCTATTGTAAATATTAAAGGGAAAATTTCTTTCATTAAACAAGGGTATTACTGGAAATAATTTTAATGATAGAAGCAGGGTAATTTTTTTATGAATTATTAAATTAAAGAAGTCTAAAAGCAAGTTTATCACCAGAGTAAAAGACAATTCCTAGAACAAATCCTGTATCTAACAGAGGACCCAGTCATACACTGTATGATGATTCCATCTTATATACTTAAAGAAAAGCTGGGGAAAATGGGTGAGAAATTTCAAATGTATATAAATGATTCTGTGACTATGTACTTAATGTACATTTTCGAAAATATATTTACCTCATCAATAATAAAAATGTCTTCTCTCATACAAATTCCCGGGCTGTAATCCACGCAGGACCAGGAAATAAGCTAACAAGGGATTTTCTTCCCTCATGGGCATTTATAGTAAAAAGAGTAATATTCTCATTCATTGTTGTCAAAATGCCTTGATCAAAAATCACTTTTGTGTTCTTTATTTTACAGGACTATTTTGATAGCAGTAACTAAAAAGTGTTTCCTTCCCTTAAAGAATGACTTCAGGTTTTAAAATTCATTATTCCAACTTAGGTTTGATCAGAGGCCAAAGAGTACTGTTTAAATTATAAAGGCCACAAATAATCAGACTGGAAGAAAATCGACAGAGGCATATCCAGCATGTTGATTATACAGATAAAGAGTTTACTGTGTTTACTAAATAATTCTATCAGTCATTTTCAGACTTGGGTTCAGTCCTTACTTTTACTGATGAGCCAATTATTTTTTATATCCTTTTTGTTTACTTTATTCATTTCATTCTCTTGTCTTTGTTCTGTGACCCCTAAATAATATGAATTAAGCAGCAAAAATAAAGATTTCCATCATAGAGACAAAAGAGTGTGTTTCCAGAGTGCCACAGACTTTGGCTGAAGCCTACCCATCAAGTTTAATGGGACTCTGGCTGCCAAAACCCCACGCAACCTTTGGATATTTAGGGCTAAATGTAACTGCCACTTGCTCTCCCTCCCTGTTGCTTCCCAGATTTCTGCCAACTTGTTTGTTCTCAGTTCTACTAATGGCACTTTCTGGCATAATCTTGTTTAACTGTTCTCCAGCATTGTTCATAAGGCTGGGTAGAATATGACAAGAAAATAGTTTTTAAAACAATGCTTATTTACTTATTTGCTAAGAAAAAGAAATTGCACTACAGAGGGTGAAATACTACTCTCTGATTTTCTTTTCATAAAAATTTAAAAACTGGATCCATCCATAGTGAACAGAAAGTTTTTCCAAGACTACTTCTCAATACATAACCTCTAAAGAAACACATCTTTCAAAATATACATTCTTTATAGAAGTCTGTTCACTTCCCCTCATTTGGTTATATCCATTTCTATTTTATTTCTCTCCCTAGTGATAAAAATAAGAGGAAAATTGCATTTGAAGATTTCTGGGATCACTCAGTTAGAAAACAGGTAGATAAATTAAAAATATATATGGAGAGATTTTAACAAAATTAATACTATTTTTACTTGCTTTTCTTAATGTAACATAAGTAAGTATAGGAGAGACAATGGGAGAGACATAGGGAGACAATGCATTTTCCCCTCAAATTAAAGTAAATTTAGAGATAATACCTTGTGTTTTACCTTGGAAGATTACATAGTTTTTATACTACCCAGTATTTTTATACTACCCAGTATTTTATATTGTAGGCAATATGCTGTGCTAACCATAAAGGAATATAATTTCAGTGATTCCAAAGAGTTAAGTACTGAGTTCATATTAAAGTCTACATAATAGTCTAAGCTAGATCTATCAGATTAATTTTGAACCAATAAATAAGAAGAGGTAATTTTTTTTCAGTGTTCCAGGATCTATCCAAAATGGGATTTTGTTATTATAGAAAGTTACACCTTTTTTTGAGAGGGAAGAAAGACAGTGTTGTCTTTATGACTTCCCATTAATTGAAAAGTCAAGATATACTGGAGTCAGATTCCCCTTAGAAACATTTGTGAACTGAACATTAAGTCTAGGTATTTATTTTAAAATTCGACTTCATACCATAGGATTACACTTAATGATATTAACAAAATTTTTGTTTGTGGCTGCTAGGTTTCTAAGAAGAATATGACATGATAAGAAAACTCCAAATAGCAATGAGTAAGCTCCTTGAGAATTTTCAAGATTTAATGACGCCGCTTCTCATGCAAATATCAGCTCACAAAACTTACACAAATGACACTTACCATACTCACTATCATAGAATATAATGAATTTCTGCCAGGCATACTCTGTGACCACTCTTAGGATAACATCGTTCAAGTAGACAGGTGGTCGAACTGAGAGAGTGTAGTCATCATTCCTGTTGCTCCGGGTGAGTCCACAGCCACTTCTTGGGGTCCCAGCTGTTGAACGCTGAATGAAGAGGTGGGGGATGTGCATGGCATCTGCCAGAGACTGGAGGGACCCTGCTGACGTGCAGCCAATGGAGCTGACCAGGGCCAAGATGCCTTGATTCATAAGTTCACAGGCTGCAAGAAAGCACAGTAATATTCAATATGTCAGTGGGGTTCATAATATTTTCTCTTTTTGAGAAGCAGGCTTACAGAGTTATCATATAACTATGCATTTTTTTTTTTTTTAGAAAGGAACATTCTATCATATAGAGATCCTCAAATTACAAAGTGCTATTGAGATTCATTTCAAGAATTCCGCCCTTATTAGAATGTGACCTTACACAAATCACTTAGCTTCTCTTGGCTCAGTTTCATCATCTGAAAAGGGGATAATATAACATGAATCTTACAGGATTATTGAAAGAATTAGAGAAAATGCAGTGTCCGTTATTTGCCTCTCACATGATATTCAATTAATGGTAGTTGAACTTTTATAATTATCAATTTATAATTCAGATAAAAGATAATTCCTTACTGAGTATACAAGGTTTCAAAAAGTAGATGATATTTAAACTGGTGGATGGATGGAGGGAGAGGAATGTTTGGAGGAAGGCACTTCTGGCCACAGAAATCAGAGCCATTTTGGCATCTAAACTTTGTCTCTCTCAATAAACTGGAGAAATGATAATGTTTTTGTCTTTTTCCTTGACAGTTATAAAATTCATGGTCAAATCAAATCAAATCAAATCTTAAATTTCAACAACTATCTCAGTCTAGTTCCTAGATAAATAATTTCTAATTTCTACTCTATGGTTTATAATCTTTGTTTTAATGTCATTTTAACTATTCTTTGTATGTACTTATATCAAAATGTACTTAAAACTAGATCAAATATAAATTAGAAGTACATATACAGACATAGAAGATTTGGTAAAAAGAATTAAGAAGTTATGTCTCATAATGCCAATATTTGAATGTAAAAGATTAGAAATAAATTCAAAAGTAAAATTCAGAAAGAACCAAAGCAAAAATTATTTCCATATTTCTAGTTGTTATAATTGGTTCAGCCTTTATTCCAGATTTTATTTTCAAGATTCAGGCTAATAGTTTTATGTAATTTTTGTAAAGCTTAAAGGAAAATTTAGATGGTAAGCACTTCTATGTAATTAATTGGACAGTTAATAAAGGCTGATTTAAAGTGTAAGCTTAGAAGTTTAATACTATACCAATGACAAACATATAAACATCAAATATATTTATTATTATTAATGTTAAGGCAACCAATACATAGAAAATAAATGAATAATTATTATGGACATATTTTTCAAGCATTGTCTCATGAGAGAGGTTCTATTGATTCCAAATAAATATGAAAGATAGTATCAGGGATGAATGCTTCTTAGACCATAACAGATTGAGTTTGAAGTTTTAGTAAGAATCACACATTTTACTCATGTCCATAAATTCAACTTTTATAGAAAGCAATATAAATATATAATTTCAGTAAATTTATGAAAAAAGAAACTTTGTTTCATCATTGTGGTAAATAAGACAACTACTGATTTTCAGGGGTCCTCAAACTTTTTAAACAGAGGGTCAGTTCACTGTCCCTCAGACCTTTGGAGGGCCATTGGAGAGTGTGGCCCCGGTCGGCTGCTAAGCAGGACAAGCAGCAGTAGCAAAAACACCTGGCGGGCCGGATAAATGTTCTTGGCGGACTGCATGTGGCCCACGGGCCATAGTTTGAAGATGTCTGATATAAGCAAATAGAAATTCACTTTTTAAAACAATTTTGTTTAAAAGCTTGGTTCATTTAGTGGTTAAAATCAAAGTAAGAAGGGTGCCTTAAGGTATACACAGTTGGATTTAATCTTTAGATTACACTAATTGCAAGTGATTAAGTAATGATAACATTTTATATGTCTCTACCACAAAAATCATAAAGTTATAAATATAGAAGTTTGAGGCAAAGATTCATTCTCAGTATTATATTCTCAAATATAACATTACAGGAAAATTGTCTGTTTTAATCTTTAGATTTAGAAGGATAAACTCCAAAATGAAATCTTGCTTAGCAGATAAATTTGCTTTAGCATATAATCTTATTTCTTCCAATCAACTGTTTAACTTCCTCCTAATCACTGTTGGGAAGAACACAAACTAAGCAAATGCTAAACCCAGCTTTATATATATATGAAAATGTATTGTTTTTGGATTACTGTTTGGTATTACCTATCCTGCTACACATAGTAGCAAGAATAACTGAAATTTCCCTATAAAACCAAAATATATACCATTAAAAGTTACAGTCAGAAACATACAATGCCAGACATGAAGGACAATTCAGAGGTCATCTAGTCCAGGGATGGAAAATTGGCTGTACCTGCTGTACCAATCATGAATTGTTAATTAAAACTAGTGTTGGGAAACACATAATTTTGAGAAAGATTCTAAGACTCAACAATAAAAAGTACCAAAATCATTTTGTGAGGTTTGTCATAGGAAGATAGGAAGAGACTGGGAGAATAGTGGCCTGCAAGTTATCAATGTGCATTCCTCTGATAGTGCCTAACCTTTTATTGCTTATAGTTGTCAAGAAATCACACACACCCAATTTAACAAAAAATTAGAAGATTCAGATCTCTAATGCATGGCCCAGTGTCCTTTTCACTGCAACAAGCAAACAATGGAGATTCTTTTATCCCTTAAAATTCTGCATGACAAAGAAAAGATTGAGCTAGAGTTCACCATAGGGGAATCCTCAGTTGGAGATTCTTTAATGTCAGCTTTGGTGAAAAGAGGTAGTCCCACTAAAGAGATAAGGAAGAACTTACACAACTAAAATGGATTGGAACCGATTGACCCAAAACACAACCCCAGCTGTGTACATATAAAAATGGGCCTACGCAGTAACTTATCATTTCCCCGTCAAGAGTGTATCTGATGCTCATTTTGCCCTATTTTACCCTGGTTGAACCATATAAGATACAAATTGATTGCTCTGGGTCTCAACCTTCCATAAGTCCCAAGATAAAGGTTAGTATAAAGAGTTGACTATCACTCATGACAGTTACAGAGAGATTTGAGGAAATGAAGGGATATACCAAGAACAGTAGGAAAGCTAAGTGTGACAGTCTACCTTTTGCAAGAATTCCATATTTTAACTGTTAAAAGATTGCATCAGTGAGTTTTAGTTTCATAGAATGCATACATCAGTTTATTAGATACAGATGAGAACTGAATTTGGGAAGATTGAAGTGTGTGTATTTATGCACCAATTTTTATTAAAAGAATCTAAGACAAGGACTACTCAATGGCATATTTCTTGGGCATTCTTATTTCAAGCTCTGTGACTTATTTATACTATGTATACATGTACACACAGACATCCATACATATAAACCATATTGAACAGCTTGCTGGTTTTGTGACTCCAGATGTTTGAGATTTTAACACTAGCAAAGTTGTTTAAAGACTGTGCTAATTGCCAAAAGCACACCTGTTTTTTTTTTTTTTTCTTTTTTTTTTTTCCTTTTTTTTCCCTAATAGTAATTGCAATCAGCAACACTTTTACCCTTTTTGGTCAATCGGCAGTTATGAAATTGAAGTTGGCTGTATCAATGTGTAAGTGTAAGTTAAATGATGTTCATATACATTAACTTTTTTCATTTCTAAGCTAAAGAGTTTGAGTGTTCTTTTTCTTATTAAGTAAAATAAAATTAAAACTAAATTCTATAAAGGGTTTAGAAATTGATTACTTGTTACTATATATACAATGAGAACTCAGTGAAATATTTTTGCATAGCACCATCCTTATTGAACACATACATTCTTTGTGATATTTTTAATGACTTATTTATATTGACCTATCTGTCCTGATATAACTTCTTCCAAGGATTTTAAATCATATCAGAATTTTCGTATATTACATTAATATACTGCTATGGTTTGAATGTATCCCTCAAAGTTTGTGTGTTGGAAACTTGATCTCCAAAGTGATAGTGTTGGGAGGTGGGACCAACAGGAGGTGCTGGGGTCATGGGAGCACTGCTCTCATCAGTGCATTAATGCTGTTATAATGCTGGGTATGGGCTCCTTATGAAAGGACAAGTTTGGACCTTCTTGCCCCTCTCTTGCTCTGTCTTTGCTCTTCCACCATTGGATGACCAACAAGAAGGCCCTCCCCAGATGCTGGCATCTTTATCTTGATTTTCCAGCCTACAGAACTGTGAGAAAATAAATTTATATTCATTAAAAATTACCCTGTCTTAGATACTCTAACAGCACAGAAGGGACTAAGACATACACCTAGTCATCAGCACACATGTATCAACCTTCCGATTGGAGAATGTATATGGCAGGTTCTAGCCTCAGAGAGTTCACAGGCTATACACCACAGTGTTTCCAAAATCTACTCTGAGTCACAAGCAATGGAGATTTTTAAAAAATACAAATAACTAAGTCCATTCCTAAAGGTTCTACTTTATTTAGTCCAGGATGGTAGTCACGTATTGTCATTATGAAATGTTACCTGAGTAGTTATGATGTGTAACCTTTCCTGGAAAACATTAGTCTAGTGTATTGTAACTGCAGTGCTCTTTTATTTGATTGTTACAGAACACGTAATATTTGTTGATTTTTCTTTACTTTTTTTCAATAATTTTCAATGATATCCCATAATAACTCTAATGGGAATTGGAAGTTCCCGATTTTTCTAATTCTCTTAGTTTGTAGACAGGAGTGAAATGTAGGAAAATAAGATGTATAAAATTACTAAAAATTATAGCACCCCAAAAAGTGATTCTTGTCTTCCTTTTACTTCTAATAATAAACTAAAAAGAGTTTATTCTTTCTAGTTTTTGTAATTCAGATGCAATATATGATATTTCTACAATTCTAAAGTGCAGGTAGTTTATTTTATCATCCAAAATCAAGACATATTTTTTGATCAATAAATTTAATATAATGGATTATTTAAAAATTCATCAATAAATTATGAATTTTACATCATTGAGTTCCTACAAGTGAGCATATATGGTAAGCTTCCATGGCAAATAAATGGATTTCTACTCTTTATACAACAGTTGAGTTTATTAATCTAATATCTTTTTTCTGTTATTTCATTAGTGAATCACAAATATAGTATTTATAATTGCTTTTTCCCTTTTTCTTCCACCAAAAAGCATCTGACCTTTGCTTATATACTTATAAGAATAAGTAACACAAACAATTTCAGCCTATCTGGACATTTAGTATTCTTTGCAAATATGATTTTCAGCAACCATCTAAGAGGTAACATTTAAAAGATGGTCTTAATTTAAGACATCATCAATGTATAATAGTTTGCCAAAAATATAATCACTTGGAAAAACTTCTTCTAAATAAAGCTGGTCTCTACATATAAATAGTGTTACAAGGTCCAATTTAATCTATAATTTTCTACTTTGGATGTGAGAATACAGAAAAAATTTATGAAATTTTAATTAAAAAGAGTTAAGACACTATTCTTTCTTATATAGAATGGCTAAAGTAGTTGATTACCAGCTATCAAATGAACTCAACTGAATAATTTTCAGTCAACTATTTTTTCAATCATCTAAAGCCAAAATGAACTTTTAATTATAATTAGTGATCCAAATATGAGAAGGATTAAACATTTGACCTGGCACCTATTATAAGTCACTTTATTTTTTCATTTACATATCATAACAACCCTATGCAGAAAAGCTATTATTATTCCCATTTTCAATAAGGAAACTATAGCTCAGTGAAGTTTAATGCATTGTCCAGCACAACATTAGTAAATTTATGTAACACTAGCAAATACCAGAGATGAGATTCAAACCTGGCTCAGACTATAATGTCTAGGCCATAGAGGACTAGAGAATAAATCATTCTTTTTAAATATAAAAGCCCTTATAAGAAATTACAAGTCACTTAACTTTCCTTTACTACAAGATTTAGGAAAATTTAACCTGGAAGTAAAAAAAGAAAAAAATAATTATGATCTTTGAAAGCATTCTGTTTTTTTGTTATTTTGGGTTTGGGATTAAGACGTTAATTCTATATAGTTTAGCTTCAAATATATTAACATAAAGAATATATGAAGGAAAATTTCAACAAAGCTGAAAAAAGGTACTGAGAAGAACCTACGAAGTATTGAATATACTTTCAATCAAGACCTTAAGTGACTTTACCATAACTGATGTGATAAAAAGGATAAATATGATTAAATATTACTTATTTTTGTATAGCTGTTTGAAGTTTACAGAATGTTTCATATGCAGTTTGTCATTTGATCAGCATGGCTAGATTGGACATATTCTTACCTCCATTTATTACAGACTAATGCTCTTATTATAAGTAGTGGAGACCAGGCTAGAACAAGGATTTTTTGATGTTTATTTTGTGACTTTTCAATTATATATTTCATAGGCTATTAATGGAAATTCAGATTAGTCTCCTCCTCTTTTTATGTTAGTAACAATTCTATAATGAATACACATATATGTGCATATATATCTTTATGTAACTTTATATTACATGTGTAAAATGTGTATATTATACCAGGCAAGTGCCATTATCTATGTAGAAAATCCTATGGAGTCTACCAAAAGGAAACTAGAACAAGTGAGTTAAACAAGATTTTTGCATATTTGATCTTATATCCTAAAATCTTATTTAACTTACTTGTTCTAGTTTCCTTTTGGTAGATGTCATAGGATTTTCTACATAGATAATTATGTCATCTGCAAATAAAGGCAGTTTTACTTCTTCCTTTACAATTTTTATGCCTTTTATTTCTTTTTCATGCTTTATTGCACAGTTGATACCCTCAGTCCAATGTTGAACAGATGTGGTAATAGCAGCCACTCTTCCCTTTTTCCTGATTTTAAGCAGAAAATATTCAGTCATTGCAGTCATTGGCAATTAAGTGTAATTTAATTTAACCTGTAAGGTTTTTGGACCATGCTCTTTATGAAACTGAGGAAATTCTTTTTTTTTTTTTTTTTTTTTTTTTTTTGAGACAGAGTCTTGCTCTGTCACCTGGACTGGAGTGCTGTGGCATCAGCCTCGCTCACAGCAACCTCAAACTGCTGGGCTCAAGCAATCCTCCTGCCTCAGCCTCTCAAGTAGCTGGGACTACAGGCATGCACAGCCATGCTTGGCTAGTTTTTTCTATTTTTAGTAGAGATGGGGTCTTGCTCTTGCTCAGGCTGGTCTCCAACTCCTAACCTCAAGTGATCCTCCTGCCTCCGCCTCCCAGAGTGCCAGGATCACAGGCATAAGCCAAGGAGCCTGGCAGGAAGTTCCCTTCTATTCCTAATAGGGTTTGTGCAGGAAAAGAATTATTATGTTTGTTTTTTTATCAGGAATGGATGTGGGATTTTGTTAAAAGATTTTTTCTGCATCTACTGAGATAATCACATGTTTTTTTCTTTTTAGTTTGTTAATATGGGCAATTACATTGATTGATTTCTAAATGTTAAACTATCCTTGCAAGGATAATGCTGGTCTCAGTAAATGAGTTTACAATTTTCTGGAAGAGTTTGTATATAATTAGTGTTACTTCTTCGTTAAATGTTTGGTAGAACTCACCAGTGAAATTTTCTGGGCCTGGAGTTTTACTTGTGATAAAGTTTATAAGATAAATTTCTAAAATAGATATAGGAATATTTAGCTTAGATATTTACTTGAGTGAGCTTTGGTAGTTTGTGTTTTTCAAGGAATTTTCCCTTTTCGTCTAAGTTGTTACATTTACTGGCATAAAGTTTTCATAATATCCCTTTTAATTCTTTTAATATTTGTAGGATCTGTAGTGATATTGGCTCTCTCTTTCTTGATATTGGTAGTTCGAATAATTTCTCTTTTGTTCCTGATTAGTCTGGCTAGATGGTTATCACTTTTATTAATTTTCCCAAAAAAAACAGTGTTTGGTTTCATTGATTTTCTGTTGCTTTTTTTGTTTTCTATTTCAATGATTTCCACTCTGATCTTTACAATTTTCTCTCTTTTGTTTAATTTGAGTGTAGTATGCTTTTCTTTTTCTCTAAGGTAGATGGTGAATACTGCTATACCTTCTTTCTGCGGAATGTCTCCTATTATTCATGCATGTTATATTCACCTTTCCTGCTAACATGCTAACCATAGTTATGGTCTCTGTTTGATAGTTCCAACATCTGGGACATAGCTCTATCTATTTCTGTCACTTTACTTTTTGATGATGGATTGCCTTTTCTTGCATTTTGCAAGAAACTCTGGAGAGTTTCCTGCCTCCCAGAATCAGTTGACCTCGGCTTAATATTTGGAAAATCTTGGACCCCAGATAATTTCCTCACTCTCTCCCAGGGGGGCTTTGCCAGCAGCAATGGATCTATGCATGTACCCCATGAGTAAGATCATTTTTTTCCCTTCTCCAAGATCATAAAGTTTTTACTTTGTAGGGATAAGGGTGAATAAGCTGGCAAAGTACAGTTGACTCTTGAACAATGCAGGGTTTAGGGAGGCTGATTTCTCACAAAGTCAAAAATTCACCTATAACTTTTGAGTATCCCCAAATTTAACAACTAGTTGATTGTAAACCTTACTAATAACATAAGCTGTCAATTAACATGTATTTTTCATATTATATGTTTTATATATTATATTCTTACAATACAGTAAGCTAGAGAAAAGAAAATATTATTAAGAAAATCATAAGAAAGAGAAAATACATTTATAGCACTGTACTATATTTATCAATAACATAAGTTTACATAATTTGTTTACAAGATAAATCATATGTCTGAAATGGTGGGCAGCCTCCGCTGCGGACCTCAATCTATGGTACATATCAAACAATCTAACTTTTTCTTGTAATATCATAATTTTTATCTGCTTCTTGGGAACACTTCCAGTATCGCTAATAGCCCTTTGTATATAGGTCCTACGGTGTTCCCAAGGTTTACAGTATTACACTAAACTTGATGAAAACTACACAAGACTCATGAGAGACCACTTTTTACTGCAATACGCAATTTACTGGGGAGACAAACCGCCCATGCCGAGATGATTAGTGTCACACGGTGTTTTAAGCAGATAGTTGCAACACTTGAGCTCACCACAATAGAAATGGGAGGTGGCTATGAAATTATCGCAGTAGTACAGTATGTATCAGAGATAATTTTATGCGGTTCTGCTTTGATATTGCATCCTTACATTTGTTTACACTTCTCTGGACTGCAAACGTGCCATGTAGAGTCTGTAAAGGTTTGTGTGCATAAGTTTTGATAAATTTTAGCTTTCTGTAATAGATTTGTATATATTTTATGGTAGCAAATGATAACATAGACTAGTATTTACATATATTTTATTTATTCACGATACACCTGACATACCTTTTTGATATTTTTAGACTATGCCATTCATATGCGAGTTTTGTTGAAATTGTTACAAATATCTAGACAATTTTCCAATGTATTTATTGAAAAAAATCCACCTATAAGTGAACCTGCATAGTCCAAATCCATATTGTTCAAAGGTCAACTGAACTGAGCCTGTTATCCTTTGTGTCTGCTATTCCAAACACACAGTAGCTAACACTTAGCCTTTATGAAATCACAACAATTCGAAGTAAGTCTTTCTTGCTTGTGAGGAAGGCAATAACCTCTTTTTTTCTACTTTCTCTCAAAGGCCAGACTGGTTTGTGCTGTGTCTCTCCTTGAAGAAGCTTATTTCTCTTTATATATATTATATATATATATATATGTATATATATTATATATATGTGTATATATATATATATTTTTTTTTTTGGTTAGAGAAAAATTGCTACTTGAAAAAAGTTGTGATTTTGTAGACTTTTTTTTGGCTTTTTCTCAATTTTAGTGTGGGAATACCTTTCTTTGCACTTGTTTACATTCTAAGGAGAGGAAGAAGTTCTGCTGCTCCTTGATTATTCCTATAACATTTCATAAGTCCCAATGGCATTGTAATTACCTTCCCATGCTAGTCTTCTGGATTAAACACGTCTTTTCCAATGCTGTTTTGAAACCCAGTATCTTGCGCCTTATAAACTCAATCACAGATTTCAGTTACATTTAGACAGACTTTAGTACTTTGGAATAGAAAGAGTACATTGCTTCTGAATATCATTGTGGATTTTTTTTTAATTTTACTAATATTTTATCTCTAGACAACAATATCATTCAGCCACATACTACATGAAGAAAAATTACTCTTCTTCATGACAACTTTCTTATCACGGCGTATAGAACCCCAATAAGCTCCTGCCTGGACGTGACTCTGACCTAAACACCCATTACTGTCAGCCTTGCTCACTCCACTTTAGCCACACTGGTCTCTATGCTTTTCTGTGAAGTCACTATTCTTTCCGCTCCTCTGCTGGAGTTCTCTTCACCTATACATTCCTTCATCGCACTCCCTCTCCCTAGTGCTCTGTCCCTGTAGCCCCTCTCTCATTAGCATCCCTGTTACTCCCTAACTTCTCATCTTACTTAATTTTTTCCTTACTAGTTATCACCTCACTATGTTCTGCGTATGTTTGTTTTGTGTTTTCACTCTTCCCCACTTAAATATAAGCTACACAAGATCAGAAGCTTTGTTCATTCTGCTCGATGCTTTATGCCCAAAACCTAGAATAGTGTCTATTATAGGTACTTAATAAACACACATGGTGAATGAATGAACAATTAGATTACTAGTAAAATCACAGTCTAATCTCCAAAGTAGACATGGTAGAAAGTAGGTTAGCTATGCTATAAATGTCCTTTTAGCCTTAGTGGCTCATTTTATGTTCCTCAAAGTCTACCTTTTTATAGCAACAGGCTACTCCTGCTGATAAAGACGATTCCTAAGTGGAGTTGACAATAAGGAGCAGAGTATGAGGAGCAGAGTGAAAAGAATCTATCTTTCATAACAGCAATGTTGTTCAGCATTCCCTATCACACTATCTGGAAATATTGATATTCTTTAGTAATAGGACTAGCATAGGTAAGCTCCAGGAGGGGAGAAATACGCATTTTTTAAACTCAGATGTGCTTGGCATGCAGAAGACCTCAGTAAATATTTCTTAAAGTCTGAATATAAAATATATTAGAACATTTAATTCATCAGAAATAGGAAGCTTTTGCAATAGTAATATATCAAGTACAGTCTGTTGCCTTTTTAGTCTATAAACATTCATTTTAAAAGTGCTTGAAAAAAATGAAGAAAAATAAATAAAAATGCTTGAAATTTTATTTGATTAAAATAATCTTTTAATAATATCTGTTTTAGGTAATTTTAAACTAGACAGAAGAATTCATTTTGGTTTTAAATGAGCTTAAATGGCTATTTGTACTATTTATTTTATAGCAACTATCACAAGTCATAATTGTTCTAATGTAGTATATTCATTTAGATTCATTATGATTTCAATTTTTCCCTTTTACCTTTAATTTAATCAGTGCTTTTATATTGATCTGATTAAGACATATAGGAGCAGGAGCTAGATCACATGAATCAATCTTTACTATCACAATTTATTGATAATTGCATTCACATTTCACTTAGCATAAAATGAACTTGGATTTATTCTCTGTCAGGAAATAATCTTTTACCATCTGCAGTTTGTTATCATATTCTAATTTCACTAATAATGCCTTTCAACATAGTATCAGATGCATTTCTATTTCTGGGGAAAAAACTGCCTATGCACTTTACCGAGCTATGGAACAGTTCATGAGGTCAGAAACACTATTTAATAGTTAGCTTGGCCCCTGCTAGCAGCAATTATGAAGTGAAAGGAGATAGTTCCTGAAAAGTATAGCATAAAATTTACATTTTTGAAAAGATAGCTTTTCACTAATCATGTGGACTCATTTCTTTTATATGCTTTTTCTTTTCTTTTTTTGAGACAGAGTCTCACTCCATTGACAGTGCTAGAGTGCTGTGGCATCAGCCTAGCTCACAGCAACCTCAAACTCTTGGGCTCAACCAATCCTTCTGCCTCCCAAGTAGCTGGGACTACAGGCATGCGCCACCATGCCCGGCTAATTTTTGTATATATATTTTTAGTTGGTCAATTAATTTCTTTCTATTTTTGGCAGAGACTGGGTCTTGCTCAGGCTGGTTTCGAACTCCTGACCTTGAACGATCTGCCCGCCTCGGGCCTCCCAGAGTGCTAGGATTACAGGTATGAGCCACTGTGCCCGGCCAATCTTGTACGCTTTTTCAATCAGCATTATGCAAGTCGTTAAAAAGGCCTGTATTCAAATCTTTGACACTAATTCTCTTTGTGTGCAATTCACTTAAATATGAAAAGATAATGTTTCTTTTAAGGGAAGATATAAAATCAAAACACTAGGCTGACATGACAATCTTCCTAATCATTGACATCAGCATGAAAAGAAATTTTTTTAAAAAACAAAAACCCAACCAACTAAGCCTCCTTAACTCTTACTATTGCCTAGAAACCGTTGCTTTCAGAGAAAAAGCATGAATAATTGTGTTACTCCTGTATCTAGAGACCTGGGATGTGAGGAGTCTTGGTTTTTTGTCCTAGTTCAGACATGAATCAATGCTGCGCCTGGGGCAAAAGTCACTTTTTCTTGCTGAGTTTCAGTTTCTTTGTGCATTTAACATGTTGATTACACTGGATGATATTGAAGGTACCTCCCTCAGGAGACACCACAATGACATTTCTCTCTTATTCTCTTATCCTTTCTTCTACTACTGACCATTCCTTCCTTAAGCAGAGGCTAACTTAATTGGTTACATTTTGGCCTGAGAGTTTTCTATTTCATCAAAGTGGATTTACATCCCTCTGATTCATTATAAGGACATTTTTACTTTCCTGTTTCCCTGTTGAGGTTGGGTGCTACTGGAGAATCACTATACTCTTGTAAGCTTACAAAAAAGAAGTATAATTGGTTTTATTTATAATATGCTTCTTTTGAAATTTCCTAGTATTTTGAATTATTATTTTCCCTGCTGTATAAGGTTCTATGGCCTTTCAAAGAAAGGCTTACCTGTTTGCAATGAAACCATAAATGTTTCTAGTATATATTATTTTATATGGATATATATATATATATATATATATATAATTGCATTTAATACCTTCTGTCCCTCCACACACATCTCAAAAAGGAGAAAAGATAAAGCTCTAAAACAATATTCTTATTGCTGAGAATTTTTTTTAAAGATAGGAGAGTCCACTTTGAGAAAGAAATTAGGTTTCATATGTATATAGATGAAGGAAATGATCTCTAGAAATAACATTTCTAATGATGAAATTCTCTTCCCTATGTCTTTCCATAAAACACTATAATCTTTTATACATGATAGTATCTACTATGACATAGTACCCTGAACTCTTCTCACAAATGATATCCATAGAAATTGTTTTAATGAGGGTTAGATGTTCCAATTGCAAATACATAATTTATCTACAGTAATAACATAATTATATTCTTCCTAATTTTTGAAATTTCATTTCAAAGTCTTTTCTATCTATTTTCACCACTACAAATACCTATGAAGTAAACAGTGATCATTATACCCTATTTGCCTCATAAAACTTTTGCTAGTCACAAATTAAAATATGTATCTGAAGGTCCTTTTCAACAGCAAAGTTATACTGTACTATAATTTGTATCACTATCATTCACATGACTCTATTCTTTTAACTGACAGATCCTGAAGTGTAGTTTCAATTAATTGATTACTACAGATCATAATCACTTGGTGCTGAAGGTCTATAATAATACATTTAATCAACTATTAAGGACATACCCAAAGGAATATAAAAGAAGTGTAATACAAGGTGTTAACAGTCTTTAGAAACTTATGGTCCCATTGAAGAGTCAAGGCTATTTGATATTAATCAAATATAGATAAGATATTTACATAAAATAAGGCATATGATTAAATATACAAATATTATTTGGGATCAAATAGGGCGCATGTCATAATATGATTTGGATTAATTTAGCCTGAACTAGCAGGAGAAATTTTTGCTCAGGAAACACATTAAGTCCCTTAAAAAGGTACTATTTTTTTAAATTCATTTTTTATTGCACAAAGTCCCTGTTGAACAAATAGTCAAACAGGGACTTTGTGCAATAAAGTCCCTGACTATTGTTGAACATGACTAAGGTGACTATTTGTTGAACAAAACTAAGGTGGATCTTGAAATGGAGTTTGATTTTGCTAGATGAGGAAGAAGGAAAAGGGAGTCATGGAATGCAGAGGAAGGATCTAAATAATAAATTCTTACTTCTGGGAAAGACAATAGAGAAAACACCACTGTGAGACAACCTAGCTCTGAGTTGTAGTTTGAGCTAAAACTGGGCAATCATAAGTGCTAAGGTTTGAATGTATGTGTTCCCCCCAAATTCATATGTTAAAAGGTGAATTGGATTTTTAAGAGGTGGATCCTTTGGGAGGTCATTAGGTCATAAGGGTGGAAGCTTGTAACTTAATGGGATGATTTCAATGGGAATAGCGTCCTTATAATAGAGGCCTGAGGGAGCTTCCTTGCCCCTTCCACCATGCAAGGACACATAGAAGGTGTCCTCTATGAGGAATGGGCCCTTATCAAACACAAGCTCTGCTGGCTCCTTCATCTTGGACCTCCCAGCCTCCAGAAATATAAGTGGTAAATATCTATTGTTTATAAATTACTCAGTCTTTGGTATTTTATTAGAGAGGCCTGAATGGACTAAATCAGTAAGTAAGCTTGGCAAAAAAGATAGTTGAAGAATTAAGGGAAATATAATTTTTAAAACATACACTCTCTTTGGGTTTCTGGGCAACCTCACTGAGAGTAGTTCAACTTGTGGTGTCATGATCAGAGAAGGGCTTGTCATAGTACAGCAGTCCTCTCTTATCCTCATTTTGCTTTCCAGGGTTTTAGTTACTTATAGCCAAACACGGTCCAAAAATATTAAATGAAAAATTCCAAAAATAAACAATTCATTAATTTTAAATTCCGTGCTGTTTAACTCTCGCATGATAAACTCTCACATTGTCCTGCTTTGTCCTGTATGAGACAGGAATCATGTCTTTGTCCAGTGTATTCACACTGTACATGCAACCCACCCCCAATTAGTCACTTAGTAACTGAGTTATCTAATGGACTGTCGAGGTATCTCAGTGCTTGTGTTCAAGTAACTCTTACTTTACTTATTAATTGCCTCAAAACGTATGAGTAGTGATGCTGGCAATTTAGATATGCCAAAGAGAAATTGTAACGTGCTTCCTTCAAGTGAAAAGTAAAAGTTCTTGACGATAAGAAAAGAAAAAAAAAATGTATGCTGAAGTTGCTAAGATCTACGGCAAGAACAAATCTTTTATCTATGAAATTGTGTAGAAGGAAAAAGAAATTCTTCCATAGTCTATATGGGGTTCAATACTATCCGCAGTTTCAGGCATTTTCTGGGTCTTGGAATATATCCCTCATGGATAAGGGTGGCACAATTGTATTAGCATAAGAGGAGGAACTTCATAGAGCACTAGGAAATATAAATGACATGGAAGAGTAGTCATTTCTGTGTCAGACAGAAAGAACTGATGATTGAGTAATAATTTTTTCTAGGCACACGTTTATCCAGGAATAATGATTGCAATCTTATCCTCTTCAAATAATGGCCTGTTTGCTGAGTAAGGTTTAATAAGAATGAGAGGAAACAAATGTAGTTAAGTTACTGTGTTGCTCTTTTCCATATACCTGGGTACCATCTGTGTTATTTTTTTACGGAATGTTTATACAAAGTTACAGAGAGAACAATTATCATTTCAGTGATGTTTAGGACAGAATAAAACCTAAACTCTAGTGTGCTGGTTACATGTGCATTCTCCAAAGCTAGAGTTACCTCTGTTCTAATTCTGGTACTTATACTTCTAATTAGTATGACTTTAGGAAAGTCACTTAACCTCTCTGGGCCTTATTTTTCTCACCACTAAAGTGGAAGTGATATCAATAGATGCCACTAAGGATTACTATAAGAATTGAACCAGGTAATACATCTTAGGGAAGTGCCTGATACATAGTGACTAGCCATTGTTTTTAAATTTGAATTTTTAACAGAATAAGGTTCAGGACGAGAGGCTGTGAATGGGTTTATTAGGAAGGGCAGATGGGATACAGCTAGACAGGAGCTTAGAAAACATAAGGAAAATGAACTGTTGGGGTAGTAGAGAAGGTTTTAATCACTGTTGATACAACAAACGATTATTAGCTACCTCTTACATGCAAATCTATGTTTGATGCTGTTATTCAAAAAATTATGAATTCTATGTAAATTCCTTCTTGCATCTCACATTTTAGTCCTGAATTTTAGGTTTTTAACTATTCTGAAAATGTTCATATCCTATATTTCTTACATGTCTTCTTTTATTAGCATTTTCTGAAAGATATCAAACTAGTTTTCCAAGCCAGGCATGCCTCAGAGCTATGTGGAAGCTATGATTGGGAGTGATAAACTAAAGATAGGCACCTCTTTTGGCCCTTCCATGAATGCAGTCACAGGAATCAGCCAAAATAATTAAAGCTATCAGCTTGAAATGTTCTCTCACTGTGAGTAAATAAACTTGTACAAACTGTGTATGTCCCTGAAACATCTTGCTAAGACATTATGATTGCACTGAGAAGAAACCAATGTCAATGACCCACGATGCCAGTTAGGTTGTTAAATCAGAATTTAAAAGGGGTCCTCTTTTAAACATGATTTCTCAGTTTACAAAATTTTAAAACTAGGTTCAGATATTCTCATGATTTTTAGAACTCACTTGGGTTTTTTCTCTGCTCACTAATTAACAAATGTAACAAAATTTACTAGCATTATCTCAAAATAAATTTTTAAAAGTCTGACACATTTTCTTGCCTATATATCCTTTTTTGTACTTTGTATTGAAAGACACAAATATGTTATAATTTCTGTCTTATGCATTTACCATCCTTAAAATACTAAATTAGCTTTGGAGAGTTATCATTCCATTTATAAAATAAGCAACAGAATGATTTGCCAAATCTATAATGGAAATAAGTAACACAATCAACTTAGAATAAGCTTATTCTTCAATCAATTAATTACAGAAATGTTTATGGCAAGGACAAGTAGATGAAAAACAAACTTTTCCTAAATCATGGACAAGAAATGCCTTTAAATATATGCTAATGTATTTAGAAGCATGACACCAAAGACTTGAGGATACAGTAGAAAATTACAGAAAATGATGCCAATTTCACTTCAAATTTTAGATGTGAAGAACAAAAATATCTGGTTCAGGGAAAAAAGATATGGAAGTTTGGTTAAATTCAACCTTCACTTGGTAATTCACAGAAGTGCTTTCTATCTTGATCAAACCAGTGTAGTAGTGTCACCTACTCTGTCCTGATCTTGTGTTTGCCTATTAGTCAGGGAGAATGGAATTGGAAAAAAAAGCTTAAACAAAGACAGCTAGATGTGCAAAGAGAAATGTAACAATCCACAGTACTTAGAGCTCTTCAATTTAATGAGTATATGCCCTGGCAAGGAGCTAGTGAATGCTGATATGAATTTAGCTTATATTACTAAAATTATTACTCTATCATTATAATTTATAAAATTATAAAATTAGCTTACATTTCCAAAACTGAAAGCATTAAAATAGCATCTTGCATTACTATTTCAAAGAAGAAAAAGAAAAAGCATAGGAGAGAATTACACTAAAAAAATGTTATTCTTGATCTTATTCTGTATAAGTGGTGATGGGAAAAATACATGAATAGATAGCATTATACCATTTTAATATAACAGTGCTATAATTTTGTTTTTATATAGTATTTGTACTGTTGTATTTGATATATAAATATATAATGTACAATATATATTACTTATGTTACTTAACTTTCTGATATGTGGGATAATGAGAAAAGACAATTCAATTTAATTTAAACAAAAATATATTTGAAAACCATACTGTGGGCTTTGGTGAGTGAAATATAATTCTTACATTTAAAGATTTTATAATATAGGGGGAAAGTCAGCTGGGATGTATAACTTACTAAATAATACTTGTAAGTCTCAGTTTATTCATATACAAAATGGAGGTAGTAACATAGGCTGGTTTAGAAGCAGTAAAATGAAAGATGTAAGCTACTATTAAAGCTATTAAAAAAGTTACTCACTGGTTTTAGAAATATGAAATAAATAAATAAATATATATAAATATATATATTTTATATATTAAATATATATAAATATATATAAAATAAAACTGTTATTTATTCCCATAGAATAAAATACTTATTAAAAAATGAACACCGTCATCTGCAATATTTGCAATTGATACCAAATTATTAGCCACATCCTAAGCATCAGTTAAGATCATTTCTTATGTTTCACTCTGTAAATTTTAATATATTAATGTATTGACTGTCTAAGTGGGAAGAAAATGAGATTTGTTCACAAGGAGTTAGGAGAAATTAATTACAAATTTGCTGGCCTGAGTAAATAATCTTAAAGTTTATTGTTGAACTTGATTGTTATCAAGTATGTATCTTTTGCATACAAGTCCCTATGCAATATCCATTAAGAATTATTGATCAAATTGTTCACCAAAACATAATCCTTTGCATATATTATTAGTTATCAGATATGCCTGAAAAGATATACACCTCTTGCTGTCAATTTATTTTAACTAAAGGTAGAATGAGATCATCATAATTCCAAATTGTAAATGCTTCACACATGTTGAATTTTATAGTATCATTTCTTCCATTTCTCCTGCATACAAGAAAGCTTTTATATTTCAAAGGAAAGGAAATGCCAGAAAGTCAAATCATCACTGCTGCCAGATAAGAGCCTTGAAACAGAATGTAATCATCTCACTGCAATAACTAACATCTCACCACTCTTACTTATTGTAAGTCCTTGAACATTTAGTTTGTTAATTTTAAATAGTAATGTCTTCAAAAAAACTGGTAAATTTTTATTAGGATACACTTTTTTCCAGCAACCTGTTTTATTGATACATGGAATTTTAATTTGCCTTTTTAATGATCTACATGAGAATAATATATAAGTAAAAACATCCACTCTATTAACATGTAGTACTGATATGGAAATTACCTACTTTTCTGAATTAAGAAAATATTTTTATAGAGTCAAGGTCAGGTTTGTTCCCTTATAAGAGTTCGGAAATGTTAAATTGACTCTAAAACTACCTAACATTTTATTTAAAAAATACATAATGGAAAACATTTCTCTTTTTAGCCCTGAAGTGACTTTGACAGCCTTTAGCTGCACTTTCTTGAATGTGAATGAAGGATTTAGAACAAAAAATATCAAGAGAAATTAGAGTCCAAGATGTACAATGTTAGTCTTAATGCTGTGTTCTCATTATCAGAGGGAGTCTAATTAGTGCAAAACATATCTCTAATCATAATAAACTATATCAAATGTATCTTCAGTTTCTAGCCAGAAAGAAGACATATAATTGATAGGGAAATAAAATTCTTTTTAAGATCTTTGTGTGGATCCAAGGATAACTTCATTTATAATTGCTAGATTACTTTTCCTCCTCTTCTTCCTCCTTCTTTTAATTTTTATTTTAATTTTAGAAAATATAAAATGTGAAAAGAAAATAATCACTCAAATTCCCACCACTAGTTGAATAAGTTGAATACACTGTCAAATTATATTGCCAAATTAAAAACAGGGTATATTTCTATTTACGTGTATAGGATCTAGATGCTATTTTAATGAGAAAATCTTAAGCAAAGACACCCTTTCAAAAACAATATTTGTTAGAATGGATTATAGTTTCTGGGAAGAAAATAATTAACAGCAATTCTGTAACTGCTTTGCTTCCTCCTGAGATATGGCAATGTGGACTTTAACCAGATCTTTTTATAAATATTCTAATGTATTACCTAGGTGAGATAGTTCAGGAAAGGAATTCTTATCTAAGAATATTCTTGCAGGTGATTCTTAGTCTAAAGAGATTGCTTAGTATAGATATGCACTATTTGTAAATAAACTTGGCATTTGTGAATTCCTAGGAAGCAGTTGACTAAAGAATGGATGCTGTTATATAATCTCTCTACCTCAATGTGGTAGCTAAGTTTCTAAGTATCTAAGAAGACATACACATTGTATGTGCTTAGATGTTATTTTAAAACCAAAATGTGTTCTAGTATAGAAAAAGGTACTTTTGGACGCCGCATTTGACAGGTTGGGGGATCATTCTAGGGAGGATTGCTATACCTGTGCTTAGTTTTTGTTTGTTTCCTTTGCTAATTATCAGTAAAAATGAGTACTTAGCATTATCTGTGAGTTGGCAAGTTTGTTTTATTTGACAATTCGATCCTCTGTGGTATAAATAGTTCCTCATTCTTCACTTTGTTCCCTAATATAATTGTATATCCATATCCTTTGGCATACTATTTTGTAATGCCCATCACTAGAATTGCTGGAGTTTATTTCTCTGTCCATTGATTTAAAGCTTGGCCATATGACTTGCTGTAGCCAATGAAACCTGGTAGCCATGATTTGGCCTCATCTTTGGTAGTTCTGGGATCCATGGTGAGAAGACCATGTCCTGGCAGGCTGCTGGTCCCTTAATAAGAGACACATGAAGCTGATCTGAGTCTGTCCTATATCCTAAATCAGAACAGTCCCAGCCCACACTCAGACATGAGTAAGAAATGTGATTTTGTTGAAAGCTTCTGAAATTTCAAGGTATTTATTAGGTTTAAAAAAATAGGAGAATTCTGATGAATATATTAATATAACATGAAAAGAAATATTTCTAAACTGGCATTTCACTTATCTGTTGCATACCATGACACCTTCAAATTTGCATTTAAATTGACTAACCAAACTGATTTCTGTAAAATTCTATAACTTTTTTTAAAATAAAAAAAAAATGAAAACAAGAACATTAGGAGGAAAAAAAAAGATGGCATGAGTAAAAATATGTGTTGTAAAACTCCATATTGTCGAATTAGCAATGATATAACCTTTCCTGCCTCCTCAGGTTCATTCTATGAGCACTTGTGGCCCTATGCAATTACAATTACCATCAAATTAAGATAAATGCCATTCCACTTCATTATATAATCATATTTGCCTATAGAGGCTGACACTGGCACTTAAAATATGTGAATTTTGGAAAACATATATCTACCTAAATCTAGATTATTGAAAAGAAAATACCAATTAGTATTTCCTTCTATTCAAACATATTATTTTATAATGATGTAGCAAGTAGTCAGAAACCTACTATCTGTGTAGGTGAGAGGAACTGGAGGAGGATAAGCAAGCCATATTATTTCCTTACAATTTGAAGAATCCAATTTTTATTTTCCAAGTAAAGCAAATGAAGTCAACATAGCTATGACAACCTACATTGAGATGGCATCAAATTGACTAGGCCCAGGGGATAGAGGCTGCCGCTAACCTCATTAACTGGATAATCTAAAATGCTGTCAAATTATATACACAGAGAGGTTTACAAATAAACAGCAGCATTTCATGCTAAAGCCAACTCTCTCCATCAATATAGAGAGAAATGTCTAGCTGTGCTTTCACTAAACATAGATTTCCTATTGATCTTCATTTAAGCTATAAACAGACACAAAAAAGACAGGTCTCTGAGAAAAAAGTAAATTAAAAATATGTGTTTGTGGGCACTCTGAATTTTGTGTGAAAAATAATACTAAAGATGGCACTGGTCTAGATAATTTGAAGAATGAAGTATCAATGTAATAGCTAGAAGTATCAGGTTAATAATACATTCAGTACCTTGTTTCTATTTAGAAAATAGAATAAGGGAAGTTTAAACTCCTTTTGAGCAATAAAACTTTTTCTTTCACTTATCTTTGTATGTGGCATAGAATACATGTTTAATAAAAAACTTTTATCTTCATAGAAAAATGTTAAACTAATGGTAGGTATATTTCATAGAACTAAAAACATATTGTTAATATGTTTTATAACATTAAAATGTCCAAATCAACCATCATAAAATTGAAAATAATTTGATTCAACAATTAGTCCTGTGGTTCTTAACCACGGGCAATTTTGCTCCACGGGGGACACTTGGCAATGTCTGGAGATATTTTTTAATACCAAGACTGAGAGGGATGCTACTGGCAACTGGTAAGGATGTTAGAGATGCTGTTAGACATCTTATAGTGCTCGGGATGGTCCCCACAACAAAGAAGCATCCAGTCCAAAATAGCAGCCATGCTGAGTTTAAGAAATCCTACCTTAGTCTGAAATAAAACAATTCAATTTGCCCAATTTGCCTTTCACTTCAGTCATTGGTAAAAGTTGGAGAAATCTTTAAACCATTTTCCTCTTCCAGATTAGAATATAAACATACTATACTCATTTGCCTTAATTATGCTTCTGCATATTTCAGGCATGCATTTCAAATGTTATCAAATGGAAGAGTGCTTCTTGCATTAACCTGATTGATATATTTATATTATATGTACTTGCTCATCAGCAAGCTCCAATTACTAAGAGCTCCTGGTGTCTCTAGAGATGAAATGTACTTTTAGGTGAAAATTTGCAAGATGACTTCTTTCTACTATGTGATCAAGTGCAATGCAAATGATTATATGGATTGAACACACTGTCTTTTGCTGCAATGAGTATTGTTAACATTCTGATACCAAAGTGAACCCAGAAGTAGCAATCTCTTTTATGATGTAATCATTTTAATAACTGAACTTGCATTAAATTCACCAGGTAAAAATTCACTTAGTAAATTCACTTAGTCGAAATAAACTCAATGAGAAATAGTTTTAATTAAAATATTTAAACTTTTAAAAATATTTAATTATTTAGCTTAAAATGTTAAATAATTTTAAAAATTTTATATATATATATATATATATATATATGTAATGGCCTTTAAGAAAACTTAGTGTGTACTAGCAAGAAAAGTTGGTACAATACAGGCACTGAGAGATTTGGAAGACTTTTCTATTTTCTGAAGTAGAACAATAATTATATCATAGATAGTGATTTAAGATATAATGACACACACAGCAAAGGGCTTACTAGCTGCCAATTCCAACATAATTAAAGAATAACTATTTTTAAAAAAGCCATGAGTTTGTGGGCAAACTCATAGCCTCTTCGTAGTTGTATTATTCTAAGTCCAAATAAAGACACGTGTTGATGAATATAGACATTCCCCAATTATAAAGTGAATGAGTAGAAAAAGTGAATAGTGAATAAGTAGAAAAAAGTAACTTAAATTTTCCCATGAAAACAATTGCAGAGCAAATTGTAATAAATATAGTCACTTTACTGTGAAGTGTAGATATAACCCCTAGTGATTTATTCATAATCCTGGTCAGCAAATATTCTAAAAAATTGGCTTCTGATCATGAAGATTTTTTATTAAAGTATCTTGTGTTAACAGGGCTTGAGAAAATATCTATCAAGTTAAACCTAGTTTTGTTGTTAGTTTAGTACTCTAGTTATTCATATTATTAAATTTTACACCTCACATAAGACTTCAAGTAAGCTTTATTTAAGAACACATCATCTGGCAATTAAATATACAAGTTTCACTGAAACACACTAATGTCCTTCTTTATTCTGGTAGAAAATACTCTAAAGAATAAAACTGAAGGTGGAACAAGCAAGATTAAAGATAAAAACATTAGTAAAGTATGAGTGTTAAAACATGGTTATATGCATCAGCTTTCAGTGTAGTTTTATTTCCTAAAAACAGAGGGAAAAGATGAATTGAGTAAAACTCATCTCTGAAAACACCTATCTTGACAAAAAGTAAAATCTTGATGGGGACTGTGTAGCAATCCTTTCTGAGCTCTCTGCATAGGTAAAATATTAATATAAACTTAATATTAAATGCAGATAAAAATTGTGGCAGATCTTGTTCATTGAATACCATGATACCTTCCCTACTGTTCTTCTCTTTTGTCCATATCCTACTTTTGAGGCTAACATAAACAGATACTCTTCCTCCCAGACTACTCTCAGGCTAGGGGAGTTCAGTGACACAGTTTCAGCCAATGAGAATGAAGGAAGCCATATGGAAGGTTAGTGACCTTGATAAAAGAAATAAGGCATACATAGCGATACTCTCTCTCTTTCTCTGGAGCCACCCTTAGCTCCTTCCTGCATTGAAGCAGGGTCACGTAAGCATGTATGTTTTGATGTTGCAGCAGGAATACTGTGACCATGAAAGGAAAAAAAAGAAAATCCAAGCAAATTCTAAAGTTCTGAAACCAAGTGTCTCTAGACTTTTTGTTTTAAACAATACATGACTTTATATTTTATGTTGCTCTATGTCATATTATGTTTCTTTTTCTCAAAAGCTTTACTAAGGTAAAGAGGAATACTGAAATATGTGCCTATCACGCATAAATAATCTTATTTCTATATAAGGAAACAATAATTGATATTGCCCAAATATGCTAAAAAATGACTCTCCCCACAACCCTTGCACACACGTATACACGCACCTACACACTCCTTTCCAAGGTCAGTCACTTTTCCTGTTTCCTTTGGTCTCTTCCTAAGGTTCTCTTCAATTATATGGAGCTACATCTCCTTTAATCTTCTTGTTTTATTTACATTACTATCATCACCAATATTTGATAAAACTGAAAAATGTTTTTTACTTAAGATTTATCAAATTATGTCCAGTATATTAAAATCAAAACAACTTTCTATTATAATAACCTGGTGGCATATACTTGTGTTTTATCTGACAGAATTTGGAAGAAAAGAATGGCTTGATTCTATTTATCTTACACTATAGAATACTCAAATTTAAACTATTGCAAAATCATCAAGATTCAATAACTACGCATCAGATGGGAAATTTGAGGGTAACAAATCCCATGGTCTCTTCACTATTTCATTATTTGACCCTAGAAAAGTAATTTACCCAATAGTGTGAGGTCAATGAGAAATACATACTCATCATGCACAAATATAGCTTTTACAAGATTGCAAATTTCTTTTCTTCACACTCCTTTGCACACTTAATTCTGTGTTCTTTGCTTTCTATGGCATGTTTGTTAAAAATCCATATAGTTAATCATAATAAAAAGCAGTGTTTTATTGTTGCCTTAATATGATGAGCTTAGACCTAGAACTGCTTAAAAAATATTAGTATGGCACCATGAAACCAAATCTTCTTCCCTCCCTGTAATTTTTTTCTCATTTAAATTACTTTTGAGCTATTTATATACCCTGAGTCTTCACTGTAAACAATACACTAATTGAGTGACACTGTCACTTAGTTCCCAATTGAGTTCATTCTATAAATTAGAACTTCTGAAAATGAATAAACCCTTACTAAGGAATATAAGAATAAAAAAAGATAGTTATAATTGGAAAGGGTTAGTTAGAAATTGAGAGTGGTCAAATCTGGGTTCTCTTTCTCATTATTTACTTTGAAAATTCAGATTATTCCATTTACGATCTTAATTCAGACTTAGTCAAGTCTTAAGATATGATACTCTCTTTTGTTGATTTTTTTTTTAAATTTTTCCCAATTCACTCAGCATTAAAAGTGCAATCCAATTTCCTTCATTTATATTTCTAATTTAATAAAACACTGGCTGATTCTGATCTCTGTATTATTTCCTTTGAGAATAAGAGTTTTATAATCATGTAAACAGTCAGTATAGTTCTTTAAGAACTCCTAAAGCCATTAATAAATACCTATGGTCAGCTACCTTTAAGCTTCTAATAGAAAACAATTAGTGTGCAGATCTGACCTCCATAAACCAAAATCTATGGCTTGAACATATGTCTCTTTTATGTTTCAAAATACTTTCCCTTTTCAGTTTGGGGACGCTTGATATACTCAGTTTTGCATAACGGTCCATCTGTAGCAATTCTACACCCCTGCAGGTTTCCAAACTGCTCTGAGAGATAAAGATGTCACTACAATACATATAAACCTATGTGGGATCTTAATGAGTTCAGAAGATGATGGCATCATTAAGACAGCAAAGGATTAAAAAAAGCAGCATGTCGTAAATTAAGAATGTGAATTCAAAAGGTGACTGTTGCAGACGAGGGGAGGATAAAGAGGGCTCTTTCATAATATCTGAAAGGAGTTTATATTGCAAATGAGTTACAAGGACAGCCCGTAGCTAGACACTAGCAAGAAATTTCAGAGAATACATATGACATTTGGCTTCCTTAGCAAATGAAATTTTATAAATCTTAAAACCTTATTATCTGAAAGAATGTAAGTTTATATTTGCTGTTTATTTACTCCCTGGTACAATACAACAGTAAAAATCAATTCGTTTAATAAAACTATTTGAATACATACTCATTCACAAATATACACAATTATAAAAAAAATCACAAAACTAGACTTTGAAAAATACACTATAGACAAATGGTTATCAAATTTTGGTATGCATCCAAATCACCTAAAGAGCTAATTAATGTACAGATTCCTAGCGTTGAGCCCTAGTGTTTCCAACATAATATATTTGGGGAGGGGTCTGATAATTAGCATTTTGACAAGTCACCAGGTGATGCTGATATTCTGGGAGCACACTTTAAGAACCACTGCTGTTGACTATTGTCATCGCCTATTGCTGTGGAATCTGCCTTTAGTGACAATAGAGTGAGAGGAGAGTATTCCACTGCCTGCCTGCAAAAATCTGGTAGGGGCACTCATTCCTTCCACCAGTGGTAGCTGATGCTATGTACTCTGGTCCAACAACACGAGATACTACCATAAGGGAGTGGAAATAGTAAAGGTTAATAAACACTTTTTCCACGTGCTAAGACAGGCCTGGATTTTGTGAGTGGCTGTATACGGAGCTGATTAACTGCAGCAAGAGTGGAGAAGAATAGAATCCTTAGGCTGACTGATGGGACATTCCAGAATAGAAACTGAGACTAGTCCCTTCTTTGGAAGCCTTGGAGTTCCTTTGGAGTATCTGATGAGGAAAAGCCCAAAAGAATGGAATTTTTAATATTCAGAGGATCAAGTTCAGAATGATAGTAACTCAATATTAAAAGAAATGTCATTCTATATTGCCATGTACAGTAACGCACCACATAACATTTCAGTCAACTATGGACCATGATGTCGGTCCCATAAGATTATAATATTGTATTTTTACTGTACCTTTTCTATGTTTAGATACACAAGAACTTATCATTGTGTTAGAATTTCCTACAGTATTCAGTAGGGCCACATGCTGTGCAGGTTCGTAGCCTAGGAGTAACAGTCTATACCATATGGCCTCCATGTGTAGCACGCTATGCCATCTAAGTTTGTGTAAGTACACTCCATGATGTTTGCACAGCAACAAAATTGCCTAATGACACATTTCTCAGAACATACCTTTATTAAATGATGCATGACTGTATACCAATTAAAGTTGTGTTACTGTGCTACCAACAGTACCCTCTCCATGAAGCAGATACTGTGATGAATTCAGCCAGTGTACTCAGATAAGAAACTCAGCCAATATGATGTAGGTTCTACCATCAGAATAATATTGAATATTTTGTATTTTTAATTTGATGCAAGTCCAAAGAAATTAAACTATCCTATAAAAATAAAGCATCGGAAATATGAGTAAGCTGTTTAAAACTCAGATAAAATAAACTGTTTATATTCTAGGCTAATGATAAAAGCAATACTTTACCATCATCTTTAATATTATCACCAAGTAGAGCTAATTAGAACAAAATGAATTTGCAATGATTGCTTGAAACAGATCAGAGAAAGTGATTGATACAACAATAAAGTACAGTTATGAGAACAGAAGCACTGCCTGAAATTCCATTATTTAATGGAATGAGGAAAACTGGACAAATGAGTAAAATAAAACTTGAGAAAAAAAGAGCAAATAAATTGCTGACAACATTCTGTCATCCTTTGTTAGTTGAGGAGGGATATCTGGTTTTAATGAAACATTTTAGGTTACAGCCAGTTAAGAATACCGTTTCTCTATTCTACAGACTTCAATTAGTATCCTTCTTGCCAAGCCCTACACATGATTCCAAATTTATCATGTCAGAAAATGTAAAACCTTCCTGGAAAGACACTCCTTTCAGAAGTAAATTCTAATTTGTCCCCTGTCAATAGCTTGTTCAGCAATCTTAGACAAGTCACTGAACTCTCCATCCTTATGTTTTCTCAGCTGTAAAGCTGAGAGAATCACACTGACTTATCTTACATGGCTGATGAAGAGAGCCTCTGATTAAAAAAAAAAAAAAAAGAGGCACCTTTTAGGCATGAGGTAGTAAGTATAAAAGAACGGTAGCATCTTTGCCTCTTAGCAAAAGGGGATATAGAGAAAAGATGCCTTTGGCAATTGGTACATGATCTGTCCATGTATCCCAATCTTAAATTCAGATTCTCTACCAGCAAAAGCAACTGCTTTTATTTCTTATTAATCAGGAATATGTTTTTCCTCCAAGGTATTGACAATGTAGAACAAAACTACAGCTGTAGAATAGAACTGCTTTATTTTTTATATAGACATATTAATGAATTTTAATAAAGTTCTTTTGACACTTGAGTTCTAATCATGCCATTGCCGGCAATGGCCATTACACATGCCAAATGAAGATACACATTATGACAGTCAGTTTAAAATCACATTTGTGTTGAATGAGAGAGACGTGGAACACTATTTCCTCCGCATGTGTTTACTCACAGCTGAAATCCCTCAGTGGTATGACCTTTATATTCAACATTTAGAAAGCTTAACAATACTTTCCCCCGGCAGCTTAGAGCAGGAGATAATTCTTTCCCAGGAGAAAATGAAATTAAAATGCTCCAACGCCTGCTGGAGAAGTGAAGGCAAGGATAATGACAGCAATAATAGGCCAAATAATTACGTTAATTGTTTATTTGTTTGCAAAGGAAAGCATTCAACATTTATTGTGTTCAGTTCTGGTCTAATAGTACCTTTTTCATACCTGTAGCTTTATCTGGGATAGGACTATCCAGTCTCAAATGAGAAGCAATCTTTTACAAATTTAACTTAATAGTCAAAACGTATTCATTCACCTCTAACTTAAATATCTGAAAGTGAACAATTTAGTTGGGGAAAAAAAAATACCTTGAAGTATTTTTAGTTGTTCTTGGTAAATTGTTGTTAAGTGAGTGCACACACACGCACTACATAGGCACACACATACATACACACCAGGTATTATTCTTTGTCTGGTCAAGGACTGACTTCACGGTTTCCATGACAACCCAGTTTGCTCAGTGCTCTCTTTCAGCAGCTGTTGATTACACTTTGAATTTTATTTGCATTCATGATTAAGGAGGAGTATAAAAGGCTGAGGTAAATTATTTTTTTAAAAAAGCAATGAGGATAAAAGACATTTCAATCAATGATTCTCTGCAGCTTTAATTAAAAATAAAAGTATAAGAGGAGATACCAGAATTTCAGAAACTTTTACTTAATGGTTGACTGGCTATTGAAACACTATTAAATGAAGATGCCACTACCATCCTGAACTTCTGCAATTTGCAGGGGTATATGCTATTTAGGTACCATGACCATGCAGACAATTTTTGTTTTCTAGTAATGGTCTTTCTATTTTCAGAAAATAACAAATACATAGTTTAGTACTGGATTAAGATAAGGAACTTAAAATATTTAGTACAATGTAATTTGTTCAACTCATGTATTGTACTTTCAGGAAGGATGCTCTTTGATATTAAATGTCATTTGTCCTTGGACTTTTTATGTTCACAGAAATTTATTCTACCAATTGTAATCTAGGAAGAGAAAGTACAGTAATTACTAGAGGTTATCAGAGCATAAATAGAAAGGCAAGAACTCTGTGGAAACACGGAGCTTTACCAGGTAAGACTGTATAATTTTGAAATAATACCATTAGGCAGTATTTCTCCTTTTAGTTAAGAAAACATAAAAGAATGGAGGCATGTATGTGTCCTATTATTAATAGTTAAAAAGTATAAAATAACTAAGATATTCATATATATTTATATTAGTGAGCAAAAAATACTGGAAGGAAAATATTTATATTTATTCCTTTTAAAAACTATAAATATTTTTCATTTCCCTGGGATCCCTTGATATAATTCTAAAAAAATAAATATTTTATTTTTGTGATACAGTGATGAATACATATTTAACTATTTTATTCCAGTGGGAGCCTTAATCTTTGGATGAAGTTTGTGGCCTGAAAGTTGTATTGATGCATTAATGTTTTTTAGAGAATAATTTCTGATTCCCACTGGTTACCTTTACACTAATGATGTACAAATCAATAAAATCCTATTTTGAATTATAATTAATGAAAGAACAAAGAAAACAGGGTGTCAAAATTATATATATATATATATATATATATATATATATATATATAGTGGTTTTAGTTATTTTGGACAGAATTCAATCCACATGCACACATACCAGAAAATCTGATATTTAATGGTGTTTGTGAGGGCTTTATTTTGATTTACTATACAACTAAATGAGAATGCTATTAGGTGATAAAGCCATTCTGGTCATGTAGTATTATGAAATTCCCAATATTTTAAATTTTTCTACTTTAAGAGAAAATAACTCATTGTAAAACAGAATAATAATTTTACATAGTGTACTAATATAGTGCAGAATTGAAAGAAAAATATCATTCTACAGTTGCTTTGTGGAGCCCTTAATTCCCATTATTTTAGTGTTTTAATAATTTACTATTAATAGGTATGTAATTATGTTTAATTCTTCACCCAGATGTGGAGTTCTGCTCTAGAATGCTAGAGCTTGCTCTCAAGCTAGCTCTTGATCAAGAAGATCAAGGTTTTTTAATAAACCCAAGGACCATGCTTCACATGTCTGTCAATAAGTTTGGGGTTTCCTTGTCATACCAGATCCTTTTTGATTGAAACCTTCTTCATATTACTTTATTCATTGTATTAAGAGAAAATTATGCTCCAGAAAAGGAAATGTCCAGGCTTCCTAGACCTCAGACACCTGACTATTTTCCTTCATAGCAAAAAGTATACAGAGTCTAAATCTCCTTCAAGAAAAAAAAAATTGAGATTTGCTCTCTCTTCCTTGGCCTATCTTGTAACCTATTACCCATCTCTCCTCTGTCCCTCTTAGCTGAAAAGGTGTATAATAAGTGGCCAAGGAAATTTTCTGTAGCTTTACTTTCACACAAATAATTTTTTCTTGTGGGAGCAAGGAAAGAGGTGGCATTTCTTAAAGGAGTCATCTTTCACTTTTAAGCATGACATTCAAACAACTGTGATTTCCAGAAGCCAGTGGTTTGCCCCTGATAGGAATTTGCTCAGGAGGTCCCACAGAGAGAGAACAAGATACCTGACCAAGAAGGTATATGCTCTAGGCAGACTGCAAAACTCACTGAAGGGAAGAGGGAAAACTAAAACTGGAAAGACACGAGTATGCTATAAAGCAGAGAAATGTTGAATACATGAGAAAGGATTAAAAATTTGTCTCCTGCTCATGAAAGGGACAATAAGTGCTTCCCACATGAGCCGAAGATTCACAACAAAGACTGTTATGACTGGCACCTGGAAGCTAAACCCTGACATGGGCTCCTAGCCAGCTGACAATGGGGCACACGTGACATTCTACAAATGACAACAGGGTACCATCACCCTGAGTGGGGCATCCAACAGGGTCAGCAAAGACCCCTTATTGGAAAACCCACAGTGTTTAACCTATTAGCTTGGAGATTATCAGCGTACTTGGAGAATTTAATTTCTAGTTTAAAAAATGTTACTCCATTTCTCTCCCTGGAGCCTCCAGGCCCAGAACTTTACCTCTGCACTGGATTAGAGAACAATCTTTGATCTCAGAGTCTTATTTTCTCCTTAGACAGATCAGTGTTAGAAAAAAAAGAAAAGAAAAGAAAAGAAAAGAGAAGAGAAGAGAAGAGAAGAGAAGAGAAGAGAAGAGAAGAGAAGAGAAGAAAAGAAAAGAAAAGAAAAGAAAAGAAAAGAAAAGAAAAGAAAAGAAAAGAAAAGAAAAGAAAAGAAAAGAAAAGAAAAGGAAAGGATATCTGAGTACCTTCTGGGGAGAAATTAGAATATCCATCCACCTTGGGTCATCCATAAGGTGTGCTTAGTGTTAGGAATCAATGGAAGAGATGGTTTCTTCAGTCATCTACATAAACTGAACAAAGATTTGGTCATCTGGGGAAAAGGGAATGCTTGCTTTCTATAATACTGAACTCATGTTGCTAAATATTATTTTGTACTGATTAAACTTATTACTATAACTCTATGTTAAGTACAATAAATATGATTGTTTTGAGGTGTGTATATGTGTGTGTGTGTGTGTGGGGGGGTGACTTATTGCCAGCAATGCCATTGTTCTTTGTGAGAGTAGAGTAAAATGGATGGTACAAAAGCACCATAATACAAATATAACAATATGTGAGCAACTAAATATCTTTTCCTTTTAAAAACTTTAGTATTAGAACAGCTTTAGAATTAAAGAAAAATTGAGAAGATACTAGAGAGTCTCCATATCCCACACTCAATTTCCTCTGTTATTAACATCTTACATTAGTATGATATATTAATTGTAATTATGTATGTATGTATGTATATAATTATGACTAAATTATCATTAACCTAAGTTCATAGTTTTTACTTAATGTATTTTTTCTGTAGCAGACTCCCAACCAGGATACCACATTACATTAAGGTGTCCTGTGTCTTTATGCTCCACTTGAATGTGGTAGTTACCCAGACGTTCCTTATTGTTGGTAACCTTGACAATTTTTTTTTTTGAGACAGGATTTTACTTTGTTGCCCAGGATGGAGTGCAGTGGCATGATCAGAGTCCTCTGCAGCCTCTAACTCCTGGGCTCAAGTGATCCTCCTGCTTCAGCCTCCTGAGTAGGTGGGACTACAGGTGCACACCATCATGCATGGCTATCCTTGACAATTTTGAGGAATACTGGTCAGGTAGTTTGCAGGATGCCTCACTACTGGGATTTATCTGGTGTATTTTTTGTCATAATGAGACTGACATTATGGGTTATTGAAAGGAAGATGACAGAAGTGAAGTGCCATTTTCATATCATCATATCAAGTATACATATTACCAACATGATTTATGACTATTAATGTTCACTTTGATCACCTGGCTGAGATACTGTTTGTCAAGTTTCTCTACCTTAAAGTTCCTTTTTCCTCTCTTTTCCATACTTTAGACTTAGAAACGGAGGCACAATGGGCAGGCCACACTTGAGAGGAGTGCGAAGTTATGCTCCCTATTCTTGAGGGAGGATTAGCTAAATAAACTCTTTGGGATTCTTCTTCTTTGGAAATTTATCTCTTCCCTCCCAATTATTAAATTATTCAATTATTTGTTTATATCAGTATGGAAATTCATTTTTTATATGGTCAACTAAATCTTAATAGATTCAATGACAAGACTTAAGGCATATAGGCAAAGCGAAATGACAATTTTATGTGAAATCATTTGCATGGTGCATTCTAAATGAATACGGTTTAGAAACAACACTTGTCAATGAGAGATGGACTTTGAGAGATGAGATGTTTCCTCATAGGACCAGTAAGGAAAATCAGTAGATTTTTCCTACTGAAAGCTACTCTGATTATAATATTAGTAAAGGGTAATTTATCAGAATATTCTTTCAAATACTAAAAAGGATCTTGAACATAATATATAAAATTGTTTTTATAAATATTTAAATTAGTTTCTGTAAACATTCTAAACTTTTTATATACATATAGTGAGGTGGCTAAAACAGTTATAAAAGTCTCATCTGTTGAAATCCCTTCAGCTTTTGATTTTTTCCTTGGAATCTTTCACTATTTCTCTCACTCTACATTGCCCTTTAGGTAAAGGCAGAATGTGAACTTTATAAGAAATTCAGTGGGGAATTCTGGCATTTTTATTACAAAAGCTAGATGTATAAAGAATGGCTGATGGAGAGTGTTATTGGTCATCATTGCTCATGGCTTAAATGTGCAAAAGATGTAATATCATGAGGGAAAGAAAGAGAGGAGCATGTACAAAACTGCAAATGTTAGGCAAGTATTTCAAAGTTATGGGAAAATGTGATTTACTTATATAAACCTAATGACAATGATTATTTATTACATGGACTCAAATACACAACAACCATGCAGTACCTCTTCTATTGACTACCTTATATTCTATGACTTCCAAGTATTCTACATGTGTTTGTGCCTTTAATGGCCATTTTTTTTTCAATTAAAACATATTTTGAAGACACTGGGAATTAAGCCCACTATATTCAAGCAATTCTATTTTATTGTTATCCTTCTGTATTTCAAAACATTGAAACATTATACAGTGCTCAGAACTACTTGGCTTAGGAAATACTCATGGCATAAAATTCAGTTTAATGGTCTTTATTTCTTCAGAAAGTCTGTATCAACATATATATAAATATATGTGTGTGTGTGTGTATATATATATATATATACACACACACACATATAAAGTGGACAAACTAAAGTGTACAAGAATAAAGTTTCAGATTATAAATTGGTAAGCAGAAACCATCTACAGAATGGTACCCTGAGTTTTACCGCGGGAGTGAGAAATGAGAAAGACCCTGGACAGCGCATAGGTCACAGTAGAAGATTCCGAGGGCAAAGCGAAGTTAATAAATAGAAGTTTTGAGCCATTGTAATATAAGGGAGGAATCAAGCCATGACATTGGGAGAAACCAGACACCACAAGAACAGATATACCAGGATGCTAAAGAAGCATTAGGAGGGAAAAAAAAAAAATATATATATATATATACATATATATATATATATATATATATATATATATATATATATGAAGAGGGAACATAGACAAAGGCCAACTAGACACACATTTAACATTTATTAGTTTTATGCATTTCTGTAGGGCTGTGTGTGGGCCCCTAGAGTTATGACAGATATCTGTGAACAGGAAGTAAAATTAGACATAGTCAAATTCTGCAGTCTGTCAGATTTTCTTTAGCTTGTGTATAGTGCCTAATGAGCAGTAGCATCACAGAAATATCACGATTAGTACCATCTTCATGGCCTACAGAAAAATACAACATAGGGAACTAGATGCAACAGCTCTCAATAACTATAATATAAATAAGAAAATGAAATGCATTTGGTTAAATTATGAGCTATTTGCTCTTAATCTTCATTAGCATTTCTTTAATTAAAATTCTTTTCTGAGTGTCCTAAAGGCATAACATAATTGATGCCCAGGAAGCTACTAATGTGCGTCTTTAGGATATATGCCACATATTCTAACTTCCCATGACACTAATGATACCTTGCTGTGATCAGAAATGTCCTGGAGCATGCATAAGGTGACATAATCTCTTTTGGGCCACAAGGTTATCATCTACATGATTATTGCTTGAATACATTTAAATGATCACCAATGCACCTTGTAAAAATGCTCAAGTAACTCTCAGAAAGTATGTACTAGAAAAAAATGGGATAATTAACCAGAATGCTTAAAAATAAGCAACAACAACAAAACCTCCAATTTCCTTCTTGGTTTTTCAACATTAGTATAGATGATACAAAACCAATATCACTTTAGATTCATCGTAGAACAATTTGAACATCTATTCCCAATAATGTATATTCTACATGATTTTCCAAAGATTTCTTCTTTCCTATATTTAAAAGAGGTTCTGAAAGACCTCTTTCGCAAACTTAAAGGACAAAAGTAACCTTTAGCTAAGTGTTTTTGTTAAGAAAAATGATAGTTTCTTAACTAAAAGCATTTTACCTCATCTACAGCCCATTCCTTTCAAATCTCATATAAAAATTTCTTAATACCCTTTAGAGACATACAAACATTATTTCCAAGCGTCTTTTCTTGATGATTGTGCAATGCCTAATGAGAGATTAACTGATTGTTCATATACCTTATGTAAACTCTAAAAATTTTTGCTACGTCAAAACAAAAGGCTTATTGGGGAGCAAGTCCTGAGGACTGAGGTTTGTTAAGATGGAGAAATACCTATTGGTTTTCTGAAGTTATCTAAATAACATTGGAAATTAAGAATACTGCTCCTCTTATACTATCATTTCCTTCATTACTTTTTCATGTAAGGTTCTCTCTTTTGTAACTATAAGTCATTTAAGGATAGAGATATTAGTCTTTTCTGTCTCTGACATACCTATGATAAGCAGATACCCATTAAGTGTCTAGTCCTTTTATCATATCATTTCTCATTTTAAACTTCATCACCAAGAAAATATACCATGTTCTTTTACATGAACTATGTGTTCCATGGACCTGCTATCACCCTACCTGATATAAGCACCCTTGTACCCATTATTTGAGAAGTAAGTTTGTATTCCTTCTTTTAGAAAAGCTTTCAGCATAGTCTGTGAAACCTAGCCCCACCATATCAGAATGACTTATGTGCTCTCCACTCTTTCCTGCCCTTTCACTTTTGTATGATGTATTGCACCATTTATGTGCCTGTCTCTCTCTCCCTTCTGAACTAGAACTTTACTGAGGGCAGGGACTGTTTTGTTTAATTCTTATTAACTGTTAACTGTACCTAACACTTGGCAAAAGCTCAAGAAGTAAATACTAAATTTTTTAAATGACTTAACTCTGGGCTTCATAAACTGCAGTTTGATTTTTTTAATAATGTTGAAAGTCACCAACAAACACCTAACTGTTAAATCCATAACTTTTTCAGTAAATTGGCATAAAAGACAGTCACACTTGAATCTGTTATTCCAGCAAACCTTGTGCATTTACCTCTGGCCTAGCAAAAAAAAAGGAATTGCCTGCTGGGATGGATGTTTATTACTATATTCCGTAATCAGACACTCAGCACCATTGTTTCTTTTCTCACTCCTCTAAAATAAGTCCTTTCCTTCTAATTGGTAGCTACAATACAAGTCCTTATGATCCCATGATTTCATTATTCCACTGTAAATACGAATGGCCTCTTTGTTGCATATCTGCTCTTTTTCCAAGAGTTACTTGGTCCAATGCCTTATGAAGTGAAGTTATGCCTTAATCTCTTTCTTGGGAAAATATCAACAATTTGTTCACATAAGGCCTTGACGGGATAAAATAATTACTAGGAATGCAATTTCTCTAGTAATTACACACACATATATGTGGCACCTTTTCCTCATAAAAAAATTATATGAGCCATTGCAAATAATTTGTTGGTTAAGCAGATATCATATCTTCCATAATAAATCAATGATATATATGTTATATATACGATCATATTTGGACAATCATCTTATCCATCTAAAGGAAAACAAAGGATGGAAAACATTTAAGTAGAAATAAGAAAAAGTTATAAGCATAAATAATTACTTACATTTTTCTCATCTCTAAAAACATAAAGATTTCTAATTTGTCTTTTAATTAACTTTTATTTATTACTGATATCCTTAAATGCTCCTGCATATAGATTTTTATATTTTCTTGAATATATTATTATCCTTACCATCTAATTAATTTTTTCCTTATTTATTAGATAATTTTTTCTTGAGAGAATTTAGATTCTCCTTTTTTTTTTTTTTTTTTTTTTGTATTTTTTTTTTTTTGAGACAGAGTCTCACTTTGTCGCCCAGACTAGAGTGAGTGCCGTGGCGTCAGCCTAGCTCACAGCAACCTCAAACTCCTGGCTCAAGCAATCCTCCTGCCTCAGCCTCCCAAGTAGCTGGGACTACAGGCATTCGCCACCATGCCCGGCTAATTTTTTGTATATATATTAGTTGGCCAATTAATTTCTATTTATAGTAGAGACGGGGTTTCGCTCTTGCTCAGGCTGGTTTCGAACTCCTGACCTCGAGCAATCCGCCCGCCTCGGCCTCCCAGAGAGCTAGGATTACAGGCGTGAGCCACCGCGCCCGGCCTGATTCTCCTTTTTTTATTCATAAATTGATATCATCAGAATTATCAAATTTGGTAAGTATAAAATTTTTAACATTTATTAACCTGCCCATAGAATGTATCTAATTCTTATCACTTTAATTACATTTTAGTGATGAAAATAACCTTAGAAGTGTATGGTAGACTTACACATATCAAGATATTTAAATTATGAAAAATATGTATAGGTAGAGTTTCTCTAAATGAAGGCTCTCCATTCTACAATTCCATATCAGAGTCCAGACTCTGCCTAGAGCAATTCTTAACACATTAGAATATTTGATAATAAAAATATCAACTCAGAAATTTCATTATTGATTATATAAAATAGAACAATGAAAGTTTTATGAAAAAATATACTAAGGTAGTCTTATGCCATTCATATCACCATCATTTAAAACACGAGATCATCTTTGTAGTTTGTACATAGCAACTGACATTTAGGAGGTTTATTCTACATTAAAGATAAAGTCTCTCTTAAATGAGTTAAACTAGAAATCAACAGATTAATCAATAGTTTAAGTCAGAAATCTGCAATGTCAACTTTCAGAGATAGAAGGGCTCTTAAACTAGTGATATTTGACATTAACCTAATATTAACACGTGCAAAGAGTGTGTCAGTCAAAAGTGTGAGAAGTTTGCCATTCTCCAGAATGTGGTTAAAAGAGAATCATGAGAAACAAAACCCTAAGCAGTGCCCTGTAAATTATCCAAAATAAGATTCTTACACTTTGATTTATATAGCAGTCTCTCAGAGTTTGGTTAACCTGATTCTCCCACTAGATAATATGCTCTCAGTGTAGTAACAGAATCAGATGTCTAATTTTAATGACCTTGAATTAATCAAGATAATATCAAACTCTTAAGTCCCTTTACTAATATCTCATTCATTTAGACATTAAAAATTATGTATTTCAAACTTTTATGTTCTATTGCACGAAGCCTGATTTTTGTTCTTAATTTTATAATCTCTCCGCTTATTCAACCCTATTTCATGGTTTCAGGATTTTCATATGGTATATTTTACAATGTTTCTGATCCATAAACAGCCCCTGTTGGAGACACCAATAACTTAATCCAAAAAATATAATGTTAAAGTAGGACACACAAAGATACCACACATACAGCTCCTTGTTACTACAACTTCAAACATTACTTAAAATGTCATAACAGATACAGTGAGACTTTCTAAAAGAAGAACTATTGAACTTAATAATTATAACAATTTTATACATTATATATAACATTTCAAAAGTACTCATTCTCAGTATAACACTGTTCTAAATTTTTGTTGTTAACATATACAAAGTGACTCATTGAGCAAGTGAAAATACACAAAAATTACCACAGTTGACCAGGATAGAGTTAAAACTATATCCATTCTGAAGAGATTTGGTCCAACTGTTCCTACTGATAATAATCATGTACCCTTCTTTACATCGCTGTGGTGTGGAGGAGGGGAACAGGGAAATAATACTTACTCAACTTCGGCCAAACTCATGTCTCAAAATTTCTGTCACTATCTTGGCCCATAATTATTTTCCAAGTCTTAAATTGTTTGTGCCATTCAAAATCCCATATATTATGATTTACTGCTTTCACTGTTAACGATCTTTTCTTTACAGACTGTATAACCTTTACAGAGAGGTTTATGAATATACTTCTTTTGCTCTTTCTCCTTTCACAAGAAGAGACTATCTTGGCATTTTTAATACAATTATTGAATTGTAGAGGTAGTAGGGACTTGAGAGGTCATCAAATGTTATCTTCTCCTTTTATAATTAGGGAGACTAAGCCACAGAGAAATCTGTTTTTTAAATGTTCAAAAATATGCTAATCTTCAAATTGAAACAAAAACATAATATTATTTGAGTGCCTATATTTTCTCCATCAGCTGTGGTGAAAAACTAAGAAATGCTCAAGATTTATGTAATAACAAGAAGAGCATCATAACTTAAGACCAACTATCTGCAGACACAGTGCTTTAGAACTTCTACCATAAATTCTTTGGCAATTATTATCATTAGACAATTGAATCAGTAATGCTTATCCTATGTTATTAGGTATTTAGATAAAACAAAGGAGAAGTAGCTTATTTCTTTATACAAAATAAGAAATTTCCACTATTATTTCGTTCAACTTCATGCCCAGACTATGAAATGCTAAATTATAACACCATTACAAAATAATCAGAGCCTAAAGTAATGTAGAAATTTTCTGATAGTGTAGAACCACTGAGAAATATGACAACAGCATTGCTAGTAATAAGTAAAAGAAAATAATTATACTTGATCTTTGTGATAGCCACAGGCATCCAAAAGCTGTATTTGCCATATTTTTTAATAATAGTATTAACTAACTTCCTTATCTTTTTATGACTAAGGAAAATGGTATTTTTCCCCTGAAGACAGTGATTATATTTAATATGATTTCGATTTCCATTAATACAATTACACAAATTGACTTCTCTAGAGTATTTATTTCTATACTAAACCCACTAAGTTTGTTTGTTTGAAATAAAGGATTGTTTTACCAAGAGAAATAAGAGCAGAGGGTACACAAACAAGTGGCAGGGGAGTAGCTGATCCACCCACTAAACTATATGACATCATATATAAATGCCCATTTTTAATAGCATGTATGGTGGTGAGTTGCTGTGCTGGGACCAGTCTGTATTCCTACCATTTGCAGTGGTAAGGGGCATAGAGGATATTTTTCAGTGCACCAGATACATACTACCAGGAAGAGAGTATGCGTGTTGTAGATTACAAGAAGGCTGTTAAGGACCTCTGGGCTCAAAAGCAAAGGGAGGAATCTAAATGACTACTTGAAATATAGATTAATTGCCTGGTCAATGTCATCACAGGTAAGAAGTCTCGGAAAGCCCACAAGGTTTCTAAGAATCACCTTTAAACACTTCGTGTCCCAGAGAGATCGTGGTAGCCATCGTCTAAGATAGCCTACAATTATCCTCATACTTTTGTATTAACCCTCCTCTTAAGATTGTGATAGACCCGGTGACTGCCTTCTAAGGAATAAAGTACTGCAGAGTGGTGGAATGCTTCTATTTGGGGCTCTGCTCTCTCGCTTGCTTTGAGAGAAGCCAGATGCCACACTGTGAGCTGCTCCATGGAGAGGCCCATGTGGCAAAGGGCAGCCAGTGAGGATTTGCAGCTGACAACAGACAGGGAGGGCACGTGGATCTTCCCATATGGATAGATCCTTGAGATGACAGTAGCCCAGCCAATACCTTGACCGTGACCTTGTGAGAGACTCTTGAGCTAGTGCAAGATGGCCAAGGGAAGCCAGGCCAGTTTGCTGGCCCACAGAAACTATGGGAAAACTAATGCCTATTGTATTAAATGGCTAAATATGGGGCAATTTGTTGCTCAAAACATAGATAACCAAATCAGGGTAAAACTAGTTCGAGAAACTGTCTTATATTTTGTTGTCCACTGTACCTGACCTCAACCCTTGGAGACACAAAGAGCAGACAGTGATGAGGGAGAAAGCTTAGGTTTCCTTTAACACAGAGATCTGACCTACAGAGAGGAGAAATAGTGTATGTCTACTTGGATCTTTTGATAGAGCCTTGTATTGGAAATTTATTTACTTAATGATGCCTATATTTTTTTCTTAAAACGACTGCAGGAATGTATGCTATCTAAGAATATGCTGAAAAGGCCTCAGGCCAACCATGATGTTTTCATTAAGGGGCAGGGGAAGATATCTCCCACTGAATAAAGTTTATAGAGAGACTCTGAGACCAGAATAAAGTTATATTTTTCAGTACATTCTAAGTTAGGTTTAATATACTGTATATATACTTCTCTAGTGATCTTTTTCTGGTGAAACATTGGACTTAGTGAATTATGTGCCTTGGTATTCAGTGAAAGAGAGTTTGCCCAGGGAAGAAATAAGAAATGTAATACCATGTCGAGCCTGCACTAAATAAAGGTCATGCATTTAGTGGGACATGATGGTGAGTATATAAGAGAGCCTAGTTGGGACAGAAAAAAGTCCAAGCTCAACAGACATGCAGTGTAGAAGTTGTGTTCCATGAGTAATATAACAACTGAGAACACATTCCCAGGCAGAGTGAAATATCACTGTGCTGTGTTGTGGGCAGTGATTGGGTTATTACTATTGCTGACTTGTTTACTACTATTCTGAGTTTTTAATCTCTCAGGTTTCCAGCCCTAAAGCCTGGTTTTGGAAAAATACAGTACTGACATACAAAGTTTATGTACACACAACTCTGTAACAACAGAGGACAGACTGATGGCCTTGTCCACATTATTGCCTTCTATTATTTGAAAACTACTATATATTTTTTTTCTGAGTTTTCTCTTCATCTGTCTAAATGTGTTTTGTGTGAAATCTTACTGGAAAGAAGTCATGTTGCTTTATTCTTCCTTCCCTATGCTGTTCACCTGCCTGGACAACCCTGCAGACCTCCCGTAGCATCAATGCAGTAGACTGTTTGACATTCTTCAAGATCAGCTCAAAGGCAGTTCAAAGCCCCTTCCCTCTGTGAAGCCAACCCCATCCCTAACCAAGGTAGAGCTTATCACTCATCTTAGATAGACACTTTATGTATGCTTCCATGACAATACTGATCACAAAATTCTATGACTACGTGTTTGTCAATGACCAATATCAATCACAATAAGCAGAGGCCTTGGTACACAGTAATTACCCCCAAAGAGTTCGCATGGTTAACGTAAAATGAATGAATGAATGAACAAGTGACATACAATTTCCAGATTCTTCTTCACCTCCTTTGTTTCTCTCTTGGGCAATTCCAATTCCAGATAGAGGCTTTTCAATCAGAATACAGTGGAAATTACGTCATAGTGTAGTTTAAGACTGTGAACCTTTTTGGTTATCAGTCATGGTATTTATCCTGGTGGTTAAAATTGATCTTTGGGACCTTGGTAAGTACAGAATTTAACCGTGACCCCGGTGAGAGCTGGACTCTACCCTCAGCTACTGGGAGGTGATCACTAGACTCTGGTGATGTCATGCCTGATTAGAGAGTGTCTTTGCTTTCCCAGAGGGCCTTGGGTTATGCCAGTTAGTCTGACAGTATGATTTAGGGTGCAATCTGGCCATACAAGAAAGTATTTAGGGTTGGTGATGGCCATGCCAGAAAAACCAACAATATTATTTTGGGTGACAGTTTTGGTTTATATAGCTAGAGCCTTAAATTAGTCATGAGAGTAAGCATGGCCACATAAAGAAGGCCTAATAAAAATTCTGGACACTGAGGCTCAAGTGGGCTTTCCTGATTGGCAGTGCTTTATGTGACAGTCTCACATAGATGCCAACACAGTCACATTGTCTTGACTCCATGAGGAGAGGACACAGAAGCTCCATGTTTGGCAGTGTCTTAGTCTCTGCCTTGTGTACTTCTCTCTGTAGTGGATTTTAATCTGTATCATTTCTCCATAATAAACCACATCCATTGGTATAACAGCTCTCAGTGAGTTTTGTGAGTCCTGCTAACAAATTAGCAGACAAAAGGGTGGTTTTGGAAACATTCTGAATTTGCAGTTGGAGTAAGAAGTGAGGATGGTCTTGTGCAGATTGTGCACCCTCCAAACTACATGGTTGGCTAAACACTCCACAGGACAGTTTAGTATGCATAAGTCTTTATCATTGCATGTGTTATTGAGTACAGATACTTGGGTAAAAATATTTCACCATTATATAACATTTTTTTGAAAGAAAAAAGTATCATTTCTGTGTCATTTGACACAAATCGTAAGGATTTTGTTTATGTCAATCAACAGCAATGTCATATTTTATGACAAAAATAAACTTGTAGCCTTCAGGGATAGAGAAAAAGACCTGAATGATCTGTTGATCTCTGGCAGATAATGGTCTTTAATAGAATGTCTCTATAGCAGCTCTCCCTTATTCCATGTGTGCTAGCCTATTTTATAGCTTGATCGTTTTTGTCATTTCTGAAAAATGTGATTTCATTTTCAAATTATGTGAAGTGCACATTCATATAATATATTTTCAGCCTAAATATTGTAAGCTTTTTCTTCTTCAGACATCTCCTTCATGAAAGAAAAAAAAAAACTGCTACTGTACTTATAAAAACAAAGCAGACAATAAATGTAGTGCTGCATTGGATTGCTTCATAGGAATACAGATTTCAAGCAAAGTTAGTTTACTTGCATTCTGACAGAAAACATTAATAAATACTTTCAAATAACAGTAGAGTTAATAAATACTTATTTTATTGCACATAATAATAAGAGGCAAGAGATTATTACTTCAGAAAAATGTGTGAAGATGCTTTTAGTTTTCTCTGAAAAAAATTGTTTCAATGTCATATCTTTTAATTTTTTTTAAAAAAATCTGCTATTTATATAAATACCCCCAGAAAAGTGCCCTTATATTAATATTTTAATATTCAAGTTTGCAATCCTGCCAAAAATAAACCTGGAGGATGGGTTCAGCTCTATCTTTTCTCTTTTACAGTGACTCCTGTAAATCAGCTCAAAACCATCCATTGATTTTAGCCCCAAACTCTGAATCTTCCCATTTTCATGTTCCAAATATAACTTATAATTGAGATGAAATTATCAGGGCCATTCTAGAGCTGAAAATAGCCCTGCATTCATAATCATAAACTACAGTATGACAGAACTTGTGAGCTACACTTGAATTGAGTATAATTTTCCCCAGGTGTTTTAGGAAGTTTTCCCATCTCACTGAGATTGTGCTTTCCTGATTTCTTTATTGAATTATAGGCCACTAATGCCGTTGGAGTTCCTCACATTGCTTTAGGTTAATCTCTTTATAATACTTGCTACTCTTGAATTATGCCTAGATGAGATGCACAGAATTGGCTGGCAAATTTTCAGATTGAACTCCTTCACAAATATGTAAGTGGCTCAAAAATATTTGTAGAGTTAGAAGAGGTCAGTATTGCCCTCACTAAAGTGACTACAACCTTAACCTACTTAGATCTGAGATTTTTAGAAAATGCCCACTGTGCCAGACAGCAAGAGAAGAATTGTTGAGAGTTGAAGTTCTGAGCATTGTGGATTTAAAATTCTATCCATAAGAGAGTGGATCACATAAAATATTTGATGGCAGAATTTTTTAATAGTCATTAAATTTCCATGAGTGCTCATAAAAGGAAATTTCACATCCTTTCTTCCATCTCCCCAACATACCTATGAGATTTAAAATAAATTTCTTTTCTTTCTCTTTCTTCTCTCCTCCTCTTTTCTCTCCTCTCTTCTCTCCTCTTTCTCTATGTCTCATCCCCTTTCTCTTCCTCTCTTTTCCTCTCCTTTCTCTCATTCTTATGCTGCATTGTTTTCATTTTATGAAATTTCACTTGTCTTTCTTTGAAAAGGTCTGTTTGTAGATGTTACTATGGTCTTGAAAGATGGAGCTTTTCACCACTAGGTTGTCAGCTCTCTGAGCAATGACCTCAATTGTTCACCACATTGTCCCTATTACCTTGAGCAGAGCTTAAAACTTGGTAGGTGCAAGAAACACTTTCAGGAACAAAGGGAAGAAAGAAAGAAAAAAGGGGAGAAAAGAGTGAGGAAATAGAGAAGGAAGAAAATATAGTTTTGAGTGATTAAACAAATCATAATTAAATGCCATAAAATAGTTGTATATTTTAGTAAGCTTCCTTCTAAAGAACCATTGGGATCTAGCTTAAAATGAGTGTCAGAAAAAGGAAGAACAGAAACTCCACTTTGCAATAGTAAGGGGGTTACATATGTAGTAGTAAATGTCTCCCTAGTTTCTGTTTGATTTAAAGATGAAAATGCTCTGCACATTTCTCCAGCTGTATCCCCCAGCAGACTGGGACATGCAGTGCTCTAAGAGCAGCTGTTAGTTCCCATGCAGTTTTATTTGCATGCTAAAAAAGAGCAGCCTGGCAAATGAATAAAACATGCTTCTTTTTACCATATCCTCCCAGTAAGTTACTTCTACCTAAGCAAAAAATTTTGAAAGCGTAGGAAAAAGGAGTAATAAGGCATTTTTTAAAAAGCAATCTTTTCAAAAATTCACTTTTTGTCATATAAATAATCTGAAGTAATAAGAATTCATTAAATATTTAAATATACTGACAATATTGTATGTTTTGCTACTGTTATTGTAATAACAACATTTTTCATTAATCTACTTCCTTGACTTAAAATATAAATAGTGTGCCTTTTAAAAAGTTAACTTATTTTTTTGTATGAGAAAATACTCTAGTATGGTGGTACATTGTGTCTTCATTTATGGCTATAGAGGAGAATTTTTAAGGCAAACATATTAAAACAATCACAATATAGTGATTACATGCATATCACAACATAATAATGCTAAATATTATCAATAAAAGAAAACAAAAATTCCTCTTTTGTAAGAAGTCTATATTTTGAAATGTTAGTTTGATACGTTTCAAATTTAAAATTAACACATACTCATGAATCTACTGCATTAAATATTAGCAAAGAAATATGTTTATAAAAATATAACTCACAGAGAAAGGAGTAGATTTTCACTGATAAATTTTTTGAAGATAATAAATCTTGTATATTAAATTTTAAAGAATAATAAAATTTTTATTTCTATTTGCCATTTCTTTGTTTAAAACCTATGAGTTGGTGCTTCCTTGGAAAGTTTATAATTTATTTGCTCTATGCCTCATTTTAATTATCTATAAATGCTTCCCTCTCCATCTAATGGGAACTCAGGATGTGATATTTATGAAGATTAATAACACAATGCTAATCTAAAATTTTGAGAAATTCCACTCATATCAGTTAATCTCCTCACAAAATAAGATCAACGTATTAGCTCATTATTCTCCTGCTCTAATTGTATTTACATGCATGAAATTTTCCTTAAATAATAGTTTCATAAGTTTTCTGGCTTTAGAAATTGAAAGTCACACTTTTTAAAATCTATCATTTACATGTTATTATTCTCACAGATTCTCAAAGTGAGAATAGAAAACAGGACCAGCTACATAATTTTCAAGGCCTACAAAATGAAAATATAGGACCCCTTGTTCAAAAATTAAGAATTTTAAGGCACTAACAGCAGAGCTAACCCAAATATGGGACGTACCAAGTGTGGAACTCAGTGTGACTGCACAGTTCATACATGCCTGAAGCCAGCCCTAGCAGAGAGTAAAGAAGGAAACAAGACAACTGGGGAGACAGGGCCATGTGAGACAGTACTCCGGTAGACTGCAAGAAGTCATTTAATAATTGATATGGGTGTTTTATTCACAAATAACATCATGGCACTGTAGAAGTTTAAATGGATTTATGAAGTTTTCCTTCAATTATGAATAAGGACTCTGTGTTAGTCAAGTGACAGTTGTATAGTATATGCTAGTTGGTTGGTTGTTTAAGCTAAAACATTTTGGGAATCTGAGAGAAGAAAATGGGTAATTCTTAAACGGAAGGAGAGAACATTTGAACTAGGGTCAGGATAAAATTCCATATAGAAGAGAAGCAACAAATATAATTAAAGACAATAATAAATAAAAGAGTGAAAATAATATTTATCAAATATAAATCTCAACCTCTACAGATTCTCTTCAATCATTCTAAAAGTATTTTTCAAAAATTAATATATAATAGGCCCTATTCTAAGTACCGGGGATACTACAATGAACAAAAGATATTTACCTTTTTGCCTTCATTTGGGTCATGCACCCTAATGGGAAGAGTACAAGGTCAGAGATACAAATAAGTGAATAAGTGTTTGCCAAATGGTGGAGATATTATGGAAAATAAAAGTGTGGAAGGAAAACAAAAACATCCCAGAGGCAGGTGGGATTTCTATTTTACCTAAGTACTAAGGTACTTATAAGAGACTATTGGAGCACAGCCCTGAAGGAAGAGAAAACAGCTATGTGGTCAGCTAGAAGCAAAGTTCAAAAGCTGAGGCAAGAGACTACTTTGCTTGCTGAAGGAACAATCAGGAAGCTTCTATGTCTATCTAGACTACTAAGAACAAAAGAGAACATTGAGAGATAAGACCAGAAAGGTAAAGAAGGCAATCATTTATGGTCTTATAGGCATTTTCTATGAGTGAGAAGTGAACCCATTGGAGGGTTTGTGACAGATGACTGAGAAATCTGACTTACCTCTTAAAAACATTGTTCTAGTTGTCATGTTTTGAATAGATTGTAGAAAGACAAGGATGGAAAAAGCAATAGTTAAGAGGCTACTGCTTTTATCTAGGAAAAAGAAAATAAAGTCTTGAATTAGGAATTAGTAGTAGAGGCATGGGCAATAGTCAGATTTATGGCAAGATATTTAAAGTGCCAAGATATTCGGATGAGGGATATAAAAGAAAAAGAAGAGTCTAAAGCTGACATAAGAATTTTTATCTGAGCAAGCAGCATGGTATAGTTACTTTTACTGAGATTGATCTGAGAAGACCAATGTTAGAGGCTTTAAATCAGATGTTCAGTTTAAGACTTCAAAGTTTAAATTTAGAATAGCAATTCCACTACTGGGTATATATTCAAAGAAAAGGAAACCAATTTGTTGAAGGGATATCTTCACTCCCATGTTTATTGCTCCACTATTCACAATCATGAAGATATGGAATCAAACAGGGTCCATCAACAGATGAATGGATAAAGAAAGTGTGGTAAAAATGCACAATCGAATATTATTCAGCCATAAAAAAAATGACATCCTTTCATAGGAACATGTCATTCACAGCAACATGGATGAGCTTGAAGGGCATCATGGTAAGTGAAATAAGCCAGATACAGAAAGATAAATACTACATGTTCTCACTCACATGTGCAAATTAGAAAAGTTGATCTCATTTCAGGGAGTAGAATAGTGTGTAGTAGAGGTTGGGAAAGGAAGGGAAGAGAGGAAAAGGAGAGATTGATTAACAGATAGAAAATTACAGTTAGATAGGAGGAATAAGTCTTAATGTCCTATAGCACTGTAGGGTGACTGTAGTTAACAATAATTTATTGTATTGTATATTTCCAAATAGTTAGAAGACTTTTTAAAATGTTCCCAACACAAGAAAACCATGAATATTTGATGTGATATACATACCAATTACCCTGAATTGATCACTATAAGTGGTCTTATCTACAGAAAAATTGTGTACATATATCAAAATATCCTTCTGTACCTCATAAATATGTATAATTATTATGTGCCATTTAGTAATAATAAATAGTCTTGGCCCATATTATAAGTCTTGAATAAAATATTCCATTCCTTTTTAACTTTGTCTGGTACATTTTTTCTTTTACAAATGTCACCGGAATTTTCAAACTCAATTGCCTACTTAGCCTATTCTGATTTTATTTCTTTTATAAAAACACCAAAGTATAACCAAACCCTAAAAAAGCTTATTCCTTTTCTTCTCCTTCTACCAAACCTTAAACCTCCATTCACCCAGAGATTGTTTAGTCCCAAATCCTAGAAGCCATAGAGACAATTATCTTTCTCTCATAACCCACAGCAAATCCATCAGCAAACGCAGTTGGCTCTGCTTTAAAAAATGATTCTCATATGTTTGTTGGCCATTCTTCTGTCTTCTTTAGAAAAGTTTCTGTTCATGTCCTTTGTCCACTTTTTGATAGGGTTGTTTGATTTTTTTCTTGTTGTTTTTCGTGAATTCTAAGTGTATTCTAGTTATCAGCCCCTTATCAGATATGTATACCATGTTGTACTATTCAGCTCTAAGAAACAATGGTGATATAGCACCTCTTGTATTTTCCTGGTTAGAGCTGGAACCCATACCACTAAGTGAAGTATCCCAAGAATGGAAAAACAAGCACCACATATACTCACCAGCAAACTGGTATTAACTGAGCAGCACCTAAGTGGACACATAGGAACTACAGTAATTGGGTATTGGGCAGGTGGGAGGGGGAGGGGATGGGTGTAGATATACATAATGAGTGAGATGTGCACCATCTAGGGGATGGTCACGCTGGAAACTCAGACTTGTGGGGGGGGGAACCTTAAAATTTGAAACCTTAACATTTGTACCCCCATAATATGCTGAAATAAAAAAAAAATCATTCTCAAATCAGATTTTCTCTGCTATTATGGTACTGTATGGGACGCTAAGTTTTCATGGTCTGCATTATACAATATGATTCACCACCACGTCATTCCTCAGAAAGGGCCTAGGTGACTTACCTTTTGGAACCCGCTCTGATCCCATTTCTTACTGCCCTGGAACACACTCTCCTAAGCAGTGCTGGTGCTGCTGTTCCAGGGATACCAAGCACTCTCCTCCCTCAGATGCTTTCCATCCTCAGTGTCCCTGAAGACTTGCACTTGAATTCGCTACATTTTCTTCTTCAAATGCCTTCCTTATCAAACACTCTTATCAAAATCAGCACCCTTGTCAGTATCTGACATTTGCTTTTATATATTGCATCATTTATTGGTGTCTGTATCCTATCTTCCTCACTGCATTATAACCTTCATGAACTCATGGACTATGTCTGATTTATACATTGTTTTTATGCCCCAAACAGTATTTGGCAAATTATGGGTACAAAATGGATATTTGTTGAATGAATAAATTTTTTAAAAGCCCCATCCCCTTCTTTATAAATAGAAAGTATGCAGCAGTAATATTTCTAAGTATGAATTAGATACTACATTGGCTTTATGTTCTTCTAATTTCCTAGTTGAAAAATGAGGAATTGGGATACTTAAACTTAAAACATAAATAAATCTCATTAAAATAATAACTGAAATTACTTAGATTTATATTAGTATTTACTATTCTTATTAATAGGTAAGCATCATGCTTTTTGAAATGATTTTTTTTTTTTTTTTTTTTGAGACAGAGTCTCGCTTTGTTGCCCAAGCTAGAGTGAGTGCCGTGGCATCAGCCTAGCTCACAGCAACCTCAAACTCCTGGGCTCAAGCAATCCTTCTGCCTCAGCCTCCCGAGTAGCTGGGACTATAGGCATGCGCCACCATGCCCGGCTAATTTTTTTCTATATATATTAGTTGGCCAATTAATTTCTTTCTATTTATAGTAGAGACGGGGTCTCGCTCTTGCTCAGGCTGGTTTCGAACTCCTGACCTCGAGCAATCCGCCCGCCTCGGCCTCCCAGAGTGCTAGGATTACAGGCGTGAGCCACCGCGCCCGGCCTGAAATGGTTTTTACATTAACAATCTGCCAAGGAAAAATACAAATTATACCTTAAGATTTTAAATTTGTATTTTAAATATTCCATTTAACAAAATAACTTAAGCTAACATATATGTTTAAATATATTATTATCTAATCTCAATAAGAAGGATTTGAGAGTAGAAAAATGTTTCTTAATCTCTGAATTTCATTGTAAAAACCAGGGAACATTTTAACATTTATATAATCTTCCTTTCATCTCCATATATAAGATAATGATGCATGTGTTTTGAATTACTGAACATTCTTATCGTGAAAATTCAAGACAGGTAAAAAAGAGTAATGAAAATTTGTCTGTGAGTATACTCTGAAAGGCCTGGGAAACAGTGCCGCTTAGTATACAACCAGTAGTGTATCCCTCCCTTTGACCAAGGGATACACACTGCTCACTTTAATTTTATTTTCTAAGCATGCTAAGAAATTATACTCTCTCACTTCAATTTTCTCTCTAATGCTTCCTTTATAAATGTTAGAGTTAGTAATAAAGTGTAAAGAATATCATGCCTAACTACTATGTCAGTGAAACAAACCAAGACACTGGGTACATTGACCCTAAGAATTGTTTTGGCTGTTGTAACCACTGATGAATAACGAATGTCATCCCATATAAACAAGAGCCAAATAGAAACAAATAAATCACCACTACAGTGAAAACACTGATTTCAAAAACATAGTTCTAAACGAACTTAAAAATGAATTTTTTTAATGTATTATTAATTGAAAAAATTGTGATGATTGCATTCCTTGGTTGATTTGCCAATGTATATTTAAAGGGCAATTATCTTATTCCTCCCTTTTACATCCTTTCACTTCTGAGTGCCATCTGTACCTCAAATCTGTACAAACAGTTTTCTCATCTTCACAGATGGAAGGTAGCTTGGTGTTACCTACTAAAAAAGGGAAGTTTTCAGGTTATTGTCTTTTCTTTGTATTTTCAAAATATAGGCATGTTAAACTGTGCACTGTGCAAATATTAAATTATAAATGATTGATGTTTGCATTTCATCCTATCTTGGTGAGCAGTACCAAGAATACAGTTCCACAATAAAAGTCCTTTATTCTTTTTTAAAAATAGTACATAAGAAGTAGAAATAGCACTTAGAAGATCATTCTTTAATCCATATATTCATAAATATGCTCTATCCTGCATTGAAAACAAGATGTGATGATCAGGCAAAGACAAATGATGGCTGGAGGATAATTTTCAAGGAATTATAATGCTAGAAAATACACACAAACATGCACACACACCAATACACTTCACATTTTTAAATAATACTCTCTACCATTATACTTCTGTACCATCAAAGTTAATCTCAAAACATGTGAATCAGAGAATAATAGAACTGGTTTTCACACATTAAAATATACTTAGCCTCTTTGGACACATTATAAAATGGTAAAAATTCATGGTAATAAGAAATAAAGCCAAGCATTGCATATAAAGATGTTTCAGGTAAAATTCATTCTATACAGATAAGAATAAAAGGTTTATTTTCAAACAGAAATTGTTCCCTGATGATCCATAGGTTGCCCTGTGCTTAGAGTATTCTGTGAGGCCAAATTTGCCTTGTAAATATTTTACAATGAGCTTAATGTATAAAAAATTTAAGCTACAAAGTAAATCTCAGAAAACATTTGAATAATGCAGAAACAGATTATAACTGAGATCATAAATCCAAGCTAATTCCTGATTATAACTGATGAAAGGGAAGATAGTGATTATAAAAAGAGAGGAAAATAACCTTCATTTTACAGTCTGTTAGTCAAAAATATTTTCTTGATATTACACAACTTCTCTGAGTAAAAGTCAAATAGAATTCAGAATAATTTTTGAATGCATTTTTTAGTTATTTATTTTACATATAATTTTTCAATTTTATTAAATTCCAATCATACAATGATCCACATAAGACAGATTATTTTAAAAATCAGAATTCTTTCTTATTTCAAATAATTACAGGGTACAAATATTTTTTGTGTGCATGGATTGCTTTCATAATGCCTGAGTCATGGTTATAAGAGTGCCCATTACTCATATTATTCACCCATCCCCTCTTGCCCCCTCCTCCCTGGTTGATTTCCATTAATTTTTACTTCCCTCTTTGCATATGTGTGCTCACTGATTATTTCCAATTTAATAGTGAGCACATGTGGTATTTGTGCTTCCGTTCTTGAGACACTTCACTTGGGATAATGGTCTCCAATCCCATCATGACCAGTTGGGCTTCATCCCAGGGATGCAAGGATGGTTCAACATACATAAATTAATAAATGTGATTCACCATGTAAACAAAAACAAAAGCAAAGACCATATGATCATCTCAATAGATGAAGAAAAAGCATACAGCAAAATTCAGCACCTATTCATGAGAAAAACTCTCAACAAACTAAGCATAGAAGAAACGTATCTCAAAATTATAAAACCTATATACGCTAAGCCTATAACCAGCATCATATTGAAAGAGGCAAAGTTGAAAGCATTCCTACTAAGAAGCAGAACAAGACAAAGATGCCCACTGTCAATACTGCTATTCAACATAATGCTGAAAGTCCTAGCCAGAGAAATCAGGCAAGAGAAAGAAATTAAGGGTATCTGCACAGCCAAGGAAACCATCAGTAGAGCAAATAGACAGCCCACAGAGTGGGAGAAAATATTTGCTCTCTACACCTCTGATAAAGGTCTAATAACAAGAATCTATCTAGAACTTAAAAGAATTAACAAGAAAAAAGCAAACAATCCCATCAAGAAATGGGCGACAGAAATGAAAAGAAACTTCTCCAAAGAAGGCAGAATAATGGCATGCAAACATATAAAGAAATGCTCAACTTCTCTAATTATTAGAGAAATGCAAATCAAAACCACAATGAGATACCACCTAACCCCAGTAAGAATGGCCTATATCAAGAAATCCCAAAACAACAAATGCTGGCGAGGATACGGAGAGACAGGAACACTCCTACACTCCTGGCGGGACTGCAAATTAGTGCAACCTTTGTGGAAAAGAATTTGGAGATACCTCAAACAGCTAGAAATACAAATACCATTCGACCCTGCAATAGCATTGTTAGGCATCTACCCAAAAGAGCATAAGACATTCTATTATAAAGACATCTGCACCCGAATGTTTATAGCTGCACAATTCACTATTGCACGGTCATGGAAGCAACCCAAGAGCCCATCAATTCATGAGTGGATAATTAAAATGTGGTATATCCTCACAATGGAATATTACTCAATCCTAAGAAATGACAGGGAGCTAGCACCGTTTATGCTATCCTGGATTAAGCTTAAGCCCGTTATCCAAAGTGAGGCGACACAAGACATGGAAAATGGGCCCTACATCTACTCGCCATCAAATTGGTACTGATTAAAACTATGGTTTTCAAATGATGGCAATGCTCACTAGGGATTCGGGAGGGGGGACCCCAATCTAAGGGAGGTGGCAAGTATTTTGGAAGGGAAGGGCATAACTCTAACCCTTCTTAGGAAGAGGCAAAGATATAAATGTAACCAAAATGTAAAAACATAAATCAAAACAAAACTTTTTAGCAGGTAGTAGGCAGGTGGTAGGGGGGAGGAGGAAAGGGGTGTATGCTTCCATAACGTGTGTGATGCACACCACCGGGGGATTGGACACATCGAGGGGAGGGGGGACAGGGGCAATATTTGTAACCCTAACAATATTTGTACCTCCATAATATGATGAAATAAATAAAAAAAATAAAAACAAAAGAAATTAAGGGTATCCAAATTGGGAAAGAGGAGGTCAAACTATTGCTTTTTTGCAGATGATATGATCTTATACCTAGAAAACCCCAAAGGATTCACCAAGAGACTCCTGGAATTGATAAATAAATTCAGCAAAGTCTCAGGTTACAAAAGCAATGTTCACAAATCAGTAGCATTCCTATATATCAATAATAGTCAAGCTGAGAGTCAAATCAAAGACTCAATATCACTAACAATTGCTACAAAGAAAATAGAATATCAAGGAATATACTTAACCAATGAGCTTTCACCTCTCTACAAAGAAAACTACAAAACAGTGAGGAAAAAATAGCAGATGATACAAACGAGTGGAAAAACATACCACACTCATGGGTTGGCAGAACCAACATTGTTAAAATGTCTATACTACCCAAAATGATGTATAGATTCAATGCAATTGCCATTGAAATACCAGTGTCATATTTCACATATTTAGAAAAATTAATTCTACGCTGCATGTGGAACTAGAAATGAGCCTGAATAGCCAGAGCAATCTTAAGCAAAAGGAACAAATTGGGAGACATCACATTACCAGACCTCAAACTATACCATTAATGGAAGTCTTTAGTAAGTAAATTCACATGGCATTGGCACAAAAACAGAGGCATAGACCAATGGAACAGAACAGAATACCCAGATATAAAACCATCCACATACAGCCAACTGATCTTTGACAAAGCAGGCAACAATACACACAGGGGGAAAGAAGCTCTATTCAATAAATGGTGCTGGAATAACTGGATAGCCATATGTAAATGAATGAAACAGGATCTTTATCTCTTACTAATTAAAAAAAATAATTCTAGATGGATAAAGGACTTAAACATAAGGCATGGAACCATAAGGATTCTAAAGGAAAATATTGGAAAAACTCTTCTAGATATTGGCCTACACAAGGAATTTATGATTAAGACCGCCATGGCAATCATAGCCACAATAAAAATAAATAAATAAAACTTGATTGACTCAAAAAGCTTCTGCACAGCCAAGAAAAGAATTAACAGAGCAAACAGACAACTAACAGAATGCGAGAAAATATTGACAAGCTATATATCCAATAAAGGACTGAATGTGCCAGAATATGCAAAGAACTCAAGCAAATCAGCAAGGAAAAAAATCAAACAATCGCATTAAAAATGGGCAAAAGACATGTATGGAAGCTTTTTTTTTTTCTCTTCTCTCCACCTTCCCAATGTAGTAATATAATAAAGTATTATTAAATACATTTTTATTTTATAATTGTAAAAAAAAAAAAGAAGATAGACTAATAGCCAATAAAAACAGAAAAAAATGCTCAATATCACTAATCATCAGGGAAATGCAAGTTAAAACCACAATGAGGTACCACCTAACTCCAATGAGAATGACCTTTATGAAAAAGCCCAAAAGCAATAGATGCTGGCATGGATGCATAGAGAAGGGAATGCTTATATAGTGTTGACGGAACTGAAAACTACTACAACCTTTATGGAAAAACAGTATGGAGATTACTCAAATAAGTAAAAGCTGACCTACCATTTGATCTAGCAACCCCACTACTGGGTATTTACCCAAAGGAAAAGAAGTTATTTTATAAAAAAGACACCTGTACTCAAATGTTATCATAGCACAATTCACAATTGCAAAGATGTTGAATCAACCCAAATGCCCATGAAGTCATGAGTGGATTAACAAAATGTGGTATATATGCACCATGGAATATTACTCAGCCATAAGGAAGAATGATTTGATATCTTTTGAATAAATTTTTAAATTATCAACTTTCCTTATTTTTCATTCTCATCTAAGTGATGAATATAAAAGAATGTTTTCAAACACAAACACTAAGATTGATGTTTAGATATTGACTTTTTTCCAAATTGACATGGTCCCATCTCTATAATTCAAAATGCATCTTCTCTTTAAGTCTATAATATTTTAATTTTGAAAGCTGAGAGGTAACCCAAAAATACACATTTAAAAAAATAAATATAGAAGCACTCGATAAATATATCATGTTTCATATTTCAGTAAATGCTTGCTCATCAGCATCATCCCATGGGAGGCTATTATGTTAAAACCAGGTTGCTTAGTGAAAACATTTAAGTCTATTTCTCACCATTTTTTTTTCCTTTTAACCTACTTACTACAGAGTAAGTTTATCTCAATGTTAGGAACATTAAAAGTAAAATATGTTAATATTATAATTGGTAAATGTTAGAAATTAAACCATCCTCAATAATAATCTAAACACAAGTCCTATCTGATATTGGCTGGCTTAAATCCATTTTATACAAAGGTTTATACCACCATCAGTTGACAACTAGAAGACTTGAGTTTGTTGTGAGAAAAATGTAAATGAGACCAATTAAAACGGGGCTACAGGTTAAAGGAAATGCTCAGTTATAGGGATGTACATTACTGGCTAAAATTACTAATTCCAGTATGGGGAACATGAGCCTGTGGTATCTCATGTGATTAATAAATATATGTTAGGTGAAATTAATATTCATACCTGAAGAATTAATATTCAATCTATGAAGCAACTAACTGAAACACTGCTTGGCATAAATTTATTAAAAAGTTTTCTTTTCTTTTAAAGAGACTTTGTCTTTGAGAATGCAAATGTTTTTGGAGTCCCGAGTTCAAATTTCCTCCTTCCTATTTTCTCTCTTCCCCTCTGCCTTTCCCACCTCCCTCCCTCTTTCCTTCCTTCGTTTCTTCCTTCTTTTCTTCCTTCATTTTTTTCTTCCCTTCTTTCCTCCATTAACAAATATTAATCAGGGCATATTGATTGAGTGCTTAGGTTTGTGCTGAGGGGCACATGATTATTAAGAAATATACTCTCATGGACACTTATAGGATATGTATTAAATAGAATTATTGCCATTTTAGTATTCATTTATTTGTTCCACAGAGATAAAATAGAGCCTTCTTCTTTTTCTCCTCTTCCTCTTCCTTCTTGTTCCATTAAAATACAGGATATATAATCTCCACTGACAAAAGAATAACGCTATATTAATGTAATCCTTATAGTTTTGTTTCAGTGTGATAGTAGATGTAGGGGAGGCTGGGCATCAAGAAGAGGGAGAAGAAAAAATTATTAAGACCTACAGTACTTTTTAAAATTGAGGTTTAATTTATATGCAATATATGAAAATCATTAAATTAATTTTGACAATTGTATCTGCCAGTGAAACCATCATACCAATCACACTATAAAACTAATGTAACTTTAAAATATATAAAACAGTGTAAAATGCATGAGCTTTTGCAATGTTTAAAACCTGTCTCTTTGAAAGTCTTTATGCTTTGTGCTAGCCTATAGGTTTTTTTTTTTTTTTACTTGTAATAATTATACAGGCAAATTCTCTAAACTTCAGAAGGAAATTTTAAATCACTAGAAGTCAAGAAATTTGTAACTAAGTAAACTGAGGTATTTTTAATGTTCTTATAAATAAATCCTACAATATAAGTATGTAACATGTCTCAAAGGGTATGTCCCAAGACCTCTAATAATCAAGATCATTCCTTGACATTAAAATCTCTATAAATCTATTGCATACTCATAAACATAAATTGCTTATGTATTCATCTCCTAGAAAGATTGAGGTCTCATTTCATTGAACACTCTTTGCATAAGACATTTTGGAGTCTCATTAAAGAGGGCTTAAGGAACTAAAATGATCTTAGTAGGACTTGAAATTATGACATTTACAAAATAAAATGGCAGGTTAGAATTAATGAGGCATACAATATAATTCTAAATCTGGCTTTTTATTTTATTTTGCACCTATAGGATAACTTAAAGTAAATGACTTACTTGAAATGGTTTACAAATTGTTCTTGTAGAGGTTTTCTTTTTTCTTTTTCCTACTAGATAATAAGCCAGGTAGAAGAAATGCTAAGAAAAATACTATACTAATGGTCTTTAGTGTTTTATTCTGTTTCAGTGAACCACATCAAGTTTTATATAGTAAAGGCTGAATGCTACAGAAGAAGCATAGCTACACGTGGCCTCTTATGCTTTTGTTTTGAATATTGTAAACATATTTTTACCCTTTGTTTCTTCATATTCAAGAAACAAAAAGTAATCCACATAATATTCTCATATATATCACACTTTTATTGTAGCTTATTTGATTAATAACATGCAGATTAATAAAATGTGGTATATGTATACCATGGAGTACTATTCAGTTATAAGAAACAATGGTGATATAGCACATCTTGTATTTTCCTAGATAGAGCTGGAACCCATTCTACTAAGCGAAGTATCCCAAGAATGAAAAAATAAGTACCACTGTACTCACCAGCAATTGGTATTAACTGATCAACATCTTAGTGGCCATATAGGAGTAACATTTATTGGGTGTTGGGCAGGTGAGGGTGTGGGGATGAGTATATACATACATAATGAATGCAATGGACACCAACTGGGGAATGGACACGATTAAACCTCTGACTCAAGGGGGAAGAGGGGCAAGGGCAATATATGTAACCTTAACATTTGTACTCCCACAATATGCTGGAAAAAAATAAAAAATAAAAATCAATCAATCAATAAAAAACCCCAACTATAATCTCACCACCGAGACAGTCATGGTTAACATTTTTGCATAAATCTGCCAACTCATTTTCTAGGCATAAATATATATAAAAAAATTAGAGTCAAACTATCTATATGCCTTTTGTCCTAATTTTTATATTTATGTTGTAATCAATTTCACAAGTCATTAAATATTTACAAAAAGCAAAAAAAAAAGTGTTTACAGAAAAATGACCTGTGGGTAAATCATTTGAGAAACACTGAGATTAAACAAAGTTAAATACACTTCCTTACTGCAGGCCTTCTCCAAATCTTCCATGGTCTATCTCTGACAGAAGATCTCATGTAGTTTTTACCCCAATATTTCACTACTGAATTTTCTTTTTCTTGGAATAGTTATTAACATTTAGAGAAACTCTATCATACAAATAAATCATTTGGGAAATTGTAAGCCGCAATATGCCATTAACTATAGACATTACAATCAGCTATTTCTACCCACTAGCTAATGGTTACTTTCCAGAGATACATACATTAATACACACATACATACATATATGTACACACAAATGTCTTCCTGGGGTCATATAACTTACTCTCCTCATTAAATGTTCTAAACACAGTGGCACTCTTTATGTGTAAATAATGACAACATTTTCTGCTGGCATTTTTGTATGATTGTAGTTTTCTAATGAAATAGTAAAAATAGTGTTAAAGAAACATTTATTTATTTATTTCAGAATATTATGGGGGTACAAATGTTTGGCTACATAGATTGCTTTTGTACTGCTTGAGTCAAAGTTATAAGTGTGCCCATCACCCAGACAGTGTACATTATACCCATTAGATATAATTTCATCTGTACTCTCCTCGCACCTCCCACCTGCATGATTTCTGTTGAGTTTTATGTCCATCTTTGACATGAGTGCTCCAACTGAATCATGAGTACATGTGATGTTTGTTTTTCCATGCTTGTGATACTTCACTTAGGAGGATGGTCTCTCCAATTCCTTCCAGATTGTTGCAAAGGTATTAATTCATTTTTTTTAATAGATGAGTAGTACTTCACGGTGTAGATATGCCACATATTATTAATTCAGTCATAATTGATGTACATTTGGGTTGATTCCCATCTTTGCAATTATGAATTATGCTTCAATAAACATTATAGTGCAAGTGTCCTGTGACAAAAGGACTTTTTTTCTTTTGAGTAAATACTCAGTAGTGGGGATTGCTGGATCAAATGGTAGGCCTATTTTTTTTTTTTAAGTTCTTTGAGGAATCTCCATACTATTTTCCATAGAGGTTGCACTTGTTTGCAGTCCCTCCAGTAGTGTATTAGAGTTCTCTTCTGTTCATATCCACAGAATCTATTGTTTTGGAACTTTTTGATAAAAACCATTCTCAGTGAAGTTAGGTGACATGTTCTTGTGGTTTTAATTTGCATTTCCCTGATAATTAATGTCATTGAGCATTTTTCATATGTTTATTTATTGGTTATTAGTCTATCTTCTTTTGAAAAGCTTCTGTTCATGTCTTTTTCCCACTCATTAATGGGGTTGTTTGATTTTTCCTTGCTGATTTGCTTGAGTTCTTTGTAGATTCTGGTTATTAGCCCTTTATCAGATATATAGTATGGGAAAATTTTCTCCCATTCTGTAGTTTGTCTATTATCTCTGTTGATTGTTTGGGTGAGCAGAAAGTTTTTAATTTAATCAGTACCCCTTATGAATATGCATGAAAAATTCTCGATAAAATCCTAGCAAACCAAATCCAGTAGCATATCAAAAATAATCCACTATAACCAAGTGGGCTTCATCCCAGGGATGCAAAATGGTTCAACATACATAAATCAATAAGTGTGATTTATCACATAAACAGAAGCAAAAACAAAAATCTTAATAGATGAAAAAAAAACATTTGACAAAATTCAGCACCTTTTATGATAAAAACTCTTAACAAAATAGGCATAGATGGAACATATCTCAAAATTATGAAAGCCACAGAGCCCCAAACCCACAGCCAACATCAGTCTGAATGGGGAATAGTTAAAAACATTTTTACTCAGAACTGGAATAAGGCAAGGATGCCCACTGTCAACACTTCTATGGAATAACACAGCATGCTCAAGGATCAGCAGAATCAACACTGTTAAAATGTCCATATTCCCCAAATGCAATCCCCATAAAAATGCCAATGTCATTTTTCAGGGATCTAGAAAAAATAATTCTATGCTTCATTTGGAACCAGAAAAGAGCCTAAATAGCCAAAGCAACCTTAAGCAAATTGAATAAATCTGGAGGCATCACCTTAACCAACTTTAAGCTATATCACAAGGCTATAATAACCAAAACAGCATTGAACTGTCACACATATAGAGAAATGGACCAAGGGAAGAGAACAGAGAACCCAGATATAAAACCATCCACATATTAACATCTTCATTACTTGGCAACAACAGAGAAGCAAATGTAGGTAATCAAAATGCATTCTGTAATTTAAAAAAAAAGTAAAAAAATAAAAAAGGCATGGTGGTACTTTGCCATAAGATTGTCACCTAGTTCTTCCAGTATGTGTATGTATACGTGTGTGTATACATAGATGTTTGTACACATCGAAATATTTTACCAATAGAATCTCATGGAGACTTGTAGATCCTAGAGAATATGTATTGAAATTCAGAAAAATAATTGATCAATACAAAAAATTTCATTTTGGATACTGTAGTGCTATTTCACAATATCCTCTGATTTTACTAAATATTCACTTAACTCCTTCTTGAACTAGATAACACACATGTTATGAAACAAAACACAATTAAATATGTATTTTGTGCTTAAGGGATAGAAATTTATGGAAAATTGTTCTAGATTTTTCTCCTTCTCAGCAGGCCCTTTACTTTTCATGCAAAAGTTTCTGTAGAGTTGGAGGCTTTTTCCTTTACCTGAGCTTCTTTATGCCGTTGTGCTCCTACAAGTTACTAGAATTTTTAGCTGCACTGGCATTGTACTACTGTGCTGGATACAATAGAAAGAAGCAAAGAGTAATAAGAAAGGCAGGAACCTTTTCCAACAACAAAAAAAGAGGATTTGGAATTTCTTAACTTACTTTCTCTTTAGGCCAGTGGCAAAATTAGGTTTTGATTAGTCAATTTTGAGTGTCCATTGTGAAGACCTGATGAATTGAACTATTTATATTCATGGCTGTCTCCAAGCTTTATAAATTGAACTTAAAATGGAATTGATCTGTTGGCGGGTAAACCACAGCTAACTTTTCATTAGGGAAAACTAGTGATGGATGAATAACGACTCAAAATAAATAAAATCTCTACTTTAATCCACAATGTCAACATCTTCCTTACCAAACACAGAGGCAAACAAGCTGATACTAACTGGTTTTGTTTCTCTTTCTATTTCTACTCAGGATGAAGTTGTAATGAGCTATGGCACTGCTATTGTGAAAACTAAAGGCAAACCTTGAAAAAAGTGTCCTCTAACAATTGGCCAGCCAACTAATTACTCCCTGAGTAATTCAAACTTTTCTGTATTTCCCCTCCTTTTTACAAATCCCATTGGGATCTTAAAACAAAAATAAAATAATTATTCTTAATAAACTGTGGTAAAATTTCTCTGCTTAGTATTCCCCAACATTTCATAGCCTAATAATTATATCTACTTCTCTTTCCTGCAGAAAAGATATAATTTATACTGAAGAGTAAAATACTGTAGGACACAATGAACATGGATTGGTGTTTTCTGCCTATTAGGTAACTAGAATGTAATCCCCCCAAAAGTTCTATCCCATACAATTTCCGTAACTTGTTTGTTAAGTGATAATTAAGGAAATGTTCTATAACACTGCTAAGGAACTGAAAATAGGAGGAAAAAAAAATGCTAACTCCTTTGTGTCTACATGCACATAGTACTTGCAATTTCCTAACAGACACTTGGATTTTGCTCTTAATTTCCTTATAACAGCAAATATTATGTTTTTCTTATTAATGAATAAATTCAGTAGCATGGAATTCTCAACAAGAAGCAAGAGAAAACAAACTTACCTCAAATGGTTCTTAATGTAGAGACACATAAAAATTGAATCATACATACTATGGTATGGGAAGCCGCAGAGAATGCAAATATCATTCATTTTGAAGTCCCTTAGCATTTTGCTAGAATAATTTCCTTTACTAAGATAAAGACTTCTTCATTTAGGTTTACAGTAACTTTAACACTAAATGTACCATGGGGTAGCCTGAGGCTTCGGTAAGAAGGGACATTTTAATCATTGATCTTGAAATGCTGTAGGTTGGAACGTGATTAGGAATATACATTTTCTGGATACCTTTCATATCTTTCCTCAGTAAGCTAAAGCTCTGGGAAGTACCAAGCTGAAATAAGAAATATCTCTTAGTATAAAGAATTGGTTTTTCTTCTGATCAAAATTTAAATGTTCTTTCTTTAATTAAGTTTTATTAAAAAAATAAGAAAAGGTTAAATACTTGTTACTTTTTTCTTTTATTGACCAATAAAAGAGAGATCCCAAAAGGTAACATTCATTCAAAAATAATAATGAAGATTGTAAAATTTGTATTTTTTTGTATTCAAAGTAGTATAACAACTGTAATTTCAAGCCAGTTATAATAATATAGTTAAGGATTCATTTTTAAAAATTCTTCTCCCTTTCAAGTACTTAATAAAAACTAGAATTTTTAGTTTTGAGGTTAAGTATGGAGAGCAGGAAAAAAAGAAAAATGCCCAAATGTTTTCATAATTAATACTATTTCTACAAAGAGTAGGCTGAAAAAAAGTAGTTATTATTTTTAAAAAGGCCACACTCTTTAGACCAAATTGGTTATTGAAAATCTAAAAATGTATTTTATTTTCTTATAGGAAAATAAATTCATTTCACCTAAATAGCTAACAATTTCAATGAGCAAAATTACTATTGAATAAATTATATGAATACTTTTGTATTTCTGGTTTTGCTCAGGTATCTTCAAAAACCCCCATATGAAGCAAAATATTATATTTGAAATATAGAGGTAGTTTTTAAAAGATACAAGATATTTAGGGGCATTAAATAATTTTTGTCAGGGTTTCCAAATTCTGTAATTTATTATTCTCATAATTTATTATTTACAATTAGGCATTGCCAGCAAGCTCTTTCTCAACATGATTTTATCTTTTTTGTGCAACTATTCCACAAAGTGACAGAAGCATTATAGAAGGGAGGATAACTTTTAAAAGGCAGTAGAAGCTACTCATGAAAGTTAATTTTTAAAGAAATAGACAAAATTTCAAACCTCATAATGTGATTCTAAAATTGCATGTGCTGAATATGACTAAAGTAGTTTAATTTTAATAACACACTTAACTTGGTATTTAATGTAGCTTGCATTTGTCTTCATTTCTTTTTACTTTTGCTTTATGTTCCCCCTATTTCTATAATCTTCTGCTAATTTTCTGTCTTCTGTTTTGGCCCTTGCTTCTTTTGTTTTCACTTGCCCTTGTCTTTATGTTTTAGGTTCTTTCATGTCTCCTACTTCAAACACCTCTATTAATACATTTCAACGCATCTGAAGATGCTGAAATAGCCTCCCACTTCCAACAGCCCAGAGAGGGGATTTGGCAGAGAGGGCAGTGCATGGGAATGATTAAGTACCTGGATTCTAGAGGCCAACTGTAGAAGTTCATGCCTTGGCATGGCAGCTGGAGGACCTCTCTGTGCTTCACTGTCTTCTCACAGCAGCTACCTCAAAGCAGCTTTGATAAGAACTGCATAAATTCATTCACACAAAGCACTTACAGCAATGCACAGAGCATTGTACGCACTCAGGAGGTGTTTCTGTTCTATGCTACCGAATCACTGGGTCAATAGAGGCCAACAACTTCTTTAACTTTCTTCCTGTTTTAGGAACCTAGGCATCTTTCCCTATTTCCAATGACACCTCTACTGCAATTTTTGATACATCCATTACTCCTTACTTTTTCAACATCATTTACCTTTTTCTTTCCAATGGCTCCTTCCTCTGAACATGCGAGTATGTTAGCCAGCCCTATTCATCTTCCATACATACAGAAAAGTAACATGTGAAAAACATACACAAATACACACACACAAATTCCACAAATAACTTAGTCCTTCATAGATACAACCTATCTGCTTCTTCCCCTGTAATGTGAAAACTCATAAGAGTTTAGTTTGTATTTGTTGTTTATATGTGCTTAAATTCTCTTGCAATCTGCCATCAGCCAAGTCCATTCTTATGAAATTATTTTTGTGTGTGTGATCTCAAGTCTCCTGTGAGAAATATTAATCCAATAGCTACCAATGTTTTGTATTATTCCTCTATAGAATTTGGCAAGCCTATGTATATGCAAGACCCTATATTTTGATAGCCTGTCATGGCTATAGAGTGTACTTGAAGAAGCTTAGGTTTAGGAGCAAAACAGAGCTGTAAGTTTATTTTATCTTCATATAGCTTTTCTATTGCATTATGGAGATTCACAATATCTATTTCGTGATCCTAAGAGGATTAATAGCATATATAAATCCCCAAGGAGGATCTTTGTTCATGATTTGTACTTCCTATGTGCTGTGCACTTTTCTAAACAATTAACATGTATAAAACCATTTGATATTCATGACTACCCTATGAGGTAGGTTACTATTTTTATTTTCATTATATTATTATATAAGGAAAACTTTCATAAAAGAGCTAAACAACCCAAACAAAATCTTAGCTACTGTAAGGACCAGGACTTGTGCCCCACACAGTATGGCTCCAGCAACTGTGCTCTCAATCTCTAGAGTAGCTTCCTGTTCCTTTGACTTCTGGAGTATTGCTTTCCTAAGATTGTTTCTCTCATTTCCACTTTTTCTCCTCTGGATGTACTTCATCTACTCCAGAGTTCCATCCTTGTCCCACTACCAATGGATATCACTCTTTTAGTGGTTACATCTGACAAAAGTTAGAATGCCTTTTTTCAGAATGAGGCATATATATGTATATATTACTAAGTATAGTTTCACACACATTGCCCAAGAGAGTCATTTACCTCATGAAGCCTATCTGTTAAGAACCTTACATTTAGCATTTAACAAATCCAGTTGATCACATATTGTGATCATCTTCTGAAGTATCCTCCTCCTCCCCATCTCTCTGCCACTGTCTAACAATATCACTCACCATTTTTCCCCCAGTGAAATGAATCTAGTGTGATGACTAACAACTTTGATGTTAAACAGATATGGCTTAGACTCCCAACTCCACTCTTTCATTAGCTGTGTGTCCTTGAGCAACTAATAATTCTTTTTTCCTACAGCAAAACAAGTTAGGATAATAACGCAGATACTATGGATGCGTGTGTGTGTATATATATGTTTGCTTCAAGTGCATATTAACATTCCAAAATTTCAAGGAATCTATTAGTCAATCTTTTATACAATATTTCTATTAACTGAGAATTTCCCAACTGCATTTGTTTACAAACTGTTTTCATGGAAAGCTCATTAATATTATATCAACCACCAGGTAAACTCTTTCCCTTGATAATCTCATAACATGTCCTCAATATTGTTACCAGAATTGACCCTCTTAAAACTCAAGTTTCCCATGTGACTACTCTAATTGAAATTTTCTGAGGGGCTTATATTATCTCAATGTAACAATTTTTCATATACTGGCCTCAAATATATCACCTTGGTTCTTTAATGTGTAGCTCCCACTCCAGAAAACTATTTGCTTTTTCCTTCAAATAACTCTATTATTTGCATTATTATTTGTACATTTCTCTATGCTCAGAATGTCCATTTATCTTTGTGGTATGGTCTGAACATCTGTTTCCACACCAGTCATATGTTGAAATTCTAACCACCAAGGTGACTTTATTATGAGGTGAGGCTTTTGGAGGTAATTAGATCATGAGGGCTCCAAACTGTGAGAAATAAATTGCTGTTGTTTACAAGCCACCCAGTCTGTGGTATTTTGCTATAGCAACTTGACCAAACTAAGACACTACAATGTGTAAAAAACCCATATCTTCATACACCTTTCGATTGACACATAAGCAGGATTAATTGACCCCCCCTTTCTCTCCACATAGTGCTCAAATATCTTACTTTAAGCAAGTTCTATTATGGTATAAATTATTTTATAAGTATTTATCTTGGAGTTAGTCTTCACCATGAAATTTGATCTTCTGTAGAACCATATAAATATTTACCAATATTTTATTCATCTTTTATCTCTCTCCTCCTCTTCTTCCTCCTAACCTTACAACATACTTTATAAAATACTAGCTTGTAATTACTCCTCAAATAATATTTCTTACAATTAATGGTACATAGTACATGCTCTTCATTTTTAATTATCAAAAGTGGATGAGTTAAATAATTACAGTTAAGGATGATTAAGAAACAATCAAAATGTATAGTAACTTCTTTGTGCCAATATAGATTTACATAGGCAGGATATATGCAAGGGTTAGTCACCAAGTCTGAATTAGCAGTGATAGTAAAGATGGTGCATACATATATACCAAAAAAATATTGACTAAGGACAAGCAAAAACTTCTAATATAGGAACACAGTCTTTAATATGTGACCCTGTCAAAAAAAAATATATCCATTAATATATTTCCATATGGTAAGTCAAACCTTTACATTTTTTAGCACCCTTGCTAAAAAGCAACATATGGATAGTATATGTTGACTTATTTTAAATCTTTTAACTCACTGAGAATTTCAGTAACTAGAATATTAATTAAATGTGGAGACATCCTGTGTTTACATAGTATTAGCATATGGTGTCAATAAACATAAAGTTATCCACAATAAATACAGATTTTTTGAAAAATCTCAATCAACAAAAGAAGACTATAAAATTCTGCTCATAAGCATCCATGCTATCTCTCAAGACCATCTGCCACTTACTGGAATCCTTTTCATTATGTCAACTTTATCTATTAATGTGAAAGAAGATCTGATTTCAGATTGGGGTTAAAAAGAAAACAGACATGATTCTCTAATCACTAGTACAGCCCTTCTTTGAGAAGGTTAAGGTGGTTTACAGAAGTTTCTGTCAGATAAATAGTAATACTCATATCAATCATGCCAGGTAAGCAATTAGGCATAAAATCTCTCCTTTGAATTTCAGTAAAGCTATTAAAATATTAAATATAATATTTCAACTATAAAAGATTTTTCACTTTTAACTTCTAATTATTTCAATTTTATACCCAATGATAATATATACATATATAGATTACATATATATTCACATATAGACACATGCATATGTAGAGCCTGGCTCAACTGTAACTTTTATTTCTCCATAGTAAGAAAAAATTGGGGTAAGCAAATCAAAGGACCCAACTAACTAAGGGTAGTTTCATTCAATTCATATATGTTAGCATAATTTGTATTTTTAGATATTTTAATAGCACAGTGTTTTAATTATTATAGTATTCATTGCTATTTTTAGCAACACAGTTGGCTTGCTAATGAATCTTGATAAACAGACAATTCTAAAATCAATCCCTAGATGATATATGTCATTTATTATGATGTGGCAATAATCTTCCACCGCCTACAAACTACATGGTGGTATATTTGAACTAGATTGCCTTAGGCCTGAATAGACTGCTTTCCAGGTGTTTTAATTGATCTTACTTTTGTGTGGATAATCAAAATATAAACAAAGAGAGATCTTAGGTATAGAGTGTGGGAGTGATGCCTAAGAGATACGTGTGTGTCTGTGTGTGAGTGTGTAGGGGAAGCCATAGTTTTAACTATGAACACATTCCTGCCTTTCTTAGTTTGAAGCATAAAAAAAGAGGGCAGAGAAGGAGGAAAGTGCAAAAGTAACTTGGTACTGGTTTACCTTTAACTAGAAAGGAAAAAATGGAATGAAGAGTAATGACAAAAGCTGCACTAGGAAACTATTACTACTCAGTGTCTTCTTATCTCAAGTATACACACATGTGCCACTGTTTTTTGGTGTTTTTTTTTTGATTTTTTTTTCTGGCAAGATAATTCAACACAGGGAAATTTCAGAGTTCATGAAGTTTCTAGGTGACCAACTATTTCAATGCCGGTCATCATTCCTACGGCTCAGATCTCATTTAGGAATGGGTTGAGAGAAGAAAGGGAAGCTACTTTAGTATTACTCATGCTCTATAGAAGGCATAAATTTACATAATATATCCAAAGTTAGAAGCAGATCTGATTTAGAAAACTTAAATCACAAAACAAGTAAGTGAGAATTCCAACGCTGTTCTTTCTTTTAGACAGCAAGTATGTCTAGCTATAGAAGCACCTTAGAATTTAACTTCAAGAAGGAAACAAAAAAAAAAAAGTAAACCATTCCCCAGCCTCAACACTCATGTTTTGTCCTTTTTCCTTGTTTGGAATATGATACATATTTATGTGCTCTTTGTGTGATGCTTAAAAAATAGTCAGTGTGACATGATAAAAATTATATATTTGGTCTTTTCCCTCATTTCCTGGCACACAGCTTCTAAAACCCTTGCAATCCCTGAAGTGATAAGTATTTTATATGCTAATGATATGGCTGATGGCCAGGAGCTTCTAGATAGCCTCAAGATGGGGGCTGGTTGCCAGGGAAACTAATGAAAGGATTACAAAGTTCCATCTTTCAGACCTCCCCCACTCCCCCTACACACTTCTCACCCTCTGTTTCTGCAGAGGGGAGAGGGACTGAAGGTTGAGTTGATTACCAATGGCCAACAATTTAATCAATTATGTCTGATTAATGAAGCCTCCATAAAACTCCAAAAGGATAGGGTTCTGAGATCTTCCGAGTTGGTTAATATGTGGAAATGCTGGGAGGGTGGCAGCCCAGAGAGGGCATGGAAGCTCAGCATCCCTTCCCACATGCCTTGCCTTATGCATCTCTTCTATGTAGCTGTTCCTGATAAGTATCCATTTGTAATACACCTGTAATCTGGTTAGTAAACAGTTTTCCTAAATTCTTCAAGCCATTCTAGCAAATGATTGAACCCCGTTCAAGGAGGGGTAAGAAGAACTTTTGATTTACAGTTGGTTGGTCAGAAGCACAAGTGACAATCTGGACTTGTGACTGGTGTCTGAAATGGGGGATGATATTATGGGACTGAGCCCTTTACCTATGGGGTCTGTGCTAACTCCAGGGAGATAGTGACAGAATTAAGTTAAATTGTAGAATATCCAGTTGGCATCTGATGAGAACTGAAGAATTGCTTAGTGTGGGAAAAATCCACACATACCTGGCATCAGAATGTTGTGAATATGATTAGAACACAGAACGTTTTTCTATTTAGTCAGATATATCGAAAAAATTCCATTATATCTTGAATGTCATTGGTGAAATTTTAAGTGTTGATGAAAAACAAGAATATTCTGTATACGTATGTGTGCATGTGCACACCTACATACATGCACATATATGTATAGATACAATCCTCTCAAAGAACAATGTCTTAACAAGTTGAGTATAAATACTTCGAAGAAAAAAAGTCCTTTTAAAAATTGATATAAATATTTCAAAGAAAAATGTAGATGAAGATGGTGGAATGAAATTACCATTTCCTCTTTAGTAGCAAATAGCAAGAATCCAACATAATAAAAAAATTAAAAAGTAAATTATTGTCAAGCAGTAACAATAGTGAATAACTTGCTACTATGAATATAAAAAGTGAGATCTAATGGTTTGCTTCTCTTCCTATTCACTTTGCTCCTCAAATACTGTGGAAAGAGGGTTAGTTGATGGGCTCTGGATAATTCTTACTAATATATTCTCCATGTTAGTAACTGAAGAGAAGTAGTCCAAAATGGTAAGCAGAGGACCCTAGGGAAAACTAAAGGTAAAACCCTTGAGAGGAGATAATTTAGCATAGCCGGGAGGAACTCATAGATTTCCAGGGCACCAGGTTGAACCAGGGCAAAGACTTTAAGCATCCCACCACAAGAGTAAACTCTAATATAAGACACTATCTCAGAAGAGAGAGCTGGGTGCTTTTTTTCCAGAAATACTTGGGAACAGAAGCATAGAAACCAAGCTCTCCAGTTCTAGATTAGATGCTCAAGAAAGGAGAACTGAATTTGGATATTGTGGGAAAAAGAATCAAATGGAATTTACCTGCCTATGTTAGAATAAATAGAAGGTCTAATTCAAGTTACTGATTTCAACCTTATGAAGAAGAACAAAAATCAAGAAGACTATGGAGACATCACATATTAAAGACAATGAGGTAGATTTCTCTCCTGAGAAAACCCTTGGGTTCTACACAGGTTTACATTGTATGTTCATTACAGGCAGAATGACCGTGCTCTGCTCCTGACAGTGTGGTTGCTGGTGTTGAGAATCCTTCTATCCATCCTCTTACCAGACCTTGATTATTTCTTCTCTCTATGCAGAGTTGCCCTTTTATCTCCAGCTTAGGTTAGGAGTGATAACAGTCCACTAGGAAACCATCCCGTTTGCCACATGTATATTGTTTTCTCTTGGAGAGGGTAGATGCTTTCAGTTCTCACACATCCATTCTTATGCCAATTCCAATAGAGGTAATAGAAAGAAATGAAAACATTTATTTGCTTTTATGCCATCAAAAATCACAAAAAGTTAATTATGATTTTAAATAGAATTATCTGATTTGTCTTAATGATGTTTTCCCAAGAAGCCAACCTAAAAAGAACCAGGAGGGCCATTTCTCTGTTGGCCTGATACTTTGTGAAGAAAACATATGGTGAACCAAGGACATTATGCAAGCCATTAACAAAGGTCCATGAACCACTTTACAAAATATTTTTGAACTGAAAATTAATGGGTAGTCTTTTTTGAGAGCTCTTTCATAGCTGAATGCAGCTGGATGAGATTCATTTGCAAGGAGAAATTTTATTTATATTGCTTTTTACTTCATTAAGCAAAACAATTGAAAAACAACTAGCTATAGCTGATGCAAAAGAACACAAAAGCAAAAATTGATACACAATACATTGTAAAATGCATTTAGTAGTAAATGATTTATATGAAATACCAGCACCGATACTGCTATGTTCACTACCACCACCTCCACCAAAACACAAACAAAAAGACCTCAAAAAAACAAAATACATTTACAAACACATATACCCTACAATAATAGTTTCAAAAGATACATTCATTTTCAAAAGGAGGAGAGAGAGAGACAGAGAGAGAGAGACAGAGACAGAGAGAGACAGAGAGAGAGAGAAAGATGAATTATTTAGATTGGGATTTGAAATAAGGACATTTTCAAAGGCTATTTATTTGTAAAGACATATAGGTTTCTGTACATTTTACAATTGTACTGATTATTTCAACAGTGCATGCTTTCTTGCCCAGAATTTCAACAGATTCCTAAATTCACAATACAATTTTCATTGTTTTAATATAGAAATTCCTTCCTAGAATCTAGTCATGACTATTTTTTATATCATTTTGGAAAACTGTTGCAGAGATAACTATAAGTTCTCTGAGAGAAAGAGGTAAGGTTTTATGAAGCTGTTAGCTCACATTTTTTCTTTATTTAGGCTTCCAATTAAGCTTTAAATGATATCTTTTGACTCCCACATATTATGTACATGAAAAAATCAATGGCATTTTACTCTTTTCTCTTCATTATCCATTTGTTTGGAGTTGCAAACTTTCTAATTTGTCAGAACATGACACACATACATACTATCATTCTACCCCTTTTCATACCTCTTTTTTAGTTTTGGATCTACAATTAAATATATTGTGTTCACGATCTTCCTTTTGTCAAAGTTTATCTAACAATCTCTAAATTGTATATGCTCATCCTCTTGCCAGTATAGTATTTCCTACATAGTTTGATGTTTAAAACTATGTGTTTATAACCTTGATGCCTGAAAGACAGCGTAGCACACATAGTCTTTCCTTGCATTTTTAAAAAATAGAATTTTACTGTTGTCTTGTTTTGAATATTGCTGTAGAGAAGTCTAAAGACAACCTATCAACCTATCTCCCCCTACCCTGCTTTGGAAGCAACTTGGTCTTTTTTGCTTGAATGTCCAGAGAATTTTTTAAAAATATCCTAAGGACTAAATATTTTTCTAGAGTGTATTATAGAATTACCATAATATGTTTTTCTAATATGTAATGAAGATCTTTTATTTCTATAAAACTTTCTTGGGCTATAGCCTTCGTGACTTTTTCTGTTCTTTCATTTGCATTTTCTTCATTCCCTTATTCAATGCCATTTATAAAATAACAATTAGAATCAATTCTGCTTTAGCTACTTTACAACTGAAACTTTTGTAAGTTTTTTTTTTTCTTTTTCTTCTGTTTTCTGATCTTTTCAACTATCACTTCACATCTTTGTATGCTTTATTCATTGCTGTTTTCCAGTTTCACTGATTCAAACTATAATTTCTTTTAATATCTCCAATTGATTTTTTAAAGGATACTCAATTAAGGGTAGGTTTTGTTTCAGTTTCTGTTTCTTGGTTGCTGGGTGACATTCCTTTCTATTCTCCTGTTCTTATACCTGTTCTCAGTATGTTCATAGACCTGTTCTCATATGCCAAGATGGACGCTCTCTTTCTGGGGATGATTATTATCTGTTTTCAGCCTCTACTAGGCCTACACCCCCTTCTCGTGTTGCACAATCTCTGTCTGCTCTCCAGAACAAGATCTGTCACAGGTGGCATTTATATCCTTAACTCAAGTAATTTTAAGTTTATTGTATTTCTTATATGTTAATTATACTAAAGATTTTCTTTTTTGTGAGTAGTTACGCTGCTTATAATTCATATGGATTTTAGAGGATGTTTAGGAAGATTTCAATTTAGGAAGCCATTATTATGCTATGGATATTTTGCATGAGCTAGAGTGGTGAGGAAAGGTGTTTGTGAGAGGTGATATTTTAAGAAGACACTTGAATGAAATGCTAGAATAAGCCATTCCAGGATTTAAGAAAAATCCAAGCAAATAGAAAAGCAATCATAAATAAACTGTGTGAAAATATGCTAAGGGACTAAGAATAAACAAAGAAACAAATATAGGTACAATAGGATGTGTAAATAGAGAGCAGTAGGCAATGAAGTTTAAGAGCTATGCAGGAGTCTTGAGCCTTGTTTTCGATATAGCTTTACCTATTCTGGGTATTTCACAGAAATAGAACCATATAACATGCAACCTTTTGTGGCTGGCTTCTTTCACTTACAATGCTTTTGAGGTTCATCCATGTCTGAAAGAAATATATCAGTATTTCATTCCTTTTAAAGGCTAAATAATATTCCAATGGATGTATATACTATGACTTTTTAATTATTTATTAGTAGTTAGACATTTAGATTGCTTCTATCTGTTAGTTACTGTGAATTGTGCTGCTATGAAAATGCATGTAGAAGTATTTGTTTGAATATCTATTTTCAATTCTTCTGAGTATAAGAGTTTTCTTTTTATTTGAGTGTGATAAGCTATTTGAGGTTTTTGAGAAAAGAAGCATGAAATAATTTACATTTTTAAAAGATCATACTTGCTGTTGCTAAAGGGATGAAAGATGGGAAATAGGGTGACAGGAGGTTATTCCAGTAATCTAAGTGAGAAATCACAGAGACTTGGACTAGGATAGTAGCAGCATCTGCGATGGAAAGTGATAGAATTTGACATATGATTTGAAGGTATCACAAGCATTTATTGAGTGAGAGTATAAGAGAAATTATCTTTCAAGAATGATGCCTAAGTTTATGGTCTAAGCATTTTGATGAATGGTCATTATATTTACTGTGATTAAAAATAATAAAAAAAAAAGAGAGAGGAATAGGTTTGTTAAGAAAAATCAGCAGTTCTTGTTTTGGAGACTTCAAGTTTGGAATTCTTGTTGGACATCTCCATGGAGATAGATGTTGAATAAGCAAATTTGGAGCATGGCAGAAACATAGTGGTAAATTTACAAGTCTGGAAGGATGGGAATAAATAGAAACACATAAACCGAAAGTACACTAATGGCTGGGTCACTAGATCAGTGAGAAGTCTGGAAGAGATGTAGGAGATGGGGTCTTGAGGTAGATAAAAAAAAAAAATAAAATAAAATTGCAAGCAAAGTAAAAACAAATATTTTCAAGACTGAGTAATGAATTGGCTGGGTCAAATTCTATTGTGATATAAGGAACTGATCATTAAATTTGTCAAAGTGGAGATTATTAGTAATCTTGATAACAGCAATTTCCGTGGACTGGAGTGGACTGAATAGAGAAAACCAAGTGAAGGAGGAGAGCAGGGGTGGGGAACCTGTGGCATTAAGACCACATGTGGTCTTCCAAGTCCTTAAGTGCAGCCTTTTGACTGAATACTAATTTTAAAGAACAAATCCTTTTATTTTTATTAATACATTCTTGTGTGTCTTTTGTATTTTCATTTTATTTTTTAAACGAAAGTATTTAAAATGCCAAAGAGTAAAATAAATTTCAATGAAATAATCCTTCCAGATTGACTGGCACAATTGCAACATTAGTGAGCCATAAGAGCTAAACTAACAATTTAGTTCTGACTTCCCGTGCCTGACTGGTGCTACTACCACATGAGGCTGGTTGGCAAGAGTTTATGGGGGTCGAGTACTCCAGTCTGTTATCAGCTTTTGAAAATGGTGCATAGTGTTTCTGTTTGAAGTGGAATTTGTGAATAGTTCCACAGCTGGACAGCATTTTTCATTGTGTCTGCTTAAGAGCCTATCATGTCAAAGAAGACCAAGAGAATGCTGAAGGAAGAAAACAGATTTTTTTAATGATTGGGGATTGCAATATTATCTTATTTCTGCTAAAGATAAGATGATTTGCTTGCTTTGTGATACTAAATATTAACATTAAAGAAATCCAATGCTCATGAGTATTATAACACTCATAAGGACCACAAATATTGTAGATTAGAGGGAGAGGTGTGAAAGGTTGTATTGCAGAAATTAAAAGATGGGGGAAAAAGTGAAGACAATTTTTTCAAGCAGCAATAAGACCTGGAATTAAGGCCAGTGAAGCAAAGAATCCATTGTCAAAGTTGTAGGATGCATAGACCCTGATAACATTTTAAAGTACAAACAACTGGCTCTTTCAAGGACAATCGTAACTGATCGGCAGTATGGATTAGCCTTCAACTTAACAGAACAACTTTATGCAATACTTCAAAAGGAAAATATAGATTATTCAATTGCTTTGGATGAATCAACCAATACTACTGACTTGGTGCAGGTTTTATACTTCATTTGTGTCATAATAGAAGATCTTCTTTGCTAAGAAGAGTTTTACTCATTTTGGGAACTCTTGTGAACAGAACACAGGAAATAGATATCTTCAACAACTTTCAAGATAAATGTCATGAGGTTGGACTGGGTTTGGTAAATTTAGTGAGGGAATGTACAGGTGGTGTACCTTCCATGACAGCAAAACATGAAGGGTTTATTGAAAAATAAAAAAAAAAAGTATTAACAGATCCAGATGCCCTCATTTCTTTCCATTTTAATTGCATCAGCAAAATCTCTGTGCTAAGGCTACTATTTTAAGTTACACTTTGCAACAAGTTATAAGTGTTATTAACTCTTAATATATGCATGCTGCAAATGCAACATGGCCTCGTCAGTTTCATAACATGCTAAAGTTGAAGGGTGAGGTATTCAGTGTAGATTTGCCTTATCATTCTAAAGTGTGTTGGCTATTGCAGGATAAGTGTTAGCCAAAATTTTATCTCTATGAGAACAGATAGTTAAATTTTATGAAGAACAAAATCATCAATGTTAATTATTTAAAGAAAATTTCTATAGGAATGCATTTCTGTGTGATATCATGTCAAATCAAAATGATCTGAATATTTATTTGCAGAGTAAAACTAAGTCTATATATGATATGTGGCAAAAAATCCAAGCCCTTCAAAATAAGCTATTTTTTTTCAAAACACTTCTTCAGAAAGAAATTTTGGATGGAACATTTTCCCCAGTTACCAAAGGTCATTGATGAGCAGGATAATATACGCAAATCATTTGAAGAATGTGCAGCTGTTAGAGGCCTATTAATTGGAGAATAGAATGATAGATCATTGACTCACATCATACTCAAATTAGCATTTCAGACTCACCTGGTTGAAATCACCAAGGTACCTAAAGAACTACTGATGGAATTGATTGAGATCTCACTAGATGGTATTTTAAATCATCAGTGCTAAGAAAGATCCAATTGAAATATGGAAAAATGCAGTACAATACACATGCCTTCAGCAACATGACTGAAAAATGCTTTCTTGCTTTTCAACCACTTATTGCTGTGAATCTACATTCTCTTAGGTAACTAAAATCAAGATGCCCTTAAGGTCACAAATGACTGATACCCATCTAGAGGATCTACTGAAACTGTGGATCTCCATGCTGCAACCAAATATTCAAATGCTTTCCAACAAAAAGCAGACACAACAAAGTCATTAAAAGGTTAGTCAACTTTAAAATTAACAAATAGTTTTCATTTTTTTAAACCGTTAGGTACATAGTAGTTATATTTTTACAAAATAATGTATATTTTTAAGTCTATCTAATTAAAGCTTCTTGAATGTGGCCTTCTTTGATTACAGCTAAATTAATGTGGCCTTCCAACATGAAAAGTTTCCACACCCCTGGAGTAGAGAATCTGAGTTTGGATAGCTCATTTAGAAGTTTTGCTCTGAAGGGGAGAGAATGTAAGTGGCTGTCATGAGAGGAGTATGTGGTCTTTGTGAAGGTAAGAGTGCTGTGATATAAGAGGTAGTGCAGCACATTTGCCTGCTATTGGGAAGGACATTGTAGAAAAGAATGAACTTAGGATTCATGAGTGTGTGTATGCACACACATGGTTGTGGGGGGATAATTAAGGAAACATGTATAGATGGCAGGGTGGCCTTAGATAAGCATGAAGATGATTTAAGCTCTGCCATGCAAGTTAAACAGAGTGGACAGGTACACATGCAACTAGGTGGGTATGCTGGTGATGGGAAAATGAGGCAGGTCAAAAACATTTAAAACAAAAGGACAACTCATGGCTAGAATGAAATCATCAGCCCCATCAACTATGCTAATGTCAGTTTTGGCAGGGCTATTACAAAAAAGGTCGTTGTCTCCAAATAATTAATATGGCTTGGAAAGTTTTCTTTATATCATAAGGGAGCACTATATTTAATCTTAATTTGGCCAGCCTTGATAAGAATCAAATCTTTAATTTTTTTGTATAGTTAACTCTCCCATAAAATGTTCAATGATGAGGTATCATTTTTCATATATCATACTGGAAAAAAGTGTTATAAAGTTATCACAATTTTAATTGTTGGCAAGATTGAGGAAAATGGTCACTGTTCCATACAGTGTGATTATAAATTGGTAACACCATGGGAAAAACAATGTGGTAATACCAGATATATGAATCATTAAAATATTAACCTTGTTCCAAAAATTTTACCTCTCAGAATCTATCCTACAGAATTACTTATGTATTTGCACAAAAACATGTGTGCAAGATTTTTATTTGAGCACTATTTGACAAAAAATGGAAACCTGTAAATACAGTCTAAAAATAACTACCCCAGTATCTACCCTTATATTTGTGTGATATAGTGGATGAAAATACGAACTTGTGAGACAGACATAAGTTTAAAGAGAGGTTCTGCAGCTATTGTAAATGGATTAAGTTCTTGATTTTTGTTCTCAGCTTGGTTGCTGTTAGTGTATAGAAATGCAATTGATGTTTGTATACTAATTTTATAACCTTAGGTTTTGCTGAATTCAAATCTAGGAGCCTTTTGGAGGAATCCTATAAGGAGAACTACAAATCATTGATGAAAGAAATCATAGACAACATAAACAAATGGAAAAACATCAGAAGCTCATGAATTGGAAGAATAAATATTGTTAAAATGACTATACTGTCCAAAGCAATATACAGATTCAATGCAAATCTGGTCAAAATATCAATGTCATTTTTATAAAATTAGAAAAAAAAAGTGTAAAATTCATATGGAACCAAAAGAAAGCTTGAATAGCCAAAGCAATTCTTAGCAAAAAGAACAAAACTGGAAGCATCACATTACCTGACTTCAAATTACAGTACAAGGGTGTAGTAATGAAAACAGCATGCCATTGGCATAAAAATAGACACATAGATCAATGGAACCAGATATAAAACCATATACCTATCACCAACTAATCTTCAACAAAGAAGATAAAAATATTCACTGGAGAAAGGACACTCTATTCATAAATGGTGCTGGGAAAACTGTACAGCTATATGCAGAAGAATGAAACCGGATCAATATCTTTCGCCAAACACAAAAATTTACTTTATTCAAATGTAAAAAAGGGAAAAAAAATTTAAAATTTTAAAAATCATAAAAAAATAAAATACAGACAGGTTCTGCCATTCATTATACAGATAAATTTGAAAAAAGTTGCTTAGTCTCTCTGAATTTTAGTTTTCTTATCAATGAATCAGGACTAGTAATAAATTGTTGAGTAAATTTACTGACCCAGCACACAGAAGAACATGGTAGATTCTCAGCAAACATTAGTTTCCACCTCTTTCCTTTAATTCATAACCATCATCCATTTAGACATTAAATGTTCTAATATAAATACTAGGAATACTTCCTAAATATTCTGTATAATTTTCACAGCACCAGTTAAATAAAGGAAAATTTTAATGTTACTTTTATGCAACTTTAATGAGTAAAGCACTATTATGCAAAACACTTAATTTTTATTATGCAAAACACTTAATGTTTATTCTTATAAGTACTAAATTCTCGAAAATGGTAAAATAAATGTGAGTCCTTTTCATTTTACATATGAATCCATCTGAATTTCTTTAGCTCTACTGAAACCCTTTGTTCCTCTTTACTTGTTCTATTATATTCTTGTACTATCAATTGTTAATGAAATTGGAGAGCATGTTTTGAAATGAGGCTCACTGTGACAGCATTTTATAAAAGAAAAAGGCAGTTAATACACTTGTACACTTTTATTAACCCATAAAATTATTTTTTAATATATCCTTTAGCCTTGCCTCACATTCTCATGATAAATTGATTATAATTTGGAATGAAAGTGTATGTTGCATATAGGGCGAAAAAGTAGAAATAGTCGTGCAATACTAAAAACATGCTTACTAGCATAATATTATTAAACTGAAGTAAATATGTTTTTATCAGTTGCTAGGTGTTTAATTACTAGCAAAACCATTTTAATCTTGCATTTTCAAATTTAATTGGATCTTTAATTGATAAAAAGTAAAAACTACTTGACATTTATTATGGTTTAACAATGTATGAAACAAATATATAGAGAAAATTATCATAAGTCAGTTGAAAACTACTAAGTGAAAACTTTAAGATATAGCAAATTTAGTATATATATTATACACATTACACTTGATATTACTTTAGTCTATTTTTATTCATCTTAATCTTTCTAGCAGGGGTGACAAACCATGTCAGTTTGCCAGGAACTGACAAGTTTTTGAAGACGTGAAATTTCATTGATAAAAGCAGGAAAGTCCCAGGCAAGCCAGGTAGTTGGTTACTCCAGTTTGTAGACACTTGACAAATGTTTGATAAATTAAGAAATGAAGGCCGGGCGCGGTAGCTCACGCCTGTAATCCTAGCTCTCTGGAAGGCCGAGACGGGCGGATTGCTCAAGGTCAGGAGTTCAAAACCAGCCTGAGCAAGAGCGAGACCTCGTCTCTACTATAAATAGAAAGAAATTAATTGGCCAACTAATATATATAGAAAAATTAGCCGGGCATGGTGGCGCATGCCTATAGTCCCAGCTACTCGGGAGGCTGAGGCAGGAGGATTGCTTGAGCCCAGGAGTTTGAGGTTGCTGTGAGCTAGGCTGACGCCATGGCACTCACTCTAGCCTGGGCAACAAAGTGAGACTCTGTCTCAAAAAAAAAAAAAAAAAAAGAAATGAAGACAAAGTTCTATACATGGTATAATTATAAATATTATACATGTTATTATTGCATAGAAAAGTTCTCAAGAGTAATGTATGCAGATTTTGTCAGTGACTATGTTAAGAAATAAGAAAAAATGTTTTTCATTTTTCTACTCTTTTACATATTAAAAGTTTTATATAATGAGATTTCATTTCCTATAAAAAATAATGGATTAAAAATACACCTGAATCTTGAGGAGTAGTTTGATATACTAATAAAATAAGGACCAGCCAAATATCTTGTCACAGTATTATAAGATAAAGACTTTTAAGCTACATGATAATTTTCTATAAATCATTATTGATCACCATTGGAGTCTGTGAGTCTACAAAGTAAATATTAAGTGGGAAATTTTAAATATAGATATTGCCCTACTATAAAATTATTATGATTAAAATTTATATAAATTAATATTTTCAGCTATTCTTTAAAGGTGTTCCTCTTTAGTATAAATAAAATGCTATTTAACCTTTTTAAGGTGAGTTTATACGTTTTTAAAGAAACAATAAATTATCTCATGCAATAATTCTTAATTATTTTTGAATCATGGACCCTTTTGACAATCTGCTAAGACCATGGACACTCTTCCCAGAAAAATACATGCACATATAAAATTCTGCAAATAATTTCACCTTTTTGAACAATAATACTAAACATATTTGCTATAAACACACCAAAGAAAATTAATTTCCTCTTTTTTGAGTATGTTATCTCATGTATGTGATGCAACACTGCCATTAACTGACACTGCACACATGTGGAAGCCTAACTTTCTTAAGTCAAGAACCCTCTAGTTACAACAGTCTCAATTAAATTTTAAAACAAGTCATACTTTAATTAGAAAAGCAAAGAAAATACAGAAGAACATGTTCAAAACTTCTACTTCACTGTGATGTGGAGAATATGACTGTCTTACCTAACCATGGATGAACAGAATTTAATATGTAAATTGTGAGTCAGTGGGAGATAATCTTGCATGATGGTTATTTTAATAATGAAATGTTTTCAATGTAACACACCATTCTAAATAACTGATTTTATTATAGGAAATTAAGAAATAATTTTAATTTTGGTTCAATTGCATTGATTTCAAGGGAGTAGGGCTGGGCTGGAACATTAGAGGATCTATCTAACCAAAGGATTGCTTCAGGGAAGCATGTTATTCAAATTAGTCTAATTATTCCAAAGTAGTTGAACTCATGGGGGAATAAAGCCACACCTTCTAGGAGCCACCAAGAGGGACTTGGGAAGAGAAGTCTGATGATATGGTTTGACAAATATTCCTGCAGTTCATAATATGTGATCAATAAAAATTACATTTTTTTCTTGTTCTTTTTCTGTTTTCCTTGAGCCGGTAAGAGTTAGATTTTCTGATTTTTTTTTTTTTTTTAAACACAAAGTGTCTTAATTGCTAAGCTAGTATGACATAAGGAGAAAGTGACAGAGCTAGAATTTCAATGCAGGTCTTCTGGCTGTGGAGCCTATAATGATTATTTCAAATTCATCATTTTATAGAAAAATAAACTGAGAGAGTGATAAAATGATTTGCTCAGTGTTCCCTAAAACTATCAGGCCTTCACCGCTGTGAGGCCAGGCCATTGCCTTCATTGCTATCAGTACAGCCCAAATCCATATCTTCTCCAACTTCCCTCAGCCACCTGAGGACAAGAATGTGCTACGTATAACAATTTCTTCCAAGAAACTCTTTCTAACAGTATCAGGACAAAATAATATGCATCCTCTTGCTTTTCATCAGTTAAAAACTTATATTTTTAAGTGCCTCTACTCTAGCGGTCTCTGACCCCACCAGGTAATTTTCTCACAAGAGGTTATGTAGACTTAGGGGGAGTCTTAGGACCAGGGCCCAGGTTTTTCCAGCTCCTGTAGCTTACTTTTCTGACTATACCAAACTTTCAGCTCATACCTTACTAGCAGATATCAACCGCTTTCACTTGGAGATAATGGATAATGCTTCCGAACTCACTGGCTCTTTCGCTGCCCTGACACATAATGATTTTGTTGTGAAGTGGTAAGCCAAAATTTTGCCACAGAATTGCTACTGTATCATATGACACATCCCAATATTAATAGGTATAGTGCCTAAGTTGAATATAGAAATATTATTTCAAAGACAGAAATATCAAACACAATGAGGCTATCTGATAATCACCAAGACAGCAGCATGTAGCTAAAGTATGAAAGATAAGCCTCTTTCAAAGCTTTCAGAGTTTTAGCAGTGCGGTTAGCTTTTAAATAGCCACATTTGTTAAGAGATAATCCTCTGGATAAGATGGCCTGTTCACCGACTGCCCATCTGGTGAGAATGTGAGAGACAGGAGCAGAAAGGGTCAATTGGAGAAGGAGATGAATTTGCTGCCAGCCTGACACTTGCGGCGATGCATTTAGACTCTCATATTCGCTAAAAGACATTAGACCTACTCTGACGGCTGCCAGAAGTCGTAATGACCTCTTGTAAGTACATTATCATTTCAGACCTTGAAAATATCTCAGAGAAAGGTAATTTGCTAGATGGAATCAGAGTGATCTAAAAGAGTTTGGGATTTCCTGGCTTCTGGTTTCTCATTCCCTATCTCCAACATGTAGGACGAGGATATTTAGCTCATCACTCACCAGACAACTTCAAGAATTTACAATGAAGTACAAATGTATGCTGTAGTGTAAGGTTAACTTGTTTCCTCACATGATAGACCCAGACTCAGAAATGTTACTGTTTTACCTGATTTAAAGAAAAGATACACAAGTATACATACATGTACACATGGGCAAGCATATGTATAATATGATATATGCTATGATATGCTATAAAATTAATAATTGAAAAAGTTTTTAGTAGCAAAAATTGAAGTGAGGTTAATGTTTCTCAATTACATAACCATATGTTACCATGTTTATATTAGAAGAAACTTTTTACAAACAATAACAGGTTTCATTACAGTATGTAATAGCAATGATAAGTGGACCATCCAGTCTTTCAAAACTAAGAAATATAAAAGATAGGAGAAATTCTGGCATTATTCATTAAGCCCAGATAGCTTTGCATATTGTAGCATTACTCTGAGAAGTATAAAAGAGAGGGAAAATGGTAGAGTTGTTCAATTACACCCAGATATTCTAGCATATGGTAGCTTACAGTACAATAATTTCCAGATGACATGAAATGTATCAAAGCAAATGTCATATATAGTTCAGAGAATCAAGAGATTGAATATATTAAACTTTAATAGCATTATATAACAATTATGTTATTACTATATAAAAATTGGTATTGTAAAATTCTTGCTTATATGAGGCCCTGCCTTATTACTTCACTTCTATTAAAATCACTTCTCTAACTTTGAAAGATAAATTAAAATTCCATATCTCTTTCTTAGAAACCAGCTCTCCTTACAATGGTTTCAAAAATAAAAACAATTAAAAAGAACATATATAAACCATCTAGCACAGTGCTTGTCAATGGCCAATGCTCAATAAAATTTGTATTTTCTCCCTCCTCACCACCTCTGCCAACAACTCCACTCAAACACACAAAGGCCTTTTTATTTACATATATGAAAGGGAGAAGTAGAAAAGGGGAAAGCAACAAAAGAAGAGAGGTTTGAGTCCCTGTGAGGACAAGTGAGCTAAGAATCTCACTTCTATTGATAAACATAGAATTTGCACACACTGGGAAGAATGAAGTATCTCTGCTCCCTAGAGAATGTTCCCACACTTAAGTGTTGAGATATTATGCTTTGCTGCAATTCTCAAATGAAACCTGTAAGGAAAGTCAAAGAGCAAACCTTTCATTCCTTCAGAGACAGCTGTGTGTTAGCTAATGCTTAACAAATGGCTTACTGAAAGAAAATATTTGTTTGTACAATTTGTCGATTTCTGTAGTGTAAATATTCCTGCCATGGCTGGGTATCTAAGTGAAGTCAATGAACAAAGACCTAGGGAAAATGCACTCCAAGCCTTGATAAGCTGGCTTCCACACACACTGTGTAGCAGGGCCCATTCAGTGGGTTCTCACAAGATTTGATTGCATCCAGGGAATATACCAAAACACTTTTGTTGGCATAAATGTGAAAGACTGTGCCATTTGCTTTTATGACATAGCCTTTCATTAACTTGAAGTATTAGCGAATTTGGAGTACCAGTTCTATATGGTACATTTTTTGAATATCAGTTGAGTGCTGGTCTTTCTAATAAAATATGAGAATTAAAAACAATGATATTTTAAAGTGCAAATCATATTTTACATGGTTTTGTGGAATTAATGTCTAATACTAAAATCACTGAATTTATAAAACAAACTGGAATTTAAGATTAAATATCTATCTAGCCTAATGATGTTCTGTGCATCATGGCTGACTGTTTCAATTTACTTTTTCCTTCCTCTCTTTGTGCGTATACTCCAATTTCCTTATTTAAATGCAATTCTGGATTGGTTTCCACAGCCTTGAAAAGGTAAAAGGACATGTCTTCAACCATCTGCAAATTCCAAGGACAATCTCATTGTATCCTCAGACATTTGAGGAAAGGAAACAAGAAAAGAGCAGAAGTTTCCTTCGACCAGCCCCTGAAAGTTACATGATGATTGGACAATCAAATCAGTTGTATTCAGTAATATTTATAATTTTAAGTTCTTTTCTGGGACTATCCTGGAAAAATTTGGAGTTTATGTTATTCTTGAAAGAAGAAAACATACATTTGATTCATATCATATTTAGGTCATAGTAAAAATCTAAGATCACAAGTTCTTGCATATCTTATAAACTGCTTTATATCTAGGACCCCCAAAAAATGTTTACCTAGCTCATAGTGGATGCTCAACAAATATTTATTGAATAAATAAATTAATTCTATGTTTCGTTGTCTTTGGAATTGTCCAAACTTCACAGAGTAATCATTGACCTGAGATCCAAAAAAAAAAATTGAGGCAATCATTTTCTTAAATGCCTAACCATCCTTCTCCAAATTGCCTATGTACAGAATACAATATAGTGCCTATTTATTATTCAAATTGAAGTGGGATATACGAGAAGTATTTTTCTCAGTTGAGAAAAACATTAGACCCACATGAAATACAGAGGCAGAGATGGGGTTCAATGATAATTTTAATTTTTGGTAAAAATTATTAAAATCATTATACTAGTTGTTATTAAAATAGTTTTATAATAGCAATCTTATAATCATACCATAAGTTCATATAGACTAAGAGACAGACCTGAGTAGGAACAAGCACATATAAAGTTCACAAATATAAGACAAAAGAATACTGTAAATTCACTCAGAAGGTAACTCCATTCCTCATGAGGTTTTTTTTGAAAATGTTATAGTTGTTTCAAGTACTTACAATACTTGATTTTTCAAGAATAGCCAAAAGGATTTTATATCAATCATCTTGGGTAATTCCTTTATAAATATTATTGTAGATGCAAAATCAAGTAGATACAAAAAGAAGGAAAAAATACTCTCAGGAAAGCTAGCAAATCTTTTACAAGACCATCTGTTCCAAGCTCAAGGCACTATAATTCAATGGCTACACAAATGCTGCATTTAATTTTTCAACCTGAGCATATTGATTATTTTTATCTAATATGCTGCAGAGTGAAGCCAGTAAGCCTTACTCTAAAAGTAGCTAGCTGCAATGGAAAGTGACAAGAGTTTTATTACTGCTAGAAGGTACATATCAGAGCTCTGGGAAAAATTACAGATATCCAACGCAAAGAGGTCATAAAAATTTATGAGACACAACAAAGAGGAGAAAAGGCACACAGCAGCAGGAAAGGTGACAATTCTGAAAGGAATCTCAAATATAAGTTTAATGATGTTCAATCTGTGACATTTCATTATTATCTTCTAGTAAATATAGGGGAGAGGTAGAAGCATTTATTGCTCACTGGACCACAAAAATCCATTATTTTGCAGGTAAAATCAAAAGCAGTCAAATCAAAAGCAGTAAGCATATGTGATCCAAGCTTAAATGAAAATTTTGACAAATAAAGATAAGTTTCACTAACGTGTCCTAATTACTCCTCGTTATATAGAAACCACAAAATGTAATTGCAAAATGTAATACTGAAAATGAGGGAAAATGGGAAAACTATACTATCAGTGCTTAGCTAGTATATGAAATAATTTGACACATTTGGGACTCTGGTGGTCATAAGATTGTCACACTACTTGTGCATCCAGAAATGATCAAGTAGTGTGAGAAAGGAATCTGAAATTGTTATGAAGCAATAGTTATCATCCACTTCCAGGAGTGTCACTAGAATCTCCCCAAATTTTACAGTTAACAGTTGTACCACTCACAAAAGTGGTTTGGAAAAGTCTAAATACCTTATGAGACTGGCACAATTTCAGATAAATTATGAAAATGTAAAGATACTTGATCTGAAAGTAACCTAGTTTTTAAAATGGCTTACCTTCTTCTACGTGATGCAATTTTCTACAGGAAAGGAGTCATCATAATTGGGTATTCCAACTGAGTTTTCCTTATTATTACAAAGGTGTAGGGCCAGGAGACCAGAGTGCAACTTAACATTGCTAATGTACCTCTAATTCCCCTTAGAGTTCTTGATATAAAATATTGGAAAAATACATTTTTGCATTAAAAAGATAACTCAAAGAATGTAAGTCTACATGTCCTCTAATGTGGTAAATGTTTTTTGTTTGTTTGAGTTTGTTTTTAAGAGTGAATTTCAAAATGTCATTTGGATTTAATTTCTAACTTTTGTGTATTTGTACTCAGACTTAAATTACTTACAGGTGTATCTTTCATTTTCCTGATACATTTTGGTTCTTTTAAATTACGTTTTTATTCATTAATTTTCTACAACCTTTGCCAAGCTCTAAAAATCTTTTTAAGAAACTCAAATCCACAAATGTATAGCAGGTCTAAAAGGATTTCCCTTCCTTTATAATTGTTTCCTACCCTATACTTAGCAACATTCTTTAATTTTGTTTACTGTTCATAAACAAAACCAACCTGAGGAATTAGACACATATTCTATTTACCTTTTGGGTGGTTAAATAGCATTAATCATTTTCATGGAGTTGATTTTCTTAATTTCCATGGTGTGGTCTTTGTAAGTTAATGATATCTAATTTACACCACATTTATTCCAGTTCATGATTTCACATATATTGTTAGCTTGATAGATTACCATGTGTTTCTCTAAGATTCATAAATAAAGAATATAGTAATTTTTAGTATACATTTTTCCCAAGAGAGTCTTGATAATCTATACATTTCCTTATAAAAAACTGTTTATTGAATCTTTGAATATAGTCATTAGCATTGCAAACTATTAATGTGATTATAAAAGACCCGAAAGAGTCTGAGCTTTAAATTTAGACAGAGCCAAAGTTTCATCCCTACTCTCTGTGTAACTTGGGCTAACTGCTTAATATCCATGAGTCTCAGGTATTTTTAGCCCTTAAAAAATAATAAGTCAATAATATTCAACTTGCAGAGTTGTTGTCAGTAGTGGGGAACTATATAAAGAGTTTAGCATAATTCCTAGCATACTGAGTAGACATTCAATGTGGTTATCATTATCATCATTATTATCTACTTTTCATGATAGCAATTTTATTACAGTATTCTTTAGTTTGTGCTGGAATAATTTGCACTGAAATATATTCAGATTGTTTTTTCGAGAGCTATTGCTCTGTCTTAATTTTACTTTTATGGAGAATAATGAAAATAATGTTTGTATATTTTCAGAAGTCATCACCAAGCCCTTTTCTTTTGTTCTTTCAATTAGGTCTCTAAGTTTATAAAAGTGTTGTTCTTTCTTTCTTTATTTATTTTTATCTTTAGTCATTTCAAATTATCATGATTTGGGGTGTCACATGTGCAATGTGAATATATCCATACTTGAGATTTATTATTTATAACACATTGATAATATACAGAAAATGTTTCTAAGATTAACGTCACACTATTTTGGATCTACATACCTTTGTCATACAATAACATTAAGAAGGTTACTTTAAAAATATTAAAGTAAGAACTTAGCCTATTTCTACTTCCGTTTGTTATCAAATGTCTTTACTTTATTTGATTACTTTGAAAGTATTTCCCAAAGCCAAATAAGTGCTATGTTCTTTCTTAACAGGGAGATTTCAGTAAATTCCTCTCATTTAAGTTTTTTTCTTTTAATTTCTGATGCCTTCTTCTTAATAAAGTGAAACTTTTCATAAATGCTGCTGTAATCTTGAAACACTTTTTGTATGTTTTATGTTTCTTTCATATGAACTAAATAAAATGCATAGAGATTTTTTAGTCTTAGTTCAATTTATAAAACATTCAGTAAAAAGGTATAGCACCTGCAAGTCATAAGTATATGTCATCAGAATAAATTATGATGAATCATGTGAACAATTCTGGCTTAGAAGTTATCAGGTTAATATTATGCTATTACAGTGCAGCAGATGCATATATTGGTGTATAATTTATTTGGAGGGGTCACAAAATGGTCACTTTTTATTAAAATTAGCTCTGACATGATAGAAAATATTTCAAACCAGAACATCTGTGTTGATAATTATTAAAATGACATTAAATACTAACTATACATTAACTTCGACAGCTTAAAATCCATCATATCTTTTTTACTGGGATTTGAAAACCTTGAGAAAGTCCAACTTAAATGTTATGCTCTCTTAGTGAAGCTGTCACCACCTCATTCATAAAAGCTACATTATCTTCATCTCCCTCTCATTCTATTTTGTGCAACATTTTACATGTACACATATACAAACATATGCATACATATGCATATATACACACATATACATATACATACACAGATATAAAATAGTTATGGGAATTTTATATATAAAGTTAATTGTTTGATTATTTGTTTACAAATTGAAGTTGGCCTAAATTTTACATTACATACTATTATCAATATTTGGGGACAATTCAAAATAGTTTGATGCTAATTTTGAGGATGTATCTCCTCATGTATCAGTTATGCCTTTTCTCTACAGAAATTCCTACAGTTCTCAAATGCTACATGGTTTCTTGTGGCATTTTATTCATTCCACACTTATGGTATTTATTCTATTATTGTTACAATTTATCCCTTTACTTTTCTATAACCTCCCGGGGATTTTGAGTACCTCTAGGATGGGGATCATAATTTAAGTCATTACATAAAATCATGATTAATATCTCTGGTGTCTATAAATTGGATTATCCAATTTAAACATAATAGATATTATGATTGGTGGCTTCTAGGATGGCTCCCAATGATCCTTGAATCATGATTGTGCAGTCCCCTCCCCTCAAGTCACTGGATCTAGTAACTTGTTTCTAATGAATAGAATATGGCAGAAATAAAGGGATGCCACTTCCAAGATTAGACTATAAGAGGACTCTGGCTTCTGTCCTTGCTTGCCCTTTCTTGTTGTCTCTCTTGCTCATTCTTAAGGAAATGAGTTGCTATGTTGTGAACTGCCTTATAGAGAGGTTCCTACTGGTCTTCTGCCACCAACCAGCAAGGAACTAAAGCCTGTAATCCCACAGACCATGAGGAACCAAACCCTACCCACAACCACCTGAATGAGTTTGGGAATGGATTCTTTACCAGTTGAGTCTTGAAATCCTTTCAGCCCTGATCAACATACTTTAACTGTAGCTTTGGGGACAAACCCTGAGCCACAGGCAACTTGGTAAGTCACTCCTAGATTCCTAACACACAAAAACTATGACATAATAAATGTTGCTGTTTTAAGTTGCTAAATTTTGAAATATGTTACATAGCCATAGACAACCAATATACTTATTGAATAAATGAATTGCTCAACCAATTAGTGCAAATTTTAAGACCGTAACACATTATGGAACTCCAGACAAATGTCACATCACAGAAATTCCTTAACCACCTCATAAGGAAGCACAAAATATAGCTTCTATGTGATATTAGCAGATAACAAATTAAATATCATCTCCCTTATACCCATCATTTTTAGTACCATATAGGTTTTGGATTTTCACAGTGATAATTAAAGAGTTGGATTTTGCCAAGTTCCACAAGTATATTTTTTCTTTTAATCTCCTGAAAAAAAAATACCATCTCTTAAGTTTAAATTCAAACATTAATAAAATGTTTCTCAAATCACACCATCTCATTAGAAGAACAGATTTGTGATGAGCATTTTTTTAGCATCAGTGGGATTTATCATAAACATAATTGCTGGAGCAATGGGAACCTCAGTGTCCTGGCAATTCCATTGAATGCACATAACTAGTTGGAGTACAATTTCTCAGCAAAGCCGTCATATGGAAGAGTTACTCCCATATCTTGTACTGGGGCTGTGCCTTCTTTAATAATGAGGAATTTCAAATCTTAGTTCCTTTTCTAAAAAAACATCCATTAGTCACAGTATCTTAGAGATTCAGATTTCTTATTTGTAAAATTAATATAATAATAGGTTCCTTTTAGAACCAGGATAGTTGGCACAAAATTCGTGTTTAATAAATGCTAATTAATATGAATCAATTCTAAATAGATACCATAATCTTTGTAAAGGTCCCATCCTTTGTAGAATCTATTTTTAAACTTCACTCATTAAACCCTGTTCAAGGATAAACAATTTTCTAAATAATTCCTGGAACATTTCAGGTTCTGAGGCTATTTGGGATTCAGGGAACAAAAAAAGAAAGAAAGAAAAGATTCTATACCACTCAGAGTTTCTGTTAGTTCATCAAGTCCCCTGAATTTTCTAAGTGCTCTAAACTATATTAAGTAGTGAATATGTGAGGAGAGACTTTATCTTTCTATTTTCATTTTATAAAGCTTTACAATGTAAATTACTTTATTGTTATATAGTATTTATGATACTTAGCCCTGCTGTTTCTGCCTTTTTGAACAGTTTATATTTTGAAATAATTTTAGAGTTAAGAAAAGTTGCAAATATATGTAGCACAGAGTTCACATGTACCCCTCACCTGGTCGACTTTAATACTAAGTTATATAATCTGATCACAATTCTGGAAACCAGGAAATTAACATTGGCACAGTATTAAACAGTGGTATGCTGCTAAAGCACACCAAGGATGGGAGGGAGGTCCTGGATTTACAGTATTTGCCAATTTCCTCGTTTGTCTACTGCTACCATGGCCAACTTCAACCCACCAACACAACATTATCCGACATGAAGTTGGGAAGTGAGGTACAGAATTGGCATGTGCCAGCTAGTAAAAGCTGGCTGTAGCATGAAGTACAGTCTTTATTTGAATTTTCCCATTTCACCGAATGTCTTTTTCTGTTCTAGGATCCCAAGCTACATTTAGTGTTGGGTCCTCTTAGTCTCCTCCTCTCCTCTGCAACAGTTCATCAGACTTCCCTTTTATTTCATGTTCTCGACAGTTTTGATGAGTAGTGGTCAGCTGTTTTATAGAATCTTTCTCAGTTTTGGTTTCTCACAATTAGATTGGATTATGCAGCATGGGCAAGAAGACACCACAGAAGTGATGCTATGTCCTTTTCAGTGCATCATATCAGTATACATGAGATAAATAAGTCTTATTACAGATGGTATTAAGCGTGACCAACTGCTTGATAGGTTTCTTTACTGTAACACTCCAGTTCTCCTTTTAGTAACTGACAGCTCTTTGAGGGGGAAGATATTTGAGACTATACTAATATCCTCCTATCTTGTTTCTTCTCAAATGCTTGTCCACTGCTTTCAACATTCAACAGTAGATCTTATCTGCAATAATTATTACAGTGGTGCTGAAATATCCCTGTAGTTAGTGTCTACCTAGATAAATTAAGTAGACCTTAGTCAAGGTTTTCAGATTACTTATTTACCTCTTCTATAAATTCATATTGTCTAATAAGTCTCTAATAGAAGGGCACACTAAAAAAGGGGTAGGCAGGCTTTTCTGCTAGAGCACTGTTTATTTTTGTCAATGATAAAGTTTTTTTTGAGGTCTTATGGGCTAACAGGAAACAAAACTGGACTTGAAAGGAGCAATGACCTGCAATGAGTAGCTTGGAATTTTCTGCCAATAACTCAACATGTAACTTTGGACAAGGTATGTATCATATTTTATTTTTTTTTATCTACAAAATAAGACACTTCAATTAGATTATCTGTAATGTCCCTTCCTATTAAAAGAAAGTATAGTTATTTATTTTTTATAAAGGACCAAAATTTATTGGGATAATTTACTTTCATAATAAGCCAGTTTAAATCATATGTACAAAAATTGTTATCCTTCCATTTCTCTCATATGTGCTTATTTGCCTGTCTGAATTACTGAAAACTCATACTGTTCCGCTAGTACATTTTTCCTTTGCCACCATGGAATTATATCAGTCTGTGAGGATAAACAGAAAATGCAAAAAGCCTGTCACTAACATGGCTTCCTCAGAGATTTTGAATTTATTACCCTAAGAAGAGTGAAAGCTCAAATAGCTTTTCATTGCAGAAAAAAATTTTACATGTAATTTTCTGTGATATAGCTTGTTTACTCCTTGTTGGAAAAAGATTGGGCCATAGATTTTTGTGTCTTCCACACCTAGAACAGTTTGCTCTGTCATTAGTGGTACAGCTAATATTTGTAATGACCATCAATTTAGGTACTATGTATAGCATATCTTTTAGCTTCTGACGTAAAAGTAACCATTTCTGTCATGTTGCAAGGGAGGAGAGCATGACCAAGGAAGTTAATAATTTTCCCAAGGAAACATGGCTAGTAAGTTACTTTGCTGGGGTTCAAATATTGGTATCTGGGCCAAGCACGGTGGCTCACGCCTGTAATCCTAACACTCTGGGAGGCTGATGCAGGAGGATTACTTGAGATCAGGAGTTTGAGACCAGCCTGAGCAAGGGTGAGACCCTGTCTCTACTAAAAACGGAAAAATTAGCCCAGCATGGTGGTGTGTGCCTCTAGTCTCAGCTACTCGGGAGGCTGAGGCAGGAGAATCACTTGAGCCCAGGAGTTTGAGGTTGCTGTGAGCTAGGCTCATACCACTGCGCTCTATCTAGCCCAGGTGACAGAGCCAGACACCATCTCAACACACACACATACACACACACACAAATTGGTGTCTAAAGTTTGAAACGTGAAGTTTACTAGTTTATTCCATTTCATCAGAGTAGGCATTTTTTTGTATTTTGGTTGATGATGAAATAATTTGGGGTATAGTCTCATAGTATCTACAAAGCTAAAGTCACAATGGACTTTTTTTATAAATATATTTTTTTTCAAATTGAATATTTTATTAACATGGTAGTTGTCTTAGTAACATGTGCACACACACTTGCACACTCAGAATGATCTGAACAAAGGACTTTTAAAATACTTGAACATAAAGACTTTGTCAAGTTAACTGCTATTTCTCAGTACCCAAAAAAACAGGTATAAAGTAGACTTTTAATAAATGTTTCACTTCTTTTTAAGTCATTGGATGAATTATTCCCAACATAGACTTTTATGAGACTTTGTTGAAAGTATTTTACCTCTAATTAATGTATATAATATTATTCCTAAACTTTCTCACTTTCAGATGTATCAAATTTTGTCTTGATATTGACATGAATTATAAATATGGTCCTTCCTTCTTCAGATACTTTTCCCTTGCGGATAATGAATTTGAAAATTGGGGCTTAGATATGACATTTAATCTATAGTCCATCAACACTGATCAATGCAAAGCAGATTCAGGGAAGTAAGTGATCCATGTCCCCAAGCAAATATAAAAATCTATTTTATCTGCTCCACCAATACATGCCTTGGCTGTGCTATATTTTCACTTTTCTTTCATTCTTTGAAAACTGCTCATAAGTCATCTACATGAGGGTGTAAAGATTAAGCAGATGGTGAATTGAGAGCTGCTTTAATGAAAATGTATTATAGATGCTTTCCTCCTCAGAAGTAGAAACTATCACATATATAATCTATGGCAATATTTCAGTCAGCTTCTATAATTGATGGATAACTTCAATAGGAAGTTTAACTCTGGAAGATGACTTGTGTTTGATTGACAACATCTGACTCACTTATGAGTGGAATATTTCTCAAATATGTTGGAATGTTGCAGTTCACCTTTGGGTATGAAAAGAGCATAATGTCTTAACCCTCATGGTAGAAAAAGTCTTCAAAAATGTTACCTTCATTCATCCTGAAAATAAAAATCATGCAACTAGATCACTTTCCTGTCATGCTTTCAGGAAAGAAGAGGAGAAAGAAAGGGAGAATATCAATCAAGAAGACCATATGAATATTTTTATCCTTATTTTGAATTGAATTATTCCTTCTTACAAGACTACAATTAATTATAAAATGAGAAATTTTAATAAGTAACCATAAACTTCTCATTTATCAAAGATTATTTGATGACTCCAATATAAAAATACTAACATACTAATAAGTATACTAATAATACTAGTATGTAAAAATATTACATACTAATATATGTACCAAATGATGTAAATGCCTCATGAGGTTACTGCTATGGTTTGAATGTGTCCCCTCCAAAATTCAGGTGTAGTTAATGTAATGGTATTAAGAGGTGAGGCCTTCGAGAAGTGATTAGACCATGAGGGCTCCTCTCTCATAAAAGGGATGAGAGTTCCTTATAAAGGGCTATAAATAGTGGGAGCTGGCCCTTGCTTGGCCTTCTGTCTTTGGCCATGTGATGATGTAGTAAGAAGGCCCTGACCAGATGCTGGTACCTTGATGTTGGAGTTTCCAGCCTCTAGAAATATGAGAAATAAATTTCTGTTCTTTATAAATCACCCAGTCTGTGATATTCTGTTATAGCAGCAAAAACAGACTAAGATAAATACTTTTATAAAAATCAAAACTAAGTGTAATACTACCCTGAATTTCCTTTATCACCTCAAATGTTCCCATTAACATTGCTTTCTGTGTTAAATCACTTTATTCAATTCATACACACTTCTTTATCTACTCCTAGACAAAAATCTTCCTGAAACCTTTACTTTTCATGTGAGGGGTATTTTCCTTCCTATCTGTGATTGACAAGTGATACTTTGCTTCCTATTCCCAGAGCTAATCCAGTCCGATCCATAACCTCTATTTCCTGCCAATGACAAGACATGCTTCCTCCCTGCTTGGAGATCTTCAGAAGAGGATGAATACTGTAACTTTTGTGTCCCCCCCCAAAGTAAATTAGTCTTTGTTAATGGGTCTTAATTAATGAGTCCTTGTTAAATTGAAAACTGAAGGTTTTTGTTCTGTGATTATCTGCAACTTTTATACACTATTCTGCTTAACATCTATTCTTATTTTATTTCTCCACACAAGACTTTAGCTAAAGACACATGACAGGGCAAACTTTTTACAATAAAAGGAATCTGAATAGCCATGGAGGCAATGTGGAGAATGCAATGAGTAAAGAAAATGCAAGAGCAGGCAGAAGGCTAGTGCAGAAATTCAAGTTAAAGATGATAAGGAAAATAACTAAGGCACTGAGGATGGGGATGACAAGAAGAAAGCAGAAGAATCAGAATTTGGGACAAATCAGATGTGGAAATTAAAATGGGAAGTGTAAAGAAAGATTCTATTGTTTTTAGCAGTTAAGCAGGTTATTCAATAGAATCTGAATAATTTTCTAATCAATCAAATAATATTAGCAGTCAGCTAAAGTGACATTTTTGTAGTTTAACCTGAACTCATTTCAACTTTTTCATTCTAAAACCATGTAAATACATTTATATGGAATCTTTATATTACATTTATTCAACTTAGAGTATTATATGGTTTGCAATATCATATGTTTATCAGAAATATCAAGAACTGATGTTATTGTAGAAAGGCCTGAATTTGAGACGATCTAGTTTGGAATTAGCCACAACCTTTTTTCTTCCTTTCATTTTGACCATTTCACAGTTCATTATCACATCTAACAGTGGAAATGTTGGGTAGGGGAGTAAAAAATTAGACTCCTACTTATCACACTAGGTGTTGATTCCTGAGTCACCTTTTTTAACAGCACTTTAAACTGTGAAGTTCCTTTTCTGTAAAAACTGAAACTAAACTTTCCATATGTCAGCATCATCCGGGCTAGGCAAATTCAGCAACTCTTACATCCACACTGCACACTTTAAAATCATTTCCAGTTCTTGATATGCGTAGACATGAGTTTTCACAGCTTAACAAAGAGTTCAGATGGAAATAATGAAAAAAAGTTATTCATTTTGTTATTGGTCTCTGTACCGTATTGACTAGCTGTGATTTTAGAGAATGTATTCCCAAGATTTTCTTGAATTATTAAGACCATGTTTCTCTAGAACTCTTGGGAATCATCATATGTATTTATACAGTAAATATAAGCAACAATAATTGTTCCTATAAATTCAACTTCAGCTCACTGTATATGATTTGTTGTTGATACAGGCACTAAGAAATTGCATTAACTTTTAATCTGTAAAGATACCATATAAAGAGACGAAGGCCTTGGGAATAAGGGTTAGCTACAGACTTAATCTTTCTGCCCTTGATTAAAACTTTTGAACTATTGATTCCTTCCACATTACGAGCTTAGAAATGGAACACATCTAATAATAATTACAAAAATTACTCAAGTGTACAATTACTCTTACAGTTACAATTAGATAATGATCAATAATACATAGGCATTAACTGGGATATATGCAGGATCCAGCAGTTATTATGTCACAAAGTGTTTGCATCAATGACTTTGGCAGTGATATTCATATTTTATGATAAATGAAGTAAATAATTATACCATAGAGAATTACACTATAATACCGAAGTGTATTAGGACACTCACACAAAACTACTAGGAAACCTTGCTTAACTTGAAAGATTTAAAAAATGATGGCAAAGTTAAAGAAACATGAAATTTTTAACTGTTATTCAGGTATGGTAATGGAACAATCATAAACCTTGGAATCAGATGGAAATGAATTATACGTTTTTGCTTCAGTTATATGTGTGCCTTTGGATAATTTACTTGGATTCTTTGAAATTTTGTTTTAATATAAGAAGGAATATATATCTATCTTGGAAATTTGTTATGAAAAGTATGTGAAAAAATGTGGGAACAGTTGTATTGTTTGTTTGGAGAAAACACAAACTGGATAACTACCTATATATTTTTGGAAAAACTGGTCTCATTTTCATATGCTATTTGTTCTTCCTTCATAATGTTTTGAATAAATTTATACTATATTTAAAATGTTTGAAATGAGTCTTCAACTCTTTCCTAAATTACACTTAGTTCTAATAATTTTCAGTGTTTATATCGTCAGCATGAAATGTATGAAGAGTAGCATTTTATTTTCCTAGCAGTCTGAAGTTGTTTGCACATCTTTATTGTGCAAATTAAACAAACAAAAATTCTGACTCCTAAAGAGGGTATTTAATAAATGCAAACCTCTGCTGCATAACAACAAATATATAATTGATACAAATTCTAGGAGTTGTGTTAGTAATTAACTTCTTTCAATATAATTCAATTTGAACTACATTCAATTTAATATTTTAAAAGGAAAATATACTCTCCCAACTCCTTTTAAACAAATCAAGAGACTAAAAAAGTAATAAATAAAATGTAATGATTAAATAGTCAAAAATTGGGGTCTTGTAGTTATTGTAATAGCATTTATAAGTAATATTCTCAGAAAAATTATATTTATATAAAAGTCAACACAAATTCTTAAGGTAAAAGTTGGTAGTGAAGTAACATATAAACTGAAAAAAAACTACCATTCCAACCAATAAAAACAGATTCCTGCTAGACAAAACTCTATTAAATTACACTGTGGTGATGGAGCAGATTAACTCCAAAAATGGGATGTTGCCTGCTAACATTCCTGCTGACCACTCTAAGTATTGTATGAGAGACTAAATTTCCCAGGTACTCTATCGATGGGTATTTTATAAGTGCCGGCTGAGCTAAATTTGCTAAATGCAAATCTCTCTAGGAAACAAAATGCAGAAGCAATGTGAGCTGTCTTTTGCTTTCACTAATTCCAAAGTATGGCACATGAACCCTTGTAGTGGAAAATGCAGAACTACTGCTTGCAAGCTGGGTTCACATGATATTAACCTTTCTGTGCATCACTGTAGGATTTGAGGTTTTTAGATTTCAGTCTGAATTACATCGGAAATGAAGTTGGATATGTCATTATTCAATGGCAAAATCACACCTTGCTCTTTGGAGAGAGCAACAATATATAGAGCAACATTTTTCAAACTTCAGCATGCATACAAATTACCCGGGGATCTTGTTAAAAAGCAGATTTTGATTCATAGGTCTGGAAAAGGGCCTGAGATTCTGCACATCTAATGCCTATGTTAGGTGATGCCTATGCCATGGTTTAAGATCTTTGTTTTGTATATGAAAAATATTAAACAGTGCTGTCCAAAAAATTCTAATGGTAGCAACATACACTTTGAAAATTTTAAGTAATCGATGATTTTAAATTGTTTAGTATCCACATTAAATAATTATTTGAAAGTGCAAATAATCCATTATTTTGTTAAAACAAATATACCCCAAATATTACCATTTTCAGCATTTAATAAATTTACAATTAATAATGAGATAGTCTAGATTCTTTTGTTAGTGGTATTATCAAATCTGGTATATTTTATACTATGACTCATTATAGTTTATACTAGCCACATTTCAAATGTCCAGTAGCTATGTGTGGCTAGTGGCTATGTAGGACAGCACATGTATAATTGATGTGATTTACAAAGAAGTGTAATAATTAAAATTTTAATGGTAAAATGGTGGGCTGTGGTCTGTGTAAAATTTCTCCCTTATTTTTAATCCATGGGCTCTGGGTGCTTTCTGTTTAAGGGTAGTCCAATATTAACAACATTCATAATTTCTTTTATCTGTGCCAGGGAAATGAAACAAGTCAAAGGGAGCCCCCCAGTCTAGATCAAGCCATTGGAGATCTGGAAACAGTATACATAGGCATTAACTGGAATATATATATGGGATCCAGCAGTTATTATGTCACAAAGTGTTTACATCAATGACTTCGGCAGTGATTTTCATATTTTATGATAAATGAAGTAAATAATTACACCATTGGGATTTACACTATAAGACTTGAGTGTATGAGGACGCTCACACAAAACCACTAGAAAACCTTGCTTGTAGGAATAAAAACAACAGCTGCAAAAATGGAAATAAGTTTCTCAATCTAATGTTTCTTTGAGTGCCTACTATTGTCTAGATCCTGTGCTGAAGGTGGAGTTACAATGAAGAGGAGCAAGGCATTTGATGCTATCGGGGTTCTTAAAGATAGTGACAGGATGGAAGGGATGCAATAAAGGGATGGAAGTTAGGAATCAGACTGTGGCAAAATCTTCTCCATAAATAACTGTTGTAGGACAATAAGGGAAAAGACAATGAGGAAAAACATTCCGAGCATCTGGCAATATGAAATGAGGAATGCCAGAGCTTAGTTGCATAATGGTTTTCTACTAATGTCCTAAAAATAAGCGAACCGAAGTTTTTGATAACCATTCCACTAGAAAAACATAGATTTGACTAGATATACAGAGATATAATAGGAATTAACTAAGCTATAAGTTTTCATTTAAAAAAGAAAGCAACCTAAGCTCTTAGTACTTGGTGAGGCCATTGGCAGGTGCTAAGTTGGAATATTTCAGAACATGTATTATTTCTTTCAAATCACCAGGACCTTCTTAATTCTAATATAGATTTTCTCACTCATAGCAAAAGTCTGTATTGTTGCCCTTTCCTCTTTTGGTAAATATCCCTCTTTTTTTTTCCCTATGATGTCACACTCATAGGTTTCCTCCTATACCGTTGGCCATCCTTTCTTAGTTTCTTTTCCTGTGTTTCCTATGCATAGGCACACTCTAATTGTAAAGTACATATGGATTAATCCTGAACCTTCTTCTCTCCCTCATATAGACTCTTCTTTGGTGATCTTATTGAGGCCTAGATTGTATCAAGATTTCACTTTCTCTCTGAGCTTCTAGCTAACTATCTGAAAGTTTCTCTTGACCTAGCATCTCAAACTTCACACATAATGTGAAAATAATTCTTTATTGATTACTCTTCTTACTTCTATTTTTCTCTTAGTCTTTTCCTCCTCAATAACTAGCATTGCAGTTATCTAAATGCTCAGACTAGAAATGTGGGAATCGTTCTTGATCTCATGCTTTCTCTTCCTACCCATATCCCACCCATCAGCAAATCCTGCTGTTTTTAAATCTAAGCATATATTTGAAATGTGTCCATTTATTTCCAACTCCATTGCCAACATTATAGTCCAAATCATAATTCAAACATACACTACACCAACAGTTTTCACTTCTGCTTCTCTGTAATTGATTCTTCAAATTGCACTCAGAATATTCTCTGTAACAAAGTCAAATCAGATAACATGTGCTTAAAGCTCTTGAGATGATTCCCATTTTATTTGGAACAAAATCCAACATTTTTTACCAAGGCATAAAGTGCTTCAAAGATCTAGTTCCTGCCTATCTCTCCATTTTCATCTTCTATAATGTCCTCATTGCAGTATCCCAGCTATATTCATTTTTTAGAAATCACCAAGTTCTTTCTTAACTTTAAACCCTTGCATTTCATGTTCCTTCTGTGTAGAATGTTCCTCTGCCAGTTCTTTTCACTGTTGACTCATTTTTGTTTTTCAGTTCTCACATCAAATGTTATCTCCTTAGGGAAAACTCCCATCACTCTCCGTGGATCAGCAGCACCACAGCCTCTCCTGTCAATTACACTTTTTACAGGACATCTTGTTTGCTCCCCTCATAGTACGTATTTCAATATGCAATTATCTCCTCTATTGATTTGCTTGCTTTTTAGTTTTCTGACTCCTGCAATAGTATTAATAGATGAGTTTCCAAGCTGGCATATATTAGATGTTCTATAGATATTTAATGATTGATTATTGAATGAATTGCATAGTGATGGAAAGAAATGAGTTCTACTCTCAGATCTGCTATTTACAAATCGTGCTTTAGTCAGTCATGGATGTTAATCTATGAGTTTCAGTATCTTCCTTAGTAAAACAAATGTCTCTATATGGGCTCCCTTTAATATAAGAGTTTATGATTCCATAAAGTAAGAAAATGAATAATGAAAAAAGGTAATTAATAGGGAGACTATTTACCATAAAACATTCATGCCAACTGGCGAATATATCCATGAAATCACTCAGTTATGCTGAAGCCACAATTCTGGAAGAGTCAGCAATAGACATCAATTCAATTTTCTCTGCTAATGTAGGGGGAAATGTAGAGATAATACCAAATGGCAGATTTTGCACTTTTGTAATTGTTTTGCTTTGGTAATACTAAATTGCCTTGCAGTCTCTGAGCATAGGCAAGTCGGGAAATGGGGATAGTAGGTCAGAACTGTATTCTATCCTTAGGGAAAAATAAATTAATATTAAAATTGATCATGAAAAGGTTTATGTATATACATATACATATATATATGTATAATGAAGAATTGACTATATTCATATAATACAATATTGTTACAGAAAACACACAACACAGGTTCAGCTGTACCAGGGTATCTCTGTATCTTGCTATCCATGAATTGACAGGTATTGTTACGTATAAAATAGGATTTAAATTTGTAGTGTTCATTCCTTTACTAAGGGATTCCTGTTTTTCTCATGCTTTTCATATCTGTATTTTTTATTCATCTAAGTCTATTCTTCATGACTATAAAGAGATTAGGTATCAGTTAATTTTTATTTTTACTTCATCAGATCATTATTTATATGACCAAGGTGAAATATTCTTAGAATCTTCTAAATAATTAACACTCTGTGATTGAGTTAAAGATTCAAAACATAGTAACTAGAAACAGGACATTCGTGTTTGTATGTGGTAATGTTCAATTATTTACTCAGGCAGCACATTAATTTAATGAAAGCTTAAGACAGAGCAGCTGTATGCAATTCAACGAGGAGAGCAAAGACACAAATATCCTATATATGTATGTACCGTGTTTCCCCGAAAATAAGACAGGGTCTGATATTTATTTTTCCTTAAGAAGACACCCTAGGGCTTATTTTCAGGGCATGTGTTATTTTCGCCTCGAAGCCTCAGCTTGCAGCATGCACAGGATGGCCAGGACCTGACAGGGGGAGTCAACCTTGTTGATGGGGCTACCTGCACCCTTCCAGTCACCTCTGGGATAATAGCTGTCATGATGGGGCAGATGAGAAGGGCTGCTTATCTTCTTTACCACCGCAAGGAAATGCATGGGTTGTGTGGATACAGTGCATAGTCATGTCCATCACTAGGTCTTATTTTCAGGGTAGGGCTTCTATTGTGCAAATGCTTAGAAATCCTGCTAGGGCTTATTTTATGGGTAGGTCTTATTTTCGGGGAAACACGGTAGATAGTCATTTAAATTTACTTCTGAGCTTGTAACTAGACTACCTACACCTCGGGGAGCAGGAAAGGAACTTAGATTCTTTGCTATAAGAACTCACATAATCTATTTTTAGGTACTGACTTCATGTTCTCTTGACATTATCCAATTGTGTTAACAATTTGTAACCTCTGATGTGTATATCAGAGTAGCAGTGTTCAACTTTCTTGATATGCTGCTGTGTTGTGATCAGTTGCAAAACTGATTATAAGCAACTTCTTCTTAGTAATACTCTAATTACTGACTGTGAAAAACGTTTCCTTTTGTAAAATAAACTCACAGAAATTTCCCACAATACGAAATGAAAAGTGAGATGAGAGAAAGGGTTGAATCACCATGAGTTTAATACAAGTAATGATACTGATGTCGTGGTCATATGTAGATGCTGACTCTAGAAGAAAGGATGGATGGATGGATGGATGGATGGATGGATGGATGGATGGATGGATGGAAAGAACGTAAGCAAGATGATGAAGGGTCAGGCAAAAACGCCTGCCCGAAGCTGCTTGTTTGCTGTGTGCAAAGGTCAGCTAAAAACAGGTGACCTGTATGGAAGTTGTTAAAGAAATCAGCACATAGCCCTGACCCTTTGCACTTGTCCTTGGAAAAATATGGGGATGAACTTAGCGGAGGAGGCCATTTTGTCCTTCAGATTTTTGTCTCTCCCCTTCTCTCAAAACTACATGTTTCGAGCAATTATTCAATCCTTCGCTAACGAGCTCAGGAGCGAAAAAGCAGCCGAAGAAGTCATACATTATATGACACAACATATGACACAGACGTATTTTTTTATTGGCAAGTAACAATACATACAAGCAATGATACTGATGTTGTGATCAATTACAGATTATTATAGTGAATTACGACTCTCTTCAAGCTAATTCTCATCCAAGATTATCATAGCTTATCTAAGTATGTTAAGGATGGATTGCCTGCCAGAAGCATTCTGTTATGATTAAATTTTCAAAAACAGTATGAAAATAAAAACTGTTAGAGTATAATCGGTTTTACATGTTATAGAAATGTTTTATTCTATTTGTTCAATATATTTAGATTGTCTATATATGTAATGAATTTGTTATTGATCAGAATGTATTAAAAGCAAAGTGTCTAGAGTTTAGTTTCCAGTCATTTTAAAATTTAGTATTTTATTTTTTCTATTTCCTAAAAGTATTGTATCATATTCACTAAACAAAAAGTAACTAAAACTGTAACAGCTTACCCTACAAATTATCTCTACTTTCACATCTCACATTGGTATGGCTACTTCCATTTTAGTTTTAGGTTCTAAAGCTCTTAATCTTCCTACTCTTGTTCTAGTCATAAACCAAGCTCACTGACATATAAACTAATTCCTTTCTCTTTATGAATTAATAAATGATGGAGGAAGGCTATTAACCCATTTATACAAGTGTCATGAAACTGAAGTTTCCTTAGGATATTGACTTACAAGTTAAGGCATTTTAAGCAATGAGCATAATATGTTATAGTTTCCATTCCATAAATGCCAAATATTATGACTCTTTGTCCTCTCTTATGAGAGTATGGGATCCAAATTCAACTGATCCCTTAAATATTCTCTTCTTCCCAAATGTCATGTTGGGGAAACATAGGTAATGGAAAATGGAAAAAGTGTCTCCCTCTTTCCAGGAAGTAAATATATATATATATATATATATATATATATATATATATATATATATATATATTTTTTTTTTTTTCCCCTGAGAAAGCTACAAAACTGACATCAAGATCTCTAAATATTTTTACTAGGACAGTAGTATGCAAAAGTTACTTTTGGATATAGATACATATTTCACTAAAAAGAGAACTGACCTGTGTTATAATAATGTATTCATGTTATTCATAAACTGTTTTATATTTATTTTTGTTTCCTCAAATAATGAAATATTTTACTCTTCCTATATTTTCTTCATATGTAATTTCTATATGTAATTAAAGCATTGCCTTAATTGATTTAAAACTAGTAATTTTAACCAACTGGCCAACAAATATATGAAAAAATGCTTAACATCACTAGTCATAAAGGAAGTGCAAATCAAAACCACAATGAGATACCATTTCACTCTAGTTAGAATGACTTATCAAAAAGTCAAATAAACATTGGGAAGGATATGGAGAAAAGGGAACTCTCATACACTGTTGGTGAGAATATAAATTAATACAGCCATCAAGGAAAACAGTACGGGGTTTTCTCAAAAAGTTAAAACTACCATACTATCTAGTAATCTTACTACCAGATATTTACCCAAATGAAAAGAATCGGCATACTGAAGAGATAACTGCACCCCTATGTTTATTGCAGCTCTGTTAACAATAGCCAAAATATGGAATCAGCCTAACTGTTCATCAACAGATGAATGAATAAAGAAACTGTGGTTTTAATATATGTATGCAATGGAATATTATTCAGCTATAAAAATGAATGAAATCCTGTAATTCATAGCAAAATGGGTAAGCCTTGAGGACATTTTCTTAAGTGAAACAAGTCAGGTACAGAAAGATAAATACCATATCTTCTCATATGTGGGAGCTAAAAAAAAATGAGCTTAGAGAAGTGGAGAGTAGAACTGCATTTATTAGAGGCTGGAAAGAATAAAGGGAGGAGGAGGATAGGGAGAGGTTGGTTAACAAATACAAAGTTACAGACAGACAGGAGGAATATGTTCTAGTGTTCTACAGCATTGTAAGGTGAATATGGTTAACAATAATTTAGTGTTTATTTTCAGAAAGCTAAAAGAGGATTTTAAATATTCACAACACAAATTATAAAAGTTTGAAGTGATGGATATGCTAATTATCTTGATTTGATCATCACACATGCATACATGTATCAAATATTACTCTGTATCTCCTAAACATTAGATAAGTACAATTATTAAATATCAACTAAAAATAAAAGGAAAAAAAAACTGGTAATTTTAAGTTACTTAACTATACTCTTATTATTTCCATGCAACTATCTAGGTTTTGATTGTAATATAAATAACTGTACTAATACACCTTTCTTTGTTTTTTGAGTAAAGCACTTACTTCCAGGATCTTCTAGCCTAAAATATACATTAAAAATTCTTCAGTGGTTAACCAAAACAGAACACATTATGAGAATGGTGCCTACAAAAGTTTACTTCTAAAATTCATTATTGCTACTTATTTAGTTTAAGCCTTTAACAACACACATACATATGTATATTTACATATGAATTGTTAATTAATATTTTGTATTACCTGTCATAATCAATACATAGTACAGCAAAGGGTACTTTATCAGTACCAAATGCACTGTAATATTATGAAATGGGATTAACTGGTAAATATTTTCTCATTATCAATGATTCCTTGTCCATTATTGAATTGTAGCCCAGATCCTGACTTAAGTATTTGGAAATAATTGTTTTTCAATTAGCTTTTATCATATCACACTAATAGAATTTTACAAAACTATTTCTAAGACATTTTCTTATTAATTGCTATTTTTAAAAACTGATGCCAAGGTGATTTTTAAATTTTTGGTGTTTACTATATTATTATATTCTAACAATACGCTCTGAAAATTTATTTGTTAAACCAGAAAGACATAGGCTCAATTTGGCTACATAGGCCAAATAGCCCCAATTTAGTTTCAGCTATTTCATTTTCATAGATATCATAAAATATATAAATTACTATTTAAACAATCTATTATCTTCCACTTAAATTAACATATACAATAAGTCAGATATTTATTAAAAAATGCTTATATCCTTCTATTATGCTTTTGCGATACCAGAGATTGAATAAGACAGACTTTAGGAGCACTTATCACTATCAAGTGTGCAAATCTTCCCCTGAAGAGTGTAATTTGTATTAGGTGACCCATAACTTTGTGGGTTAACAGATTATCAGCTGTTACCACATCTCTGCACTCCATGGTGTTCTAAGTCAAGGTTAAAAATATTTCTTAGTCATACATATATTCTATTTGATTTAGCAATACTGGGACATACTGACAGGATTACAAACTAACTGCAAGTCTGTTGAAAAATGAAAGCATTCGGCTAAAATTTTAAGGAATTCTTTTTGTTGTTAGTCCTGAAATACTAGAATTAATTGAAATCAGGATTAAAAATATTTGACTGAAAATACATTTTCTGTCTTAAGAAATTTTTAAACTATTTTATGTTTTAATTACTACTCTTCCTTGCAACAGAACTGCCCACTCTTCTAGGGATCCTTTTCTCAAGCAATATTGGTTATACAGTCCCTAGGGTCTCCATATTTCTTTCAAAGTGAAATAAGGGGTTCTGTTGTGGGAGGAACAGTTGTACTTTTAAGTAGAAAAGCCAATTGTTAATAATCTAATTGTCCTATGTCAAAAACTCATTAACAACCACAGTATAGAATTAAAATAAGAAATGTGGTGCATCTACCAAAACCCACTGGGGGTCTGGAGACAATTTGTTTTCTTTATTCTGTGTCTCCTAGTGTTGTGGTGAGGACTAAATTACTGAAGGCATGTAAATCCCTTAGAATAGTGCCTGGAATATGTAATCACTCAATAAATGTTAGCTATGTTGTGATTTTTGTTGGTAATTTCATCCAAGAGAATGAATTTTACTAAACTTCCAAAACAACCTCATTATTTAACATGGATCACAGGAATCTCTCCTCTTAATTATGAAATCACCACAAGAACATATTAATTATTATTAATTCATAATTAAAATTTCCATTTAAGTTGGTCTCATATGTCTTTGTTTTTCTGTATCTAATAAAGCAGTTGTACAACATGCAGTCAAAATTACCTATAGTTGGATTGTTCACATTGTAGATTGTTTATAATGAGGATTTAATCTTAGGGTGACTTATGCTAGACATGACATTTTACATCCATCTCTACCTGGTTCTAGTTGACATATGCTAGGGGAATTCAAAACAATTTGGATTTTACTCTAGCTGAACATTGTTATTCAAGCAAACATGCTGTCAAAGCTACACATAGTATAATCCAAAGGTAAATGTAAATGATTTGAGCATTATCTATGCCACTATGTCCTTTTATTAGCTTGAATTTTCAATAAAAAATGTTATATCAAATATAGCCTTATTTTTAACACATGGAAAAAGACCAAAATATTTGTCGGAATGATAACAAACAATTGTTTTCTTTGGGTAATGACATTAGAATAAAATATATATGCATATATCTGTGTATATCTATTTAATTATAATGATTTTATTTACAGCTAAAAAGTTTTTAAGTAAATTTCATAAGTTTCTTATTATGCTAAGTGAAAAAGGTCAAAAAGACTACATATTGTACGACTCCTCTTATATGAAAAGTTCAGAATAGGCAAACCTATACAGATAGAAAAGATAGTGGTTGCCCAGGTTGGGAGATATGGGTTGGGGAAATGAAGAGTGACTGTTTAATGGGCATGGATTTTCCTTCTGTGAGGATAAAAATGTTCTAAAATTAGAAAGTGGGCAATTGTGGTACAACTGTGTGAATCTCTTAAAACCATTGAATTATGTACTTTAAAGGTTTCTAAATTACCTCCATAATTGAGGAATAAATCAAAATGCTGAGAAAAATGAGATATTTCAATGGAACTACACTTTCTGATCCTCTCATGGTGAAAAAATATGTTCTGTACACATTTACATTGAAAAAAAGAGATAGTCTCTATGCTGTATTTAGATCGCCCAATGGTTTGGCTTTGGGGCTCAATACTAATTACTACTGGAACAAATCAGAAGCAAGACACATAATCTAGAACAGCAAAGATGAAGATATGGAAACTAGACCTCTGTCATCAAATAGTGATTGCATTTTTAAGACAAAGCCTGAATTTTTATCAATTAATTTAATTCATAACCTTGCATTCATTAATCTGTAAAATGGAGATTGTATCTTAAAGGTTGTTGTGAAAACTAGAGAAATTATGAATAGCACCTGAGGTTATCACACTATATGGGTCCAATGGACATAAACTACAGTTTTATTACTTAGCTCTGCTTCTGTGTTTATACACTAAAACTTTACTATGCAAAGTGGACATTGGGAAATTATTCACCAAAATATTTTTGTACCCTGTAGCTCTAGATCCTACTCACACAAGGCCCCTGAACTCGTACTTACTCTAAGGTATGATAGAGTGCTACCAGAGACATATCCTAACTAACTATTCCCACAGTTGAAATAAAGGAAACATTACTTCTGAATAGAATGGCCAGAGAAGACTTCAAGAAGGATTCTTGCTGCCCACTGAAAGACTTTGCTGGGGCCATGCAAATGGTTCTCCCTGTGCTTGTACACATGCTTGCCCTTGCACATTCTCCCCCAGATATTTCCATAACCCTGAATGCAACAGAGATAATTAACTCCAGAAATGGAGAGATATCCAATCTCTATTTTATTTATGTAAATAAAATGCATCACAAGTGAATTTGAACTATTTAGAACCCACAGAAGACTTCAGAGGAGAGCTGAAGTCATAAAATTTAGTAATATATAATGCAATAAAGACCCTGTTCTTTTACAATTTCCAATCATACACTTTATTCTTTTATTAGTAAAGAAATAATATTTATAAGCAATAAGTATAAATAAATAAAAGTATACAGTTAAGGTTAATAAATGATTAATAAACAAGAGATTATCCTATAGACTAACTATAAAAACACTTTGCCTAATTTATTTTAATTTCAAAAAGTGCAGATACTGGAATTTTACTATGAAGCATTGGATGTCTTTTTATTACCTGGTTTAGTTTGCATTCATTTTTATATTTCACCATTATTTGAAAAGTTGACTTTTGTGATATAAAGTCAATCTAAGCAAGTAGTGAACCATGTTTAATTAGTTTGTTTAATCCACTACGATTCATTTGGCTCAAATATTTAATATAATTTGGACATTTATTAAAGGAAGATGCTGATTTAAAATATTAATTTGAATAGACTAACCATCTTTATCAGGTTGTTGCCTTAAGTGGGAGGAGAGGGTGGAGTGTGGGTATGCTTTGTCATTTGACTGCATAGATTGGATTATATGCATCTCTTCTGACCTATGTGAACCAAGGAGAGTTGCATAATCTCCCTATGCCTCAATCTCACATCCTAAAATGATCATGATAATAGTACCTATATCAGATCATCCTAATCATTATAATGCTTAGGACAATACCCAAAACATAATGAGTTATTGATTAAAGTTAGCTCTAATTATTTGCTACTCTTTCAAAGTATACAAAGCCCACACACAGAACCCACTGAAAACTGAATGGGGGATCACACATTGTGAATCGTGAGTTTAAAAGTTTATTCAAATTAATTTTTGTCCAAAGCATAAGTCAAGGGCTTTGTCCTTTCCATGGTCCAATCCCTTTCAGTCAAAGGGCTGACTCTTCACCTAGCTCCTGGAAAGTTATATAAGTATTACTTCTATAGCTTATAACAAAATTAATCCTTAACACTACGTATTTTTCTTATGATTTGACATCTCACTTTCAGGTTTGTCTTTCCAATTAAATAAGGGACTCTGAAGGCAAGGAGCGTGCTCTTTATTTCCTGCTAACTTCCATAGCACCTGGCACAGTGCTGTGCATATGGGGGAGGCATGACTACTTCTTCAGATACAGATTTACATCACTGAAGGTATAATTAATAATTTCCTTCTGAATTAGTCATATAATATAGTAACTTTATTACACTATGAGTCACGAGGGGCATAGTCCATACTTCTTTTTATTTCTAAGACTCAGCCTGGTTTTTAGCATAAGGTAAATACTCTATAAAATTCAATCAATGAAGTAGACTTAATTACAATTCATGAACTGAATTACAGCAATGATACAAGGAATGGGAGGGAGTAATTAGGATTATAAGGTACTTGCAATACCCATGAAACTGTAAAATGTTATTTGAAAGAGGACTTGCATTAGTTGTAAATGTATATTGCAAACTCTAATGAAACCACCAAAATTAGTTAAAACAAACAAACAAAAAGGAAGTATAACTGATATGCTAAGAAACAAAAGAAAATAGAATCATGTAAAATGATCAACTGAAAATAAAAACTGCAGAAAAAAGTGGAAGACAAAAATAAGAACAAAGAATAACAGTAACAAGTAGCAAACAATAACAAAGATGGGAAATATTAATCCAACTATATCAATAAGCATTTTAAATATCAATGGTATAAATGAACCAATTAAAAGAAAAATTTTCAGAGTGCATCAAAAAACAAGATTAAACTAGATGTTGTCTGGAAAAACACACACTTTAAATACAAAAACACATGTAAATTAAAAGTATACGGATAGAGAAAGATATATCATGTTACCATTAATTAGAAGAAAATGGGAATAGCTATGTTAATTTCAGACAGAGCAGAAGTCAGACCAAGGATAGTATTGAAGTAAAGAGCAGCATTACCTGCCAAAAAAGGGATCAATTCTCCAAGAAGACAAAAAAAATCCTTAATATGCACACACTTAACAACACAATATCAAAATACGTGAGACAAAAACTGATAGAATAGCAAGGAGGAATAGATGAATCTAGCATTATAGTTGGAAACTTCAGTGCTCCCCTGTCAGAAACTGACAGATCCGGGAGACAGGAAAGCAGTAAGAATATATTTGAACTCGATAGCACTATCAATCAACTGACTATAATTGACAGCTATTGGGTACTTTATTCAACAACATCAGATTATACATACTTCTCTGGCTAACATAGAACATTCACCAACGTAAACCACATTCTGAGCCATAAAACACATTTTTAAAAACTTAGAAGGATAAGAATAAAACAGTGAAATTAAACTAGAAGTCCATAACAGAAAGATAGTCAGAAAATCCCAAAATACACAGAACAACACATTTCTAAATAGCACATGGGTCACAAAAGAAACTTCCAGAGAAATTTTAAAAGATTTTGAATAAATTAAAAAAACCATAAAATTACAATTCATAACATGTAACAAAATCAGTGCTTAGAGGGAAATTTGTAGCAGTGAATGTGTATGTTAGAAATGAAGAAAGATCTAAAATCAATAATCTAAGTTTACATCTTAGGACACTAGATAAAGGAGAGGAAATTAAATCCTAAGTAAGTGGAAGAAAATAAATAATAAATGCTAAAGTAGAAATCAATGAAATTGAAAACAGAAAATCAATAGAGAAACTCAATGAAACCAAAAGTTGATTCTCTGAAAAAAGTCAATACAATTGATATGCCTATAGGGAGACTAAGAAAAAAAAAAAAAAAGAGTGGAAAAAATTAAAAATATCAGAAATAAAAGAAGATACATCCGTGGACATTAAGAGAATAAGGGATACTATGAACAACTATATGCACACAAATTTGATAACCTGGATGAGATGGACTCATTCTTTGAAAGATAAAATCTGTCAAAACTCAACACAAGAAACAGACAATCAGAATAGGCCAATATGTATTACAAAAATTGAATCGATATTTAATAACCTTCCAAAACAGAAAGCACCAGGCTCAGAGGGGTTCACTTATGAATTTTACAAACATTTATGAGAGAAATTATATAAATTCTCTATGATCTCTTTCAGAAGATAGAAGCAGAGTAAATACTTTCTAACTCATTCTATGAGACTAGCATTACCTTAAATCCAAAACTCGATGAAGACTTACAGGAAAAGAAAACTACAGACCAATATCTCTTTTTGACAGTTGCAAATGTCCTGAATTTTATATTAGCAAATCAAATCCAATAATACATAAAAAGAATCATACACCAGCCTTATATTCTTAGGATATATTCCAGAATCAATAAATGTAGTCCATCACATCAACAGTCTAAAGAAGAAAAGATCATGAATATATCAATAGATGGAGAAATAATGCATTTTACAAAGTCCTGTAACTAAAAACAGATTATAGCAAGGTAGCAGGATGCAAGGTTAATAAACAAAAGTTAACTGCTTTCCTTTATGCCAGAAATGAACAAGAGTAATCTGAAACTAAAAGCACAATAACATTTATATAAGCACCCCCAAAATGAAATTCTTAGGTATAAAATATAACAAAATATATACTAGATATATATGAGGAAAATGACTAAACTCGAATGAAAAACATAAAAAACTATTAATAAATAGAGAGGCATTTCATGCTCAGATATAGGATGATTCGATATTGTCGAGATGACATTTCTTCTCTTCCCAAATTAACCTATAGAGTCAATGCAGTTACAATCAAAATTCCAGTAAGTTATTTTGTGGATAACTACTAACTGATTCTGAAGTTTAGATGAAGAGCCAAAAGACTCAGCATAGCTAACACAATGTTGAAGAAGAAAAAAGATGGAGGACTGTTACTACCCGACTTCAAAGTTTTTTATAAAGCTACAGCAATCAGGACAGTGAGGCGTTGGCAAAAGAACGCATACAGCAACAAAACGATAGAAAACCCATAAATAGGCCCACATAAACATAGGGCACTGGTCTTTGACAAAGGAGCAAAGGGAATATACAGTAATAAAAGTGTACTCTTTTCAACAAATGGTGCTGGAACAACTGAATATCCACATGCAAAAAATTAAATTTAGACAAACACCTTTGCCAAAAATTAATTTAAAATAAAACCCAGACCTAAATGTAAAACCCAAAACTATAAAACTTCTAGAAAATAACATAGCAGAAAATCTATAGGACCTTGGATTTGGTGACAACATTTCTGATATGGCACCAAAGGCATAATTCCTGAAAGAAAAAATGATTAGCTGGATTTTGTTAAAATTAAAAACTTCTTCTGCTCTGTGAAAGATGCTGTCAAGAGAATGCAAAAACAAGCAACAGACTGGGAAAAAATATTTGCAAAAGACATATCTTATAAAGGACTTATACAAAATCTATAAAGAACACTTAAAATTCAACAAGAGGAAAATAAACAACATGATTAATAAACGGGCCAACGACCTTAACAGACACCTCACCAAAGAAAATATAAAGATGGCAAATATGTACATAAAAATCATGCTGCACATCATATATCATTAGGGAAATGCAAATTAAAATAGCAGTTAGATACTTATTAAAATGGCCAAAATCCAGACAATTGATAACACTAAATTCTGGCCAGAATATGAAGCAACATGAAGTCTCATTCACTGTGAGTGGGAATGCAAATTGTTAAGGAGGCTTTGGAGGATAGGCAACTTTTTAGAAAACTGAATATATTCTTATCATATGATCCAGCCATCATGTTCATTGTTATTTATCCAAAGGAGCTGAAAACTATGTCCATACAAAACCTGTTTATGGATGCTTGTAAACAGCTTTATTTATAATTGCTAAAACTTGGAAGTAACCAACACACCCTTTAGTGGGTGAATGGATAAATAAATTATGGTATATCCAGATATGAATATTATTCAGCACTAAAATAAATGAGCTATCAAGCCATGAAGGAAACATAAATGCATATATGGCATTCTGTAAAAGGCAAAACTATGGCGACACTAACAAGGTTAGTGGTTTCTGGGGGTTACGTGAGGAGGAATGGAGGGAGGGATGAATAGGCAGACCACGGAGGACTTTTAGGGCAGGGAAACTATTTTGCATGATACTGTAATTGTGGTTACATGTCATTAAAAATTTGTTCAAGCCCATAGATTGCATAACAACAAGAAAGGACCCTAATGTAAACTATGAACTTTGTTGATAATTATGTGTCAAGGTACTTTCGTCAATTGTAACAAATGTACTACTCCAGTCGAGAATGTTGGTAATGGGAGAAAGTATGTGTGTGTGGGAGCAGAGGATATATGAGAAATCTCTGTGATTTCTATTCCATTTTTCTGTGATGAAACTATTCTAAAACTATTCTAAAAAATAAAGCTTTTTTAAACTTTATTTTTAAAAATCCACAAAAATTGCTATACTTCTTATCCCAACATCCCACTTTCTACCTACTTCATTTCTAAGAATGAACTTGTAGGTAAGAGCAGGTATTCATGAGTCATGGCAGTACAATTAGGGAAATTCAGAGTTGAATTAGATGTCATATCCAAAAGCTGAAATATACATACTTATATTTATTTTTATATTTATATATATCCATGATCATTGCTTTGAATCATCTTTCAATGTGCTTTAGATTTTGTGCTGTGCATGTATCTGTATATGTGTGCATGTGCATCTGTGTGTGTGTACTATGTTTGAATTCATGAGAAAACTATTAAAATATTATATGAGAGAACATCATATTCAAGTGAGTGTGCCAGGATATAAAATTTAGTAAATATTTTTAGAAACAGATATTATAAAAATCTTGAATCAGTCAATATGACCTTTGAGATGTGGGAAAAAGTGTACTTTAAAACAAATGATAGGAACAAAAACTAAAGACATAAACTTGCTTCAATTTTTAAAAACCTGCAAAGCTCTGATATTAAAATAGAGCACATTTCTGTGATGATTTTTGGAAGTTAATTTTACCATTGACATTTGGTTCATATAAAACAATATGGTGTGAAGTTTTCAGATAGCTGGGACTCTTGGTGAAAGCTCATTGGTAATGAATCAGCATATTGATTTCTGTTGGATTCATTTGCTGTGATTTGTTCCCTGTCAACAGACTTGAGCTGTAATTCTGGTTAGTAATTTCTATTAAATGCAATAAAATGAATCACATGAACTAATCGCTGCTTGACTATGCCCATCATGAATAAAGAGAAAATACAATATTAAAATATGCTTCTTTCTCAAATAGATTGTGACAGACAGAAATAATGAAATCATAGATGAGTTCAGTTCAATTTGCAGGAAATTGAAAAAATAAAACTTTACTGAATTTTTCTAAAGCCAAGAACATCAATATTTATGGTAGACTACAATCTATCTATCTATCTATCTATCTATCTATCTATCTATCTATCTATCTATCTTCCATAGAGTTTTAGGTAAATGTTATATATATAAATAAACTCTAGAACACAAAGCTTACATTGTGGCATTACTTTTGTAAGATCACTGAAGCACTGGGGTTACCTTCTATTACTCAATGTTGTGGGTACAAATGTGCTCCCCTTGGCCCCAAATATGTCAAAGTCCTAACTCCCAGCACCTGTGACTGTGACCTTATATGTAAATAAGGTCTTTGTGGATGTGCTCAAGCTGAGATCATTGGGGGGATCCTAACCCAATATGACTGGTCACCTGGTAATAAGAGGGAAATGTGGACACATACAGACAAGGAGAATGCCTTATGATGACAGTGGCAGATATTGGAGTGATTTAGCTGAAAGCCAAGGAATGACAACCACTACTAGACGCAAGGAAAAGGTGAAGGATTTCCTCCTCCAAGTTTCAGAGGGAACATAACTCTCCTGAAACCTTGATTTTTTTTTTTTTTTACTTCTAGTCTGCAGAACTGTGCAGTAATATATTTCTATTGTTTTAAGCTGCCAAATTTGTGATATTGTTATGGCAGCCCTAGGAAGCTAATAAATTCAAGCACAAGATTTACAGAATTAGGACATATGGCAGAATGGCAAAAGCTGCCTAAAACATGAGGATTCCTAAATGGGCATTAGGTTTCTCTTTTTAGACTCCTACCTGATTTTTTTCAAAGATTGGATTATACCTTGAGCTATGCAATCAAGTTATGATTATCTAGTTATAGTACTATCACCAATTTCAACCTTAGCCACAGCTTTCATCATATAGCTACCAAATCCCACTTCCTAATGTAATTGTACTAGACCATAGAATTTTTTCTAGAAACAGAAAAGAGATGAAGAGAAAAGTGCACAAATACAATGTGAAAATACAATATTTAAAAAAACAATATGTATGCAAAAAATCTAAGTTAATATAATAATCTCAAATCACTCATGTTTGGATCATAATTTCTGAACATGCTTAAGAAAGTAGAATAAAGTAACCCCTTAGAGATCTACTCTCCCTAAGAAAGAAAGGTCATTTACAAACTGATAAAAGGAACATAGTGAAATATGTGATTTAAGGATGTTAACAGTCACAGAAAAAAAAAATATGTATATAGATGTTCAACATGATTTAAAACAGAAAACATTTTTGTCTATCAGAATGATAAAGATCTAAAGACTCACAAGAGCACTTAACAAAGAAAAGAAGTACTCTCAAATACTGCAGGGTTAAGTACACATTGGTATAACTCCTTTGGAAGACAATTTGGCAATAGACCAATTATATAAATGCATTTACCTACTGATTGAACATTACAATTTGTGGAAATTTATCTTCTTCTTATACTTGCACATATGTGAAAAGACATATGTACACAATGTTTTCCTGAATCATTGCTTTTAACAGAAAGGGATTGGGAAAACTTTATATATCTATCAATAGGACCTGGGTTAAATACATTGCCCATAAAATGGAATAATACTCAGCCATAAAAGAATATGGAACTCTTCAAGAATAAAAAATTATTATCCAAAATATAATAAGTACATAAAGCAAGTGCAGAATAATGTGTATAATAGGGTATAATCTGAATTTTAAAAAGGTAGGAAATTAGGATTTCCATGTGAATCTATAACCAATTCTAGAAAAGGAATTTGACGTTTGGGCCACAGAGGTTAGTGGAAAACTAACCATTTGATACCAAATTATCCTTTTTAAAATTTGAATATGTGTATGTATTACCTATTTAAAAGATTTAAAAATTCCATTATTAATTTTTGGAGAAACATTTTATATGACACAACATGAAATCTATAGCTGTAAAGTTTATTTTATTCAATAAAATTAAGACATCTAAAAAATAGAAATCTTAACACCCATTTAAAACGAGTGATTCTGTTGCAATGATGACAACCATGTAAATGATTAAGAGTAGTGAAAACATCAGAAAACATTCTTTTTCCACAAAGATAAAACACATAGTACATGTACATGTCACAGATAGTGCAGTTCTAGTTCTCATCTCCAAAAAGATGTCAGAAAACTAAAAAGCCTCCAGAGAAAATTGATTAAAGAGTTAAAAAGTTCTTTTTTAGGACAATAGAGAAAAATATTTAGATTTTTCTAACAGGAAAGGAAAATATTGAAAGAAAATACTATCCAAATCTATAAATGCACAATCAGTACAAATAACTTGAACATGGACTTGCCAAATAATTCTCAAAGCAATAAAATACAAGGGTACCACATAACTGAAATACAATTAGGTACTATTATGAAAAAGAAACTATTTTAATTTACCTAGATGGCAATGTTTTCTAGTTTACACTATTTCAAACAACATGAAAATTATGAAACAAGTACATTTTTTAGAGGTTTATATAAATAATGGAAAATAGAGCAAAAAATCAAGCGCCAATTTTTGAGGCTGAGGATTAGGAGGACAAAACACATCTTATTCCATGCTATTAATACCTTGGTACCACTTTCAGAGGAAGTATGCTAGCAAGAGTTATGTGGAGCTAATCCAGTTTCTTCTGAGACTGAAGCAAGAGACTCCCCAAGTCTTAGTTGTGCAAATAATGAAGCATCAGGGGAGTGAAGTGATATGATATCTAAAACTGGATTCCAAAAAATATATATATCTAACTCAACAGGCCTTGGAATTTTGACATTTCTGTTCAAACAAAAGCACTTATAGGATCCTAATCTATATCCATAGTACATAAATCTTCCACAATTTACACTGACCTTGCTAGTAGAAGAAACACATCCTTTGTTGTTTTTGTCCAAGATTTACTTTGCTCTGTCAGTTTGAGACTCAGGTCAGGGAGAAAATCTCCAAACACCTATTGTGAGCCAACACGCAAAAATTAGACCACCTGGTGTGTGACTGCCATAGGGCAAAATACTTTTTGCTTTTTCAGAAAACTCAGTGGAAGAAGGTGTGATGTAGAATAAGTCCGTCAAAATAAATGACTAGTTCCCCAAACATGTAGGGCTGGTCAGAAGAGCAAAACAGGACAAACAAATCCCAAAGTCAAACTTTGCTATATCTATTGACTCATCTTGTTTCTTTACTCAAATAATCATGTAAAATTAGTTATTTCTTTTGCCCTAAATATACATTGCCATTTCCTCTGTGAGAGCAGCTAAAGATAAATGGGCTAGCTGAGGGAGATGACCAATTGCAGGGTCAGCATCAGGTTGTTTAGCTGCAGCTGACTGATCTTATTAGCTCCTGAAGTGTATCAGACAGAAAAATCTCTAGGCAATGGCTCCTCTTCACCTCATGCTCATGGACACAGAAAAACCTGCCTTGGTACACAACTACACTAACATTCATTCAGTTGCAATTCGTTGGATGGTAGCAGGTTTCTAAAAAGCTTCCACCTCCCTACACTAAAATATTTGACCTTGTCGAGTGCTCAGAAGAATGTGCCAGCCACAGAAAGGTTACCGAATTCTACCTGAAAGAATCCATCACGTCCAAACTAGATCATTGCTGAAGCAATTACTTTTTCTATTTTTTCCCGTTTCTTATCAGAGTGGAGTCACATTTAGCTTCCTATCTGAGCTATGCCAATTTTACTGCTGGAAGAGAGTTAATCATAAACTACACAATTCAGTCACCTCTCAATTTTAAAGGCTATTTTAGCTTTCCATTCAGTAAACATTTTTCAAAATGTTATGCCCTATTTTGAGTTTTAAATTCACCCTTGCTATTTACATAGATATTTAATAATTATAAATTCTGCAATTAGTTATGTTTAATTTATCCCATGCAAAATATTTAAAAGTTACTCCTCAAGTATTCTCTGACTCTCTCTTTCACTCTCTCACACACACCCATCTATTTTCTTGGTCTAATTGTGTAACAATAATGTCTCCAGATTCTTTTTAGCAGTCCACTTGTATTTTACATGCTCACAGGAATGGTACTGTTATACCACTGAGAGAAAAGTACAGGAAGCTCACACGAGCATGTACAAACACATACACACACACTCTCTGATAGAAATGTTTAATAATGAGTTGATTGGAATAAATGTGCTTTGTCCTGAAAAAATATCTCATATTAGTCTCAAATTAAAACATGAAATCACTCACTTTATAGCTGATTCATATACACCTAGAATACCTGCAATAGTATCTGAAAGTTAAATATTGCAGATTTCATTCGCAAGTGAGGTCTCTCTTTGGGTTCTCAAAGGTTTTGTTAATTTATCATGCTTCAACTTGCAAAATGAAATGATTTTGATTTGGTAAACTGTAAGCACATAAACATGCTCATATAGTCTATAATGAGTTCTATTACCTAAAAAGAGAATTTATTCTAGAAAATATAACATCAACATATCACATTTTGGATAACATGTGAACTATAGTTTTTTTAAACTATAAAACTATTTTTATGGACTGATTTTGAATTTGGTAAGTGTTTCTAAATAAGCCTTCCCTAAGTGCAAAAAATGTAGAGGGAAAAAAAAGGTAAGATATTGGGAGGGAGGGAAGGGGAAGAAGAAAGGGAGAGAGACAAGAGAGAGAAAAAGAGATATAATTTTTAAATATTAAGATCCACTATAACAATCTTACATATATTTTCCTTGTAATGCCAGTTTTAAAATAGGAATATAGTAACCTTTACAGAATTTTATTAATAATTCTTTTTCTGCATTTTTTACAGGATAGATTAAACCCACTAAAGCCATAGTTGTATTTGAAACTTCAAAAGAAGGCAATTAGCCAAAAAACATGTTAAAAATGGGTTACCACAAAGTTTTAAAACTGAAAATTAAAACTATATTGACATATTATAATTGTACCTATCAAATTGTTAAAAATATAAATAAAATAATGGCAGACTATAAGAATATTTTTAAACAAACATTCTCACTGCAAGTAGGAGCATAATGTTTTTTTCTAAAAGTTATTAAGAGTTATACTTCAATTCAACAATTCCACTATTAGGAAACAAATTTAAGAAAATTCCCAATAATAAAGGGACATGCTTAATTTATGCCACATTCATATGATGTAACATTGTTTAAGCATTAAAAAATCATGTTTCAGAAACATATTTTATGGCATGCAAATGTTGACAATATAATGTTAAGTGATATTTTACTGAATGAAGGTGATGAGCTGCATTTTATTATTACGCTGAAGGAAATCACTCCAAAATATAGCTCATTAGATAAAAATGCAAAGCTTGTTGATAAATAAGATGTAAAAGCCAACTTTTCTAATGTATCATATTTGTTTTTTATAATGTTTTGAGAAAAGTTATGTATTTACTACATCACACACACACACACACACACACACACACACACACACACACCCCTGCAGAATATTTGAAGGCTATTTATCCAGGAAGCAGGTTTTGATTAATTCAGATTTTCACAAAGTAGACATTTCTTCATGCTATCTAACTTTTCTTAAAAGTTAAATCATGAGACATATTCAGTTTTTAAAAAAAACATAAATCTGAAACTGTACAAATTCACTCACTATAACTTAAAATTCTTTCATAATTTAACTTTTTTTATTCCATATAGATCATTCACATTATTGCTCTACAGAATGGGAAACTAACAGTTTAAATTTTATTTTAGCCATTGGTATACACTTTATGATTGCTAAGGAGAAAACTGCTTTATTTTGTTAAACATTGTATCTTTAATAAATACTTCTTTCATAAAAATACTTCTTTCATATAAAACTCATAAATATCGGGCTTATATGTAGAAAACACAATGACTGACACAGAAGGAGGTCTATTTTGATTTCTGTTTTTCTATTTAGTCCCTATAGTATTTGCAACAATTAAATGGAGTTAGAGCTTGCATGTCTTTGAATCATTTTACCTAAGTGTGTGAGATACTCATAAAACCACTAGACACATATTTACACTGAGTTTTCTGTTATGTCTACCTCAAACATCCTTCTTTGATGTTGAATACCTATTAAAATAATAACATGCCATAATTATGTAAGGTAATACTTTCAGAAACTCTTGACATATTTAGACTTTTTTACATTACTTTTTTACACTACTACTACTACTACTTTTTTACACTAAATTGAATGGAATAGCAATTCTCTAGGCAATGATTCTCATATTATAATCCCCAGTTCAGCAGTATCAGAACTTAATACATATAAGAATAAATATATAATACATATAAGAATAAATTGTTTGCAAAAACTTCCATCTTTCAAAAACTTTCCATCTTTCAAAACTTCAATAATATCCAGTCACATATCCAAATGTAATGTGTTGTGTTAGTAAATTATTGTAAGGAAACTTTTTGTTAAAGAAGATGAACTGGGAAATATAATTCTTTATTTTCTGAGACCTAAATGATGAGAATAAAGGCATTTTTAAGGCTATAAGCCATAAAAATGAAGAGAACAAGTAGTAGCCATTAGCAGACTAGAGATTCCAACAGATTTCCAGAAAGCAGATGGAAAGGTATTGACTAATAAGGCACAGTGCAGCTCATTGAAGCCAGAAGTATTTATGAGGAGGACTGAAGTTGAGGAGGCATAAATTTTTCCTATAATATTCTTAGAGGGGTGGGAGGCAGCTAAATAAAAAAATAAAAATAAAAAGAGACAGGCAGTAAAAAGGCTGAAAATATTCCCATCAACTGCATTCATCCAACATCCTTAATAGAATTACTGGCAGCCACTTTAGACCTTCACTTTTTTTTTTTTTTTTTTTTTTTTTTTTTTTTTTGAGACAGAGTCTCTTTTGCCCAGGCTAGAGTGCTGTGGCATCAGCCTAGCTCACAGCAACCTCCAACTCCTGGGCTCAAGCGATCCTCCTGCCTCAGCCTCCCGAGTAGCTGGGACTACAGGAGTGCTCCACCATGCCCGGCTAATTTTTTCTATATATTTTAAGTTTCCAGCTAATTTCTTTCTATTTTTAGTAGAGATGGAGTCTCCCTCTTGCTCAGGCTGGTCTCCAACTCCTGAGCTGAAACTGTCCACCCGCCTCAGCCTCCCAGAGTGCTAGGATTATAGCCGTGAGCCACCGCGCCCGGCCAGACCCCCACTTTTAAAAACAAATCAAAAGATTCTTTTTAAAACTAATATTTTTGGAGAATTTGAAGCAGCTACCATGTACCTTAGGGTTCTGCTGAATAAAATCCTCTTCTCAACAGTCATTAGAGGTTTTTTTAGCTTACTGAAGTAGAAAAAAATAGGATAAAAATTATCAGAATTTTTGAAATGGAATATAATTTCCTGGATATAACTGAAGAATCCATTGACTCTCTAGCTCAATAAATAATTAAAAAATACACAGACCTGCTTCTGGCCTGAGACCTCCTCAGAGGCCTCAGATGGCCCTCCGCCCTGACGTGGCTGCTGGTGTTTCCCGCCAAAGGGGTAAACCCCGCCCTCGGAGGGGCGGAGTAACAAGAGTAGCGGCTTCCTGGGCTCAGACGCCCATTGGTCTCAGCCAACGCCCCTCCCCCAGCCATCAGGGCAGACCCCGCCCTTGGAGGAGAGGAGACAGGAGAAAAGTTCGCTTTCCCGTGTGACTGGCTTGAATCTGTGGGACCTTGGAACTAAGCAAGAGGGGACAGACTGTTTAATTGGACCAGGGGGTTGGTCTTGATCATCTGATAAGATCATAACACAAGGGCTTGCCACTGGCGCCCAGGCTGCTGTCAGCTTTGGGGCTTGCAGTCCGGGAAGGAAAATCCTGGCCAGAGTCCACAGCAATTTCACCAATTGACATCCCCCACCTGGGGCTACCTCTCAAGTGTGGTGAAAGAGCTCTGAATAACATATAAGCACCTCTCCCCTAAATGCAGATCAAGCAACCACAAAAGTATACACTCTTAGGCTTGCAGGCACCCCGTTGCTCTTCTCACCTTATCTAAAGTGGCAACAAGGCTCAAGTAATCCTTCAGAGTGGCAAGGCATTCCCCAAAGACTGGGGCACTTGTATACCTCATTTGGGGGGCTTAGAGCCCTATACAAAGGTATTGGAATACCTTGATAATCGACTCCTCCGTGCAAACTACAAGCAACAAAAGAGAGGGTAACCCCACAGCCCAACACAGTGCCTTCCATCTCAAACTAGTCGAGGGCAGCGGAGTCGCTCACACAAGAATGATTCACCACCTTGGTGACCAAGCAAGGGGTCCAATCTTACAGTCTCCTTTGGCAAGAAGTGAAGACAACAGGTCAGAGACAACCCAACAGGCTAAAACACCTCTAAGGCAATACAGGACCAGAGCACATCTCTCCAGCACTGTAAAGGAACATCCCTTTGGGGACTTGGAGATAAGGCCATAACCCAACCCTAGCACCCCCAGTTCTTGACAAAGTAGCCTTATGAGAAAAAAATCAGTGAAAGAACACAGGAAACATGAAAGATAAGAGAGAAAACTCACCCGCAAAAGAAAATATTCAATCTCCATCAATAGATACCAACTTAAAAATATGATTAAACTGGCAGAGGAAGAATTCCAAATATGGATTGTAAGAAACTCAATGAAATTGAAAAGAAAATAGAAGCCCAACATAAAGAAACCAAAAGAACAATATAGGAAATTAATGAAAAATTATCTAAAGAGATTGAAATACTATGGAAAAAAATAAAAAAAAATAATTCTATGCTTTGTATGGAACCAGAGAAGATCTCCTATAGCCAAAGCAATCTTAAGCAAAAAGAACAACTGGAAGGTATCAGTCTACTAGACTTCGAGCTGTACTACAAGGGTATAGTAACTAAAACACTGTGGTACTGGCAGAAGAACAGAGATATAGACCTTTGGAACAAGACTGAGACTCCAGAGATGTAACCTTATGCATATGGTAATCTAATCTTTGACAAAGCAGACAAATATATACACTGAGGAAAAGAATTTTCAATAAATGATGCTGAGAAAACTGGATAACGTCATGCCGAAGATTGAAACTGGATCCCCACCTCTCACCTCTTACAAAAATAAATTCACAATGGATAACAGACTTTGGGGTGGGTGGAGTCACAACTAATGGATGCAGTGAGCTTTGTTGGGGGAAAAAGGTATGCCTCAAATCATAGTTTGGGTGTGGCAAAGTCATAACATGTAACCAAAATGTTTGTACCCCCATAATATCCTGAAATTCAAAAATATATAAATAAAACAAATGGCACATTACAAAATTTACATAAGTGAGTAGAAAAAGGCTGGAGAGGAGAGAGCGTGGTTCAGTTGGATATTTAAAGGAATCCACTCCCTGATGAACTGTTAAGAAAAAGAATGTACCCTCTCTAAGGAGAAAATACTGTATTGTTATAAGGAATATGCTTCCTCAGTTCCCTGATGAATCCATTTTAGTATTATTTTTTCAGATTTATCTTCTTAACAGGAGCTAAACTAAAATGGGTTTGCTGTTTAAATTTTTACCTTAGGGAAAGTACAAAGGTTTTGAGTCAGAATATGTGGGATGAACATCTAAACTCTACCACTTGTTATGTATGTAATCTTGGATAAAGCCCCCTCTTTAAGTCTTAGTTTTCTCATCAGACAAATGAAGAAAGTAAACAAAGACTTCTTATGAAACTTAAATGAGAGAATGTATTAAAAAAAATACACATACCTGGCTACATTTTTTTGAGGGCAAGAACAATCCCTTCAACAAATGGTATTGGAAGAACTGGATATGTAGATGCAAAAGAATGAAGTGGTCCCCTACTTCACACTATATATGAAAATTAATTCATAATAGATCAAAGGCCTAAATATAAGAACTAAAACCATTAAATTCTTAGAAGAAAATAAAGGGGAAAATCTTCATGATCTTGCATTTGGTGAGGGTTTCTTAGATATGATATCAAAATTATGAATAGAAAAATGAAAAGATAAATTGGACTGTATAAAATTTAAAATATTTTGAGTATTAAAGGACAGTATCAAGGAATTGAAGGAAGGAGATGCTCAATATCATTCATCATTAGGGAAATGAAAATTAAAACAATATGAGATATCACTTCACACCCACTACAATGGTTATAACAAAAAACAAAACCCACACAAACAAAAAACATGTATATTTGGCTAAGTTTCATTGAAGATTGAGGATTTTCAACAATAAGTAATTCAAAAGATTATATCTTCAAAAGTTTGTGTCATCATGACCAGAGGCAGGAAAATTGATGAGGCAATCTTTTATAATTATTTCATAATTCAAGATATAATAATACTATAAAATTAAGAGATAATTATGGTTGTGAATGAAGTGAACTTTCAAATGGCAAAAAAATCTACAAAGATAATGTTGAATTTTACTGGGAAAGGAAGAAGTAATTATACCCAAACAATTGAAAATCACAATTTACTAATTATATATTATCAAATACTAGATCTATGAAATAGTAGTTCTATGAAAAATTTTTCACAATGGGAAAATTTGTTGCTGATCTTTCTCAGCAACAGTTACTAAACTCTAAAAATAACACAAATTTTAAAATGACCCTTTATTATCATGAAAAAGGCAGCATAATTAATGGCATTATTCATATTTATAAACAAATATCAGATGATTCCTTACTATAAAATACTTCTATTTTAAAACTATTTTTAAACTAAATTTAATAAATTTGAAATGCAATGAAGCCTCATTTAGTATTAATTACTTAAACTATTAAACATATAGTTTAATGGCAATAAAACATATTGGTGTCAAAAATGTTTCATTGGCCGGGCGCTGTGGCTCACGCCTGTAATCCTAGCTCTTGGGAGGCCGAGGCGGGCGGATTGCTCAAGGTCAGGAGTTCGAAACCAGCCTGAGCAAGAGCAAGACCCCGTCTCTACTATAAATAGAAAGAAACCAATTGGCCAACTAACATATATATATATAAAATTAGCCGGGCATGGTGGCACATGCCTGTAGTCCCAGCTACTCGGGAGGCTGAGGCAGAAGGATTACTTGAGCCCAGGAGTTTGAGGTTGCTGTGAGCTAGGCTGACGCCACGGCACTCACTCTAGCCTGGACAACAAAGTGAGACTCTGTCTCAAAAAAAAAAAAAAAAAAAAAAAAAATGTTTCATAATGATTCATTTGTGAAAATCACAAAATAAAAGCTACAATTGGAAAAATGAAAGAGGCAGTAAAATGCATTTTATAATTTAAAAAGTTATTTTCTTTTGTGTAACATATTTCAATACAAATATTTTCTTCCTGTAGATCTCATTCAAATTTTTCAAGTAGAAAAAAGCATTTCAGGCTTCAAGCATTGTTTTATATGTAAAATTTGTATCTATTCATTCTTTAAAGATATTAAAATAAAAATTTACAAACTTGCTGTGCATACATATAATCATTACAAAAGAGTGTAAGTATATATTTGCATGATGGTCTGTGGCACTTCCTCCAATATAAATCATCACCCTACTAATTTCAGATATTCTCCCTTTTCACATACAAAGTCGATCTTCAAAGATATACACCATTGTATTTCTGAGGAAATAGTGGCCTTTTAAACCATAATCAAAGATAAAATGCTCAGAATAGCAAGGAAGAGAAAGGATAAAGCTTTCATTTTATTTTTGTTTGGTGTGAGGGTTGCCATAGTATCCAATGGACTAAATTATTCTAAATTTTACCCAGAAGTTGAGTAGAGTTTAAAAGAGACCAAGAGGAGGAAAATGTGTAAGTACCATGAAACTTTCTGATAAATAGCTAATAAACTTGGAAAATTGCAGTCATTCAGCTTCCACTTTATGTTTCAATCTTGTCCTGTGGCTTATCATTTTTTAGAAATCCAAATCTTTTATTCTTGACCACAACACTGAATCTCTGAAGTCCAAAATCCTATTACCCTCTTGGAAATAGCTTCAATGTACCCTCCAGTATTCAAATACATTTCTCTTTGTTTTATTAAGTTTGTAAAATATGGAACTTTGGCTATTTTCCTATGTAGAACTGATTTACCAATAAGAAATATTGATTGGAACACATTACTTTTTAGAACATAAATAAGTTAGTGATCAGTGTACATTTTATATCAAGCTTCTCGTATTATCTTATGCCACCTAAAAATTATGTAAGCCAGATTTGCAGCTGAAACATGTAAGACTGTAAATAAATCTAATTTTTATGGGTACATAATAGTTGCATATCTTTATAGGCTATATGTGATGTTTTGATACAGGCATACAATGTGAATTAATCAATTCTTGGTAATTGGAATAACCATCATTTCAGGCATTAATAATATTTTTTGTGTTAAGAACATTCCAATTCCACTCTTTTAGTTATTTTAAAGTATACCTTAACTTCACACAATATTTTTAAAAATATATTTTTGCAGTAATCTGATTATAAATAAGGTAAACTGTGAAGGTATATATAACGTATATAAAATCATTGTAAATGTCTAAATTATCTACGATTCTTATCAGTTGCATTTTAATTATAATTTATATGAAATTAAATGCATAGATTTTAAGTACAATATTTGATAGGTTTTGTTCATTGTATTGTAAGCCCATGTAATCACCACTCAAAATGAAGATATAAACGTCTTCCATCATGCCAGAAACTGCCTACATACTCTTTTCCTGTAAATCATTCGCCCTCTAACCAGAGGCAATAACTGTCTGACCAATGACCAAAATAGCTTTGCTGTCTTTTGAACTTTGTATCAATGGAATCACACATATATTAGTATATACTGATTATTAAAATACGATATATAGTCTTTAATGTTTGTTTTGAGATTCATCTACATTGGAATATTATTGCTTTTCCTTTCCATGTAGTATTCCATTGTATGATTATAAGAAAATTATTTTTTCCATTCTATCCCTAAGGTTATTTGAGCTGTTCCAGGTAGTTATTGGCTAATATGAATAAAGCTGGTATGAATAGTTTTGTACAGTATTTTGGTGGACACAAATTTTCATTTCTCTAGGTAGATATCAAGTCACTTGGTTATAGAATAGATACATATTTAACACACTTCTCTAAAATTGTTGTTCCATTGTACACATACTTTTCCCATGGGAGGTACAGTTTACAATTATTCCATATTCTTACCAAGATTTGGTATTGTCAATGAGTGTGTTTGTGTATATGTGATTGAAGGCCATTATAGTGGGTTTAAAACTTTGATCTTGACTTTCAGTTTGCATTCACCTAATGATGATAACATTGAGCATATTTTTGGAGCTCACAGTAAGTCTTCTGCCCATTTTTACTATGTTGTTTTTCCTTTTCAAATTGATTCATAAAAGTTATTTATGTTCGATAAAAATTCTTTAACAGTTATTAAATAGTGATTACTTTCTCCGACTCTGTGAATTATCTATTCATATTTTTAACTGTGTCTTTTGTTGAGTAGAAATGTTATCAATTGTTTTAATTGTCAGTGCCTTTTATTTTTTGCCTATAAAATCTTCTCCTACCCTCAAATTAAGGTTTGTGGTTCCACTTTTTAGGTTGGGTCAGTGATCCACCCTGAATTAATTTTATGTATAAAATGAAATGATATGGGTTTTATATATATGTGTGCATATATATGTGTATATGTATTAATATATATGTGGTGCATATATGTAGTGTTGATATCCAGTGATTTGGGAATTATTTATTGAAAAGGCTTTCCTCTTTCCATTGAATTGCTGAAGTCTTAGTCACAAAACAATTGACCATATGTGTACAGGTAAATTTCTGCACTCTTTCATGTTTCACTGTTCTTAAGGCAATATAACATGGTTTGATTACTATTAGCATTATAGAAAACCTTGAAATAACATAGACTAAGTTTTCAAAATTTATTCTCTGTTAAGATTATTTTGGTATTCTAGATCTATTCCAGATGCTGTAATACACATCCTATATAATTACGACTATATATATATATATATATATATATATATATATATATATATATATTATATTGGCATTCTATGCTGTAACCTTCAGTAGTTGTTTTGCAGATTTCTTAGTGATGTTAAAATCATAATTATGTAATATGAAAATGATTACACTTCTAGTTCCTTTTTTCTAATTTGTATGTATTTTATTTATTTTTCCTGCTGAATTACACTGGCTAAGATTTCTACTGCAATGTATAGTGGAGGAGTAAGAAGAGACCTTGCCTTGTTCCCAATCTTAGGCAAAAAGTGTCCAATGTTTTACCTATACGCACAAAATTAGCAAGATGTAGGGTTTTCATAGATGCACTTCAAAAAATGTTGAAAGTGTTCTTGCAGTCCTACCTTTTAAAAATATAAATGAGTGTTGTGTCTAATGGTTTTGTTCTGCCTTCATTAAGATAATGCACTTTTTTTCTTTTTTTATTCTATCAATTTGGTGAATTAGCTGATTGATTTTCAAATGTTTAACCCAGCCTTGCAATCCTAGGAAAACTCTATTCCATCATGATTTATAATGTTTTTTATAACATGTTTCTAGGTACAACTTCATAATAATCAAAAAAAATTGTACTATGTTCATAAGTAGTAAAGATCTGTAACTTCTTCCTTGTCTCTTTATCAGGACTGTGTATCAGAGTTATGCTGCCTCATCAAAAACATTGGGAAATGTTTCCGCCATATTGTCTGAAAGAGTTTGTGTAATATTGCTATTATTTTTTTCTTCAAATATTTGATAGAATTGATCTGCCAAGTTTTCTGCATGAGGAGTTTTCTTTGTGGGACGTTTTTGGATTATAAATTTAAAATACTTTATTTAATAGAATATTGCTATTCAATTGCTTTTCTCCATCTTAAGTTAATTTTGTTAAGTTAAATGTTATTTCAAATGAAAATTAACAATTATTTATATACATATATTTCATTCTAATCCAGCAAAATCTGCAGGACAGAGCTTTCCATTCAACACACAATTATTTTAATATGCTCATTTCAGGGAAGAAAAGAGTCAACATTATTAGAGAATTTTGGTGCTTTAGATGTTGAAAATTTCCTCATATTAAGTGACTAATAGAAAAAAATGTTGAATGGTTAACAATATAAAGAATCTTACCAATTGCCTAAGTCTTGTTGTGTCATGTTTTCAGAATTTGGTTTGATTGCTTACTTTGAAATATCACCAATTAAATGGAAGTGTATCAAATCACATTCAAATCTAAGCTTTCTTAGATTCTAAGTCCTTCTTTATAGTAAAGTAAAAATATAAATAAAATTAAATTAAATAATGTAATGTTTATACTTTTATAATGTTTTATATTTAATAATAAACGTTGGTTGAAGATGGGAATGTTGTATGAAGCTGTGCCTAATCCCACAGAAAGTGCTAAGTGATGCTCAATGCTAAAAAAAATATCTGAACTTTGAGAAATAAAATAAAATGATAAAAAGTACTTGACCTTTGGAGTCAGACAGATCTGAGTGTGAATTCTACCCTTGTTCTTTCTGGCTATGTGATCATTTATTTTTTGTAACTTCCACTTTCCTCATTTATGAGTGTGTTATGAAAACTTTATCTTATAATTCATTTGACATGTATCTCTCATGATAGACTCTTAATGTATACATATATATTTTAGGGGAAATCATGTAGAAAAAAAGAGAATGAGACAAGATCGGGAGCGTTCAGGGTGGTATGGCCGTAGACAACAGATGTTGGGGAGGACACAGAGAAAAGGGAACTCTTACATAATGTTGGTTGGAATGTAAATTAATATAGACTCTATGAAAAGCAGTATGGAGATTTCTCAATGAACTAAAAATAGAATTACCATTTGATCCAGCAATGCCACTACTAGGTATCTACCTACCCAAAGGAAGAGAAATCATTACATCTAAAAGGTATCTGCATTCGTAAGTTTATTAAAGTATTATTCACAACAGATATGGAATCAACCTAAGTGTTCATTAATGGAAGAATGGATAAAGAAAACATATATACACAATAGAACACTATTTAGCCATAAAAAAGAATGAAATCATATCTTTTGCAACAACATGGGTGGAACTGGAGGCCATTATTTTACGTGAAACTAGCCAGGCACAGAAAGACAAAGATCACATATTCTCTTTCACAGGTGAGTGCTAAAAAATGTGTTCACATAGACATAAAATATGGAATGATAGATAATGGAGACTGGGAAGAATGAGGACTTGTGGTGGGGAGGATGATGAAAAATAATTTAATGAGCATAATGTTCATTATTTGGGTAATGGATACCCGAAAAGCCCTGATTTGACTACTATGCAAACTATGCATGGAACAAAATTGCACATGTATCCCATAAATTTGTACAAAAAAAATGCCTGTCAAAAATTTCTAAAAGTGCACAGAATCAAGGCAAAAAATAATAACATTAAATGAAATCGTTTAGTCAAAAAAAGAGAGAATGAGTCTTCAGATTCTCACCAGAACTAATGAGTTACAGAAGAACACAAAAGTATTTACAAAGTTAAGCTATTATGATTCTCTATAACTCAAAGTCAAGTAAAAAATAATTCATATTTAAGAGGTACTATATGTATCAACTGTAAACAACTAGTATGTAAACAACTAGTATGTATCACACACTTTTACACATGAATCTCATTTAATAAATAAAACCTACAAATTAGATGTTATTATAATAATATCACTAAACAGATAAAAGAAAGTAAGATTAAGAGATTGAAATAATTTCCCACAGAAAATGGTAAAGGCAAGTTTTAAACCCAGGTTTTTGGACTTCAAGTTCAGATCTTTGTTAAATAAGAAAATTATCTCAATTTTAAATTGTACATTTCATTTGCACTATCAATGCCCTCAAAAGTCTTCAAAAATACTTCACCAAACAGATTAACAATAGCATGACTCTGACATACTCACTCAGCTCACAAATTACATTATATTGCACAGCAAACTCACACATCAGTCCATTATTCTGTCAACTCTATGGTACAAAGAATGTATTCATACTTACTGCACGAATATGAAAGGAAAATACTATAACCTAGCAACCAGCAAAATTACTTCTTATACTTGTTATAAATTAGTGGTTTCATTTTTAAGCACATTGTTTATTAAGGAAAATTACTCATCTGGGGGATGGTCACGCTGGAAACTCAGACTTGTGGGGGGAGGGGGAAACAGCGCATTTTTTGAAACCTTAAAATTTGTACCCCCATAATATGCCAAAATAAAAAAATAAAAAAAAAATTTAAAAATTAAGTAGTATAATAAAAAAAAATCAAATGTTCAGGATTATAAAGGGAAAAAAGGAAAGAAATTTGTGAATATATGAAGAAAGGAATTAAGGAAATGGGTATCTAAAGTATATTTCTCAATCTCCATTCAAATCAAATTATTTTTAGACAAGGATCCATGAAAAGATAGTTTTACTCATACAACAATAATATTGGTAGCTACCATTTCATTAAATAAAAGGTTTCCTTTAAAGCTGATATTTCTGTAGCTTCTTTAAAGAGCAGGCCTTTTATAAGTGTTTCTAATAGGTAAATGATTAAAGTAAAATAAAAAGAAGATATATTGATCACATTGACCTAATACTCAAAATTAATTTTAAGCAAAATAAATGAGTTTACTACAATGACTACCTAGAAAGAATAGTTTAACTTGGGCTTTATTTAGGGGTCAAGGTGGGAAGTAAACTTCTTTAGTTCATTGTTATTACTAGATAAGGAAATAAAACATTGCTATATGTTGCCAAAGATGGTTCTCAAAATTAATTGCCTTGAATACTTTGTATTTTGTTTTTTATTTATTTTTTTTTTTTTTGAGACAGAGTCTCGCTTTGTTGCCCAGGCTAGAGTGAGTGCCATGGTGTCAGCCTAGCTCACAGCAACCTCCAACTCCTGGGCTCCAGTGATCCTTCTGCCTCAGCCTCCCAGGTAGCTGGGACTACAGGCATGCGCCACCATGCCCGGCTAATTTTATATATATATATATATCAGTTGGCCAATTAATTTCTTTCTATTTATAGTAGAGACAGGGTCTCGCTCTTGCTCAGGCTGGTTTTGAACTCCTGACCTTGAGCAATCCGCCCGCCTCGGCCTCCCAAGAGCTAGGATTACAGGCGTGAGCCACAGCGCCCGGCCAATACTTTGTATTTTGAAAGACCATATAAACCTTAGAAGAATTCTGTAAACAGATGACAAAATCATTAGAAACTCACCAGCTTGAAATGGGAAACATCTCTTCCCTATTATTTTTTTTTTGTTCAGTGTTTTTATTTTAATGTAAAAGTAAAAAATGTCAGACCATTAGTTAATTACTAAAACTAAATATTGCTTTTTAATTTTTGTCCCCAAATACCATTCCTCTAATTAAATCACAAGAATCTACCTCAAGTAACTGTTAGATAGGAGAAATTCAATAAAGGCAAGAAAATTTAGGGATATATTATGCTGCAGAACTGCACTGGCCCAGCATCTTCTCTGACTATATTGAGTCTTTATTATTATTACTATTCTGTGTTTAATTCTCCATGTATGAGAACCTAAATATGCATGGGAAACTCAGAATATTTAGTATATCTATTAGATTTTTGCTGAGTTGACTAAATTCTATGAAAATTTCCCATCTAAACAACACAAATTGACTTAAAATTTTCTAAATAAAAATACATTAAGTAGATTAATACAATGTGGTATATGTACACCATGGAGTTGTACTCGGCTACAAAAAACAAGGGTGAGCTAGCACCTCTTCTATTATCCTGGATAGAGCTGGAGTCCATTCTACTAAGTGAAGTATCCCAACAATGGAAAAATAAGCATCACATGTACTCACCATCAAATTGGTACTGGGCAGGTGGGATGGGGGAGGAGGGGATGGGTATATACACACCTAATGGGGGGGTGCACCGTCTGGGGGATGGACATACCTGAAGCTCTGTCTTGGGTGAGGCAAAATCAATATATGTAACCTAAATATTTGTACCCCTATAATATGCTGAAATAAAAACTAAAATAAAATAAATTTTCTAAATAAAAATCATGGCAATTGTATTAATGGATGCACATAAATCATACTTCTGCTTTTCACTCTTTAAATAAGTTTTTGTTTCTCAGTTCCCTATTGCTGAAGTAATTGGACTAAAGAGCTATAGTTGATAGAAATTGATAGAGATAATAAAATAGGTGGTCTTTCATTGTATCTGCATGGGTTGTTTTGAAAGACACTTCTCTGTGGGTCTCACATGCTTCTGTATATCTTGCAAGTAAACCACTGGTAGCCATTTTCTTCAGGACTAAGTTTTAACAGATGTTTATACATGTTGAGCATCCCTAATGCAAAAACCTGAAATCTGAAATGCTTCAAAACTTTTTGATCACCAATATAATGCTCAAAGGAAATGCTCATTGTAGCATTTCAGATTTCAGGTTTTCAGATTTGGGATGCTCGACCGGTGAGTATAATGCAAATATACCAAAATGCAAAAAAAAAAAAAAAAAAAAAAAAAAAAGATTCAAAACCTGAACACTTCTGGTCTTGAGCATTTAAGATAAGAAATACCCAACATGTACAGCAAAAAGCAGTAAGATAGACATAATGTCTCCCTCTGAAATAAAGTGTTTACTATCCAGTAGAATGAGGATAATGCCTCTCTCCAAAGCTAAGCCCAGATATGCTTTCTGACCATTATAAGTGACTTGTATCCCTAGGATCAGAGTTCTTCTGATAATACAGTTGGGTACAGCTGTCATGGCCCTCTTTGTGCTAGCTTGTGGGAACTGGAGCTGGAAGCTAACACAAGACAATTCTGATACTCTGGTTATGATTCCTGTGAAAAATAAAGTTAATATTTATGTCCCAGGAGTATCCTATCTTTTGCCAGCATCCGTGAAATTGGCAGGCTAACTTTCAAGCTAGCGAGTAGAATAAAACATCATACTCATCACAATTCTTGACAGGTTTCCTCAACAACTAAAATAGGGGTAGTTCTCTGCACTCTTTGGATTTCTCATATGAAATAAAACTTCTCTCGAACTATAAAACAATTGTTGCTTCAATGCAAGGAACAGGATGTTACCTGAACATGAGCTCTAATCAACTTGGACTGTGTTAATTTAACTCCAAGTTCACGAAATGAGAAAGATGCCTTAAAGACATTGTCTCACTTTATTATTTCAAATATTCTACGATACTCTTTAAGTGGGTATTATATTTCTGGGTATTATATTATATTTTGGGGAGGAAAAGGTTTGGATGCAATATGTTACGATTTGAATGTATGCCCCAAAGTTATCTGTTGGAAACTGAATTCCCAACAGTGCAATGTAGTAATCATGCAACAGTGTTGAGAGGTGGGACCTTTAATGTGTGATTAGGTTGTGAGGGTTCTGCCCTTATGAATAGGTTCATGCCATTATCACGGGAATGGGTTAATTATTGATCTCTCATTCATGTGATGCCTTCTGGTATGTTATAATGCAGCAAGAAGGCCCTCAATACAACCAGATGCAGCCCCTCGACCTTGGGCTTTCCTGCTTCCAGAACTAGGAGTCAATACATTTCTGTTCTTTTTATAAATTACCCAGTTTCAGGTATTCTGTTTTAGCTGCCCAAAATAGACTAAGAAAGTCACAATACTAAACTGTTGAAATTCATTGTGTACATAATTCTTATTGCAGCAAAAGCCTTATAAGTTGATAATCATTTACTACTTTATTCAATAGACCCTTTTTCAGCACTTATACTTAAAAAGGATGTCCTTGGTAATGTGATATATTACATAGCATATTTATAGGCCTTGTTTAGAAATCGTTAAAATCAAAAAACATATGAAATTTCTTACAGCAACAGATAATTGCTATGATGAATTATTACCACTTTCTATTGCAAGTAATGGGTCACTTTTCATTGTACGCACTGATTCGCAAAGCAAATTGTCACTACTATAAAACAGTAACTTTCATAGATGTAAAACATGTGACTTAACATCTCAGCTAATTGCAAAATGTCTAGATTTGTAACCATAAATTAACAATCTTCAAAATATTCATTAACAAGAAGAAAAGAAATCACCGTATTTTCCTTGTAGTTATTTTGTTTAGTGGGAACATAAATCACTCTTATTTACTTGCACAAAAATACCCGAGGGGCACAATTAATCTCCATTATTGAGAAGTGTTTTAGAAATATCACTTCACAAAATACATCCTTTTAATATCACCATAACAATCTGAAATATTAAAACCTTATTTTCCTTGTTCAAAATTAAACACACACTCTCAGACAACAGTTGCAGTTGCAACTTCAATTCTGTAGTAAAGAAAACGTCCACATCACTTACAGCAACTTTATAAGAACACACAAATGATGGGCTTTTTGATAGCTTTTAGCTTATATTATATCTAAAACTGACTTTTGTCCCTTTGAGCACATAGTAATAAAATTAATGGAATAAAAACAATGTCATGTCATAATTTTAATAAAGAATGTTTTACAATTTCCATGGAGTGGCGTGAAAACAAATCAGTCAAAACAGAAAGCAGAAGCTTCTAAAACTAAAATATGCTACTATTAAGCATAAGTTTGAGTCTACTTCAAGTGGATGCATGGGTAGGAGTTTCAAGTTAATATATGTTGATTTGTTCATCTATACCTAGATGATTCCATACCTAGATGCCATCCACACAAAAAAAATCTACATTTATTTTCAAATATTTTACCCCATATAAGTGTTATTTTAAAGTAATATGCATAAAAAGAATGAGATACTGTTTTTTTGCAGCAACTTGGAACTGGGGTCCATTATCCTAAGTGAAGTATGTCAGAAATGGAAAACTGAACATCACATGTTCTCACTAACAAGTGGGAGCTAAATGATGGGTACACATGGGCACAAAGAGACCTAAAGGCCATTAGAAACTAAGAAGCGGAGAGGATAGGTGGGAGGTGAGGGATAAAAACTTGCCTACCAAGTACAAAGAACACCATACAGGTCACAAGCACACTGAAAGCCCTGACTTTAACACTATACAATGTATCCATATAACAATAATATTTGTACCCCTTTATATTTTGAAATTTTTAAAAAAGTAAGTTGTTCTAGTTTGTATGGCACAACCTATATGCAAATATAAATATATTGTTATACACCAGTTTTTGTCTTCTGTTTTTGGAAGTGCATTCTTTTAAAAACAGTAGTTGCTTTGAAAATGTAGTCAGGTTTCATTACTTCAGGGCTTTTCTTTTTCAATTTATTTTTCCATGTAGTAAGCTAATATGTTGCTACATGCCTCTAGAGATCTCTTATAAAGTTTCTGCACATGAGTGACACCTCTAATTTCCAAAGTGATTCTCTTTACTCTTTAACCTTGACACAGGCACTTGTGCTATTTTTTTCTGCACCCTTGGTAAGGTGAATTCATATATTAAAATGTGGGAAGGCTCTTTCCTGAAAAAAGAGGCCTCTTACATTTTTGGGAAAGGCTGTTTTAAATGACAGATCTCAGATACAGGAAAAAGGAAATAAGCAAAGCAGCTCAGAAACAACAGCAGACTTTTGCTCTAGCTATCTTTAATTAGAAGCTTCCACACTAATACGATGAAGCTGCAACAAAGGATCTTATTTCTGAGTTGTGATAATACAGAAGAAAATGTTTGTAAAAAATCCTACAAAGTATTTTAATCTGTGATAAAAGTGAGGCTAAGAAGGAAAGTAAGTGAAGAGTGTCTTACATTCTTCAGAAGGCCAGAGATGCGTGGTTTAGAGGGATGGCATACTTTGTCATGCTGGGTTTTCTTTCTCCAGGCTAATATGCAATGAGTGTAGCTAGGAAGGTATAATCTCATACAACAGCATGACATGGGCATATCTATCTTCAAGATCTAGTGCTGTAAGGTTTGTCTGTGTGGCACTGTTTTGTAAGACGATTTTGTTTTTAAATGTCTAAAAGGTGTGAGGTACTTTCTCTTCAACAATACACCTTAGACTTCAGAAATTGTGACAATTTCTTCCACATTCTTGGACAAATCAGCAGACCATCATTCTAGTGTATTGGATAAGTTCACGTTAGTGCTGCAGTTTCCTTATTGCTCCTGAGGGAGTGCTTATTAACTGCCTCACTAGTAAACATTCAAGTGGCTATCCATAATTACAGATCATCCACTATTTTTATATTGCCAAAGTAATATGTTATAATGTATTTACTCCCAACTTTTTTTGTTGTGAATGAAGTACAGAAGAAATTTCAAAGCCAGGTGTACATATTTACATATTTTATTAATTTTGTTAATTTTTCACTATCAATATAATGTTTTAAACTACAAAGTTATCCTTTCAACGACTCAAAATTAGGATCAATAGGCTATTTGTACATAAGGAAATAAAGAAGATCTTCCATACTTCTGTAAAAGTTTTAATTCTAGGTTCCAAATGGGCATCATAAGTAAATTTTTGTGTAAATGTGTGTATGTGTTTGTTTTTTCTGTTTTTTGGTTTTGGAGGTAGAAGCTAATGCTTTTATAAAAATCAGTTCTAGATTTGCAGTTCTGTAGGAGTTTGTATTCAATATCTATATAATTCAATGCCTCTACAATTAAATATTATTGTCTGATTTAAACAGCAATAAAAATTTATCAATTTTTAAAACTCAGAAATAATAGTAAGGTAGTTCATATTCAAGCATTCCTTCATTTTCTTTATTGACACAAATGGGTTTTTTTTTTTTTTTTGCTTATTTGTACCTGGGGATTGCTATAATAATATCCTTGTTTATTTTCTAGAATGAGGTACATTCAAAATGATATACATTATTTCTCCACATATGAAACCACTGCCTATATTACTAAAATGCATAACAATTTACCATCAGCCCATATGGAAAATGTATTTTACAAATGGTGTGTTGCACCTGAAGTTCCAGAATGTTGCCTGTCTCAAATTTTAATACCTTAGTGTTTCTCTAAGGTATTAATTAATTAATTAATTCTCAAAATCTATTTTTCATGTTTGGACTTGAAGGCATATTCATTTAGCTTCTTGGTCTTTTTGCTGCTGAACATATGAACACCATAGGTAGTATGCCCTTCTCTTTTATCAGCTTAAAACTTATATGTCATCATAGAAATGTAAAATTATTTCTGATTTTACTTTGAGAAAGCTAATGAGACTAAAATAAAAACATCCCCCACACACTAAATGACACTTAATATTTTTTTTTACCTTTAGAATTAATAAAGTACATAACCCACATGAAAATAACACACATAAAAACACACATGAAAAAATGTTTATTGTAATCATTCCACTAATAAAAAATATGGGCCAATATCATGTTGATGAAACTAGGCATCTTCATACTCTAATTATTATGCATTGATGAGTAGGAATACTTAGAAGCCTACATTGACTATTTGGTTATCTCTAAATACCATTTGTGAAAAACCTTAAGAATCAATACCACAAGTAATTTATTGTTGCTATTCATATTAAATGTACATATACTAGAAAAAATTGTTGTTTGTAATAAAAGTATTCCCTTGCCAATGTTTATAAAAGCAGGCCACTATTTATTGCCCAAGGTTATTTGATTTATAGATATTGTGTAGTAAGTTGGTAAGTCTGAGAAAAGGAAATATAGATGGAACATATTATTCCCACAATATATTCTCATCATAACATACCATCAGTTGTTTTTCAGTCCAAGAATACCTGTATAAATTTGTTTTGCCAGAAAAGAGATATGCATTCTATGTCGACATAGTATTTATACTGGTTATCAAACAAAATGAATACACATGGTAAGAAGACTACTATCCAACAATATGAAATATTCATGGTAAGAATACTACTTCAGCAACATTCACAACATTCATACCTAGCTACTTGCAGAAATAAATATCTACGATGTGTTGCATACTTTAAATGTTTTTGATACATACTGGCAGTCGTTCTACAGAAAGATGGTACCAATTGATAAATGTCTTCTCAATTCTTGGCAATGAAGGTAGGGAGAGCATTTTAATGAAAAAACCTGTGTGAAGTGTAGGATCCTTTCAAGAATACACCATTTTTGTTATAAATGCATGCTAATTGTAATTAGTACTGTTTGGAATATGGTAGGGATTCAAAATTATTTGTTAAGTGGATGAATAAATACAATAATGGAAGAAAAAATAAACTGACATTTAAAGGGAAATATAACAGAAATAATATTCTCATTATTTGCCATGTTATAGACTAATACACAAGCTGCAGTATTTGTGCTCTATTTGAACTACATTGACTATATCAGACACAAGTATAAAATGATTTGGCTAACCAAGTATTAACAAAACATACACAGTTGGCCCTCCATGCCTGTGGGTTCTGCATACATGGATTCAACCAATCACAGATGGAGAATATTCGGGAAAAAAATTTGTTTGCATTGAACTTGTGCAGCTTCCCATTGTCATTATTTCTTAAACAATACATTATAGCAAATTTTTACATGGCATTTACATTATGTTACACATTATAACTAATCTAAACATGATTTAAAGTATACAGAAGGATTATACCTAAGTTATATGCAAATATTATGCCATGTTGTATCAGGGACATGAGTATCCACCTGTGTTGGTATTGAAAGGAGTTCATGAAACCAATCCCCCGCAGATACCAAGTGACAACTATACTCTAAGAATCTGACAGAATAGACTGTCTCCAACTTTTGAAACTTCCCCTTATCGTTAATACTACCTTATTATTAATATTACCTTGAAAAAGACTTAGCAGAATACATTCTCTCTCAACTGTATCCTTCAAAGAAATCTTGGTTACTTATTGATTCTACACACAACTTCCAGAATTATTATTTTTCTAATTTAAATAAAACCATGTAAATCAAATGCTTCACTACCACTGTTGACTCTCTATGGGCAAATTCAGTGGTTCTCAATCTCTTCAAGCATCATAATCATATGAAGATCATTACAAATATATGAAGACAAATTACTGACACTTCAGACCTGCTTAGCAGATTCTTTGGAGTAAGGGGATGGGAGTGGTTAAGGAATCTGTAATTTTAATACCTTTCCAGGTGATTCTGATTAAGTCCTGAACATATACTCTTTTTCTGGCCGTGGGATAAATTCTATCTTCTCAGTCTTGGCCATCAATTTTCTTCATGGTAAGCCAAAATGAGTATTTCCAAAGTATATATCCTATATTATAATGGCCTTAAATTTCTCACCACCCTGACTTTTTTTTTTTTTTTTCTTTTTACACTTCCAAGCCTGGAAATCCCTTCTCCCTTTCCTCTCCTTTAGTTAAATCCAATTCCTCCTAAAATAACACAGTTTATCCATGAGGACTTCTTTAATTCCACCCAGACAAAATGAGTGTCTAAGGCTTCTCTGTTTTAAAAGGCTTTGCTCTTTCTTTTATTTTAACAATATCAGTCTCCATATTTACAATTTATTATCTCATAGGCCTATTTGATTAAGATATGAATTCCTTGAGGATAGCGAACATAATGTATTTAAATTTTTAATGTAGGAAATAATGATTTTTTTTTTTTGAGACAGAGTCTCACTCTATTGCCTGGGCTAGAGTGCCATGCTGTCAGCCTAGCTCACAGCAACCTCAAACTCCTGGGCTCAAGCAATCCTGCCTCAGCCTCCTGAGTAGCTGGGACTACAGGCATGTGCCACCATGCCCAGCTAATATTTTCTATATATTTTTAGTTGGCCAATTAATTTCTTTCTATTTATAGTAGAGACAGGGTCTCACTTTTGCTCAGGCTGGTTTCGAACTCCTGACCTCAAGTGATTTTCCTGCCTCAGCGTCCCAGAGTGCTAGGATTACAGGTGTGAGACACTACGCCCTGCCAGAAATAAGGATTTTTATACAGATGCTCAAATAATGGGTGTTAAAAGAATGAAAGTGTTTGCAATTAATGTTGAAGCTGTCACTATATGAATCCCAACATCCTCTAGATTCCTGTATAAGAGATAGTAATACTTTCATGTTATAAATATTAAAATATTAAAGCAATAAAATGGTGTATTATGGTGATCAACAATCCAGGAATCCTGGAACTGAGGAGTTTCCCAGGATGTGGGATTTCAGTCCTAAACCAGGACTGTGGTAGGCAAACTGGGAGAGTTTAAAATTAAAGTCTTAATAATCAGAGGTTTTGTTACAAGGTATAAAATATTTTAGTGGACATATATGTTAGCTTTGCCTTTTTCCAATTATTAAAAAACAATTTCACATTTGAGAAAGGAGCTTATAATGAAATAGCTATAATTAAAAAATATGTGAAAAAGTCCTCTTCTATTACAGATATATAGTGGAGAGATGGCTATTGAAGAAGCAGCTCCTTCTATATTAAAATATTGAGATAAAATTGGGTTTGCTAAAGCATTTTCCTATAAAAGATAAAAAATAACTAACTTCATTACAGGAAAGTTCTTTGGTTCTATGATAATTTAGATTGAATTCACACAGTAAACTTTTAATCTAAATCTTTGTATATACTACTTGAGTAGATAATCCTTTCAAAGTAAAAACAAATAATTCTTTTAAGAATTGTACATTAGATCACTTCTTATCAAGCTGTATTTTGAAAAATGAGTATATAATTTAAGGTCTCCAAAATATATTAAACCAGAATAATAATCAATTTTCAAGAAACAAATTAATTTCTGTGAATTTATAATATTTTAATTATTTAAAGCAAATTTGTTTATTAGTCATATCAATTTAATAACAATGAATTTTTATTCACAGTCTCATCAATTATATTGAAGAAACTCAATGAGGATACAAAGACAGCCTCAGAAGTGCCTGACAAATTGAAGATGAAGTACATGTAACCACTGCAGGATTCACAATCCAAGAACTCTAAAAGTACATCTTTTTATAAACTTTAAAGTTTTGGCAGAAATTTATTGTTGTTTTAATTACAAACAGAACTTAGAAATTTTTATACAGTGCATTTCAATATTCTCTTGAAGAGTTAATATGTAACATACTGTTTAGAATTGGAGATTACAAAATTTATTTTAAAGCTAGCCAAGTGTTCTCCTACTTGTTAGGTTAGGTTAGTGCTTTTTCACTGTTTTTGTTTTTTAAATGGCCATAGTTTTGATGATAATATTTTTCTAATAAAGCACATAGACCAAGAGAGCTCTATCATGTCACCCAGATTGCAGGAAGAAGATTTAAGTGTAAGTCTGAGAGCATGAAATGTTTCCAGCAAGGTGGCTAAAATCCAGCTTCTACTCTAGTTAGGAAAATTCTTGGAAAGGCTTAAAAATTAGCTTACTAGTAAGCTAGTAAAAGCTCTGTCTGGAGGACAGACATAAAAAGCATGGCAAGATCACCAGCAATGTATGTCTATAATTAATCCTGGTGTAAAGGAAGCCTGAGGTCTATATATTTCCAAACTTGAATAATAATCAAATTGTTATGAATAAATTCTACATTCAGAAGAGGCACTATGTTTATTTTTCTAAAATGTCTGCTTTGATTAAAGGTAGCTAATATGTACTAAGCACCTACTATTCACCTCTCACTGTAAGACTGGTATATAAATGAACTCTTCAAAATTTGTATCAACCCTTTCTATCCTCAACACCCATTTAAGACTTAGAAAACCATGAATTAGTTTTTATGATTTGCTTAAAGTAACACACATAGTAGAACTTACTTATAGAGCTAAATAATACCCAAATCAATGGATTAACTAATAATTTATCATTAAAAGAGACTCACTCACAGTTTATCCTAAATATCTATTGCAAACCTTAGGTTTTCTGATTGTTTCTCTGATAGATTGCATGATTGTAGCAGTACCCTGTAGCAGCTACATGAATTGCAAACTTGAGGTATTAAGTGATCAACTCAAATTTGAGATGTGAGTTCTGGACTTGCGCTGCTCAATACTGTCAGCTCTTGCCCCATTTGACTATTTAAATTTATTAAAACCAAATAAAACAATTTCCTCAATCATATGACCCACATTTGAGTGCTCAGTAGCCATATATGTTTGGTGAATACAACATACTATTCCATATGAACATTTCCAATATCACAAGAAGTTCCAGTAACAATTTCAATCCTATTTTAATGTTGACAGATCTCCTATGCATTTGTTAGTTTTTAAGTAATTTAGCTTATTACCTTAATATATTATCACAATTATCAGAAGAAAAATATGTAAGTTAATGTTAGTATATTTTATAAAGCAGAGTCATCCTTCACATTGACTCTGACATGCATTTTCTTTTTCAGAGCCAGAGCTGAAGTTAAAGACATCAGGGATATAAAACTTGTGCAACTTGTGAAATTAATTTTTCCACTGTGATTCAAAATTTAGTTTCTATTTTTGTCTTGAGTGGGATGAACTAACTTTTGAATTTGAATGGCAGTAGTTTTCAATAACTCACTTTATCATCTCATTTATGATCCACAGTGCCATCAAAAATCTATGTCTTTAGAGGAAATAAATATAATTTCTTAATTAAGTTGGGAAATTAGTAAAAGCGCTATGAAACATTTAGTTTGAATAAGGATCACCAGCATTTAACTAACTAGTAGTTCAGTATTCCAAAAAGATCACAACAGATGGACTATATTGATGAAGCAAAGCACCACTTTATTCAGTTAACAATTTTAAAATCCATTACATTTAGGAATAGTAAAACTAGATTAACTTGGTCTACTATAATGTTGCTTTCCATCAGAATTCATGCTAAAATCATAAAGCTTTATAGAGCAATTCTCTCAATTGCTATGTTTATATGATAAAACCTTTCTCCTTCATTAATCTAAAATTATTTTTCTGAACTTCATAAATATCCTCTTTCTTTCACTCCATCCATTGTCACTGCCCTCCTGAGATGATTCCATTTCATACCTTGATTTTAATTTCTTAATTTATTTGCCCTTTGAAATTTTAATACCTGTCACTTTGTCATAACTAATTTATATAAAAAATATTTTTCAGATCTTGCCTAATTATTATTTTCCTATATTGCTTTCTCTTTCTGTCCTGCTTATTTTCATGTTCACTTTATATTAGAAACTCTATTTCTAGAGTCTTGCTAAAGTTTCTAATATAAACTATATTAGAAACTCTATTGCTAAACTCTATATTAGAAACTGTGTGGACTCTATGCTCTGGTTGTTAAATGCATATGTACTCTTCTGTAGCAATAACAAGCAGTAATATCTAATCTCACAGTGCAATACTAAAAACAAGGGTGTGTCACATCAAGTTATTAAAACAATAACTGTGTGTGAAAAACAAATGTCAAAGCAATAGTTACATTTAGTGAAAATAAAGAGCAAAATCATTTTTATCTTTGGGTATACACATTGTACAATATTACAATGTAATGTGCTGAAACTTAAAATCATGTGAGTATAGAGGAATAACCAAAATCCTATATAGAAAATATCTTGAAAAAAGTTTAATTCATACATTAATCTTATATACAATTTAATTGAATATTTTTTTATTCAACTCCAAGGGGTGAGTCTAGAACCAAAAAGAATGTTGAAAGTGAGAGAAGGAGAGAAGATAGTGGCAACTCCAGGTGAGAAAGCCTGAGTGACTGAGGGAAACTGGGTTAGGTGAATGGTGGTAATGATTGGATAGAAGTGGAAAAGGCAATCATTTTTGGATAAGCTGTCATAAAAACAGGCACTTTCCTCTGCAACTGATATTCCTCCACCTCTCTGCAATTGTCTACACTCCTTCTGTCCCCAGTTCATATTCTGAGCACATTGAGGAGATGTGTAGTGTGTCCTTCAGCTTTTATCTCTAATGCCTTGATTCTTGCTTGGCACTTAATTATTTTACTATAGCACTTCAGTGACATTTTTAGAGAAATTAGCATATATTAAACAACCTACTTCACATAAAAATATTGCGTCTTGTTTTTAAGTTTTAATTTTATTTGTGTTATTAGAATTACCATGTTTGATCATTTGACATAATTGAATTCATGAATTTACCCTTTTAACATGCTGCTGTGTCAAATGTAATTCTAAGCAGTAATCTTTTCTCTGACACTCCAATGTTAAATATTGATTTTGTAGATTCATTAATATATTAGGTTATTAAGTATGAAATGTCCAATTTCCTTAAATATTAATACTAAGTTTGACAGCTATAGCTGACATTTCATTTTGACATTTCTTGCTTTATGTTTATTGTGAAGATATATCCTTAGTCTTTCAGATGCATGTTTTGGCTTGTGATTATCTCTCAAAATTTTTTTAGTGCAATTTTTGTGAAACCATGGATAAGTAAAAAATGCATGTTATTTTATAATATGAGTTCCATCATGGAACCAATGCTACAGAGACAGCTCAAAATATCAACAAAGTGCTTGGGAAGGATTTGGCTAATGAATGCACATTGAGAAATTCCATTCTGGTGATTTTAATCTAGAAAATGAGTCACATGGGTCACGTGACCTGAGACCAAGGTGAATAATGATGAGCTGAAAGCTGTAGTGGAAGCAAACCCATCTCAATCTATGTGAATTAGCAGTAATATATGACATTACTATTCCAACAATATTGGATCATTTAAAACAAATAAGCAAGGTAAAGAAGCTGGATGAATGGGTTCTGCATGAAATAAATGCGCATCAGAAGAGAAATCATTTTGAAACTTGCCTTTTTTGCTGTCATGACATAAAGGTGAACCATTTTTACACCATATTGTTACATCTCATGAAAACTGGATTCTTTCTGACAACTGCAAGTGTTGACACAATGGTTGGATGAAGATCAAGTGCTGAAACAGACCAAAACCAAATATTCATCCAAAAAAGCTAATGGTGTCTGTTTGGTGGTCCCGTGCTGGTATCATCCACTACAATTTTGTGAAACATGGTCAATCTATTACAGCAGATGTCTACTGCAACCATTTAGATGAAATGATGAGGATGCTTGCCATTAAGCAGTTGAAGTTAGTCAACAGAGACAGGCCAATCCTCTTTCAAGACAATGCCACCACATGTCACAAAACAATGCTGCTCAAACTACAGAGGATGGATTTGGAAACTGTCTGTCATTCACCATATTCACCAGACCTTGCACCAACAACTATCACTTCCTCCAGGCTTTGGACCATTTATTGTAAGAACAAATATTCAATTCTCAACAAACTGTCAAAAAACCCTTTGGCAATTTCATGGCCACTCACCCTCTAGGTTTCTTTGCTGCTAATATAAGCAAGCTACCATTAAGATAGCAAAACCACGTTGATAGTTTAGGCATACACATACTTTGATCAATTGTATTACTTCTTGTTCAAGATATAATAAACTACACTTTTGATTCAAAGTCGGACATTTCATATTTAATGACCTAATATGTTTTTACATACACAATTAAACTGATTTTATTTTACAGATAAAATGAAATATGTGGCGTAAACCTCTTTGCAATTCAAAAGTGCTATGCAAAATTAAAGAGATTATTACTATTAAATTTTTTACACTTTTCTTCCCATTGCCTTCCTTGTGTATCAGATTTAAAGTAGAAAATTAATGGGGAAACTGCTTTCAACTAACCATGCACATTTCCCACTGAAACCTGTTAAGGGTTACACATGAGCATAAAAAGATAGTATTTGGCCCATAATGTGTTCAGGATCTAATTTACTGTACACTAAAAGCATTACAGTAGTAATAATAGTCAAAGTTGAATCTCAGAGGGTTGATAATTTTGCTGAAGCATCCAAATTTTTCCTATCTGAACTACCCTAAACTTTTAAAAGCTCTCTCCTTTTGCCCTCCCCCCCCCGAAATCATCCAATTAAAAGAATTTTTTCCCCTGCTGCAAAGCAGTGGAATTTCACAGAAGTTTTATGCTACATTTAACAGCTCAGAGTTTTAAGCTAATAAAAAATAGACTTTGAAGAGACAAGAATATACAGTATATGTTTGGTGGTGACATGCAATATCTTCTATTATCATTAGAACAAAATGAAATTGTATTTCATGGTTTGCTGCTTTTAGAAATCATTGGAAAAATAGTGTTTTTTGTTTCAAGTGTATCACAAAGCTAGATTCTATATATGGTTAAAAATAGATGTGAAAATTTATTCCTTTGTTTTTCTGGTAATATGAAACTTTTAGAGATTTAATGTTTACTTTCTCATTTTGTTGGTTGTGGGGAAGGAAGGATGGATATACATCTTTTTATCTACTGCCAATATGAATGTTCACATGAACTTCTTTTCATGTGGTCAGAGAACTGATACATACCACATGTATTTTCAATAAATATAATCAATAATTAGAACATATGAAAGGTATGTGCTTGTACTTGTTTTATATTTTAGTATATATTGCCTACAAATTCGCTTCTTTTAATTTATAAACTTCAGACACAGCAGATATTAAAAACTAAAAGAAGATGTATTTCTGGACTTGTAATGTTCTTCCTAAGCTGAAAAGTTTATATGTTTGCTTAGCCAAAATTTTAGCACGCTAAATCATCTTAGCTCATGATCATGACTGTCATATTCCATCTCAATGAGATCTTAGGAGAATAATCATTTAATTTCTTTGTGGCCTTTTTCCCAGTTTTCCATTTTAAGGGAACTGCTATCTGCTTACAAAACATTTGGGCTCAGAGCTAATGAAGTTTGATTTAATTTTCTTCTTTCGTTGTTCCAGCACAGTTCCAAGGCTTTCTATACCTAAGAAGTAATCTGCTTTCTGTGTAGTTACACACTTGAGTGACTTTCCCAAATTAGGGAAGACCTAATATTTCAAGTTATTTGGTAGTGAAAAACTTCCGTGTAAAATAACTATTCTTCAAAACAACTAAGAAAATGTGTGGCACTCACACATTCCTTCTGGAAGCAGCATGGAAAGATTCTGAAATAAAGAGGGATTATAAAAAGGTAAATAGACACTGAGTTAAAAATGCATCCATTCATTCTAAATTTCTTCATTCTGGACACAAACAATACACAAACTCTGTCCTTTCTCCAAAAATACACTGTTGTTTTGTATGATTGAGAATAGCTTTTAAACCAATAACAGACTTGAGATCTGACTAATGGTAAGGAGACAGTTGTTTTTCATTCATTTTGAGATTATTGCAGGAAGGTAGGCAGTGAAAAGTTTGATGAAGAAAGCACAAGGGAGGCAGCCACTGTCCATTCAGCACCATTCCAGGCTGACAAAGAAGATTATGTTATTTAATCCATGTAATAATTCTCTGAAGTAGGTAAGCATTATGATCCTCTTTATTAGATGAGAAAACAGAGATTTGTTAAAGAGTTCTCCCAACAGACAGCAGGGTTGTAATTAAAACCTAGGCTTGTCTAACCACAAAATTCAATCTAAAAAACACATAATGCACCTTCTTTTATACCTCTGGTTTTAAATAACTGAAAAAATATCATGTGTGTTAATTTAATTTAGCAGTTATATTTGACAAAGTGTGTTATTACCTATATCACTTCTGCAATCTAAAGTATATGATATTTCTCATATTATAAAATAAAACCCCTTTTAACAGTAGAGGTCTCAAATATAGACAGATTATATATGATCAGGTTATCAGAATACCTGCAGTACTGAAAAATTTTGAACAAAGGTACGATAATATTTTCTTTACTTTTAGAGATACAGTGAGAAGTAATAAATTTGCAATAAAATTTCAATCAAAATTATTTTGTATGTTTTCTACCAGGACTTCATTACAGCAGAAAATTTCTCTTCTGCGTTTCCTCATTATAACCTTAATTCTCAACAAATTAACGTTGAATACAACACTTGGGAGAACACCTGGCTATTTAGATATTGTCTAGAAGTTCTGCGAGATTTTCTCAGAAATTAAAATATGTTTATTTTGCATTTTATGACTAATTTTGGGTTTTTTTTCTTTTTCTTTTTAGTATTTATGGATTTATAAAAGCCTCACAGTGTAATAATACTTGCATAGGCATGGCATCTTTTAGTCATCATGGAATTTACATACTAAAGTGCTTTTAGTGAATTTTTAGAACTTCCATAAAATCTTATTGTACATAAGTCAAAGATAATTCATTTTTGGACAATTATTACATTAGCTCATTTTTCTTTTATGTAAATCATGGCTAAAATACTGACAAAAGAGGGGTTTTATAATTTCTTTGAATTCACAAAATTGTAGGCATTGTTAGAATGTTAGTGGAAAGGAACGTTATATGGGGTTTGTAGCTCCACACTGCTACTAACTAGCTTTCTTACCTTGGGCAAGTTATTCCCCCTCATTAGTCCCTGCTTCCTTCATTTAGTAATTGTACTGGCTCACAGGAAATGTATATAAAGTACTTGGTACAATGGCTGGCACTGTAGGCAGTCAATGAATTCTAAAGATTTTAGTAACAGTTAGTGGATCTTTTAACCCAATAAAAGATTATTCATAAACTAGACTCTATTTTAGTAATTTTTACCACAAAAGACAGCTTATTTCAGATAACTCAAATTGTGAGGATGTATTTCTGTTCATTGATCCTAAATTGATCTACCTGGAATTTCTATATTCCTATACCAGATATAACCTTTGTTGCTCTCTAAATAATAAAGGGAGGTCTGATAGAATTTCAAACATATACAAATAGCTTATTTTCCTTTATTTCCTATAAGCTAAACATCCTCCAGTTTTATTTTGTGTGTATGTGTGTATTTTTTCCTATATGATATATCAGTTAGGATTCCCTGAGTTTTGGCTTAAGCAAAATATTTTTGACCCATGTACTGAAATAAATCTACTAGCTACTGGTGTAGTATGATTCAGGGGCTCAAATTATGTCAATAGAACCCTGTTTTGGTACCTTCAAAACTTGTCTTGCCTTCTACCTAATATTAGTGTCACAGAGTTTCCCACTTTAATGTTAAGATGGCTCCAGACCTGTGTCTTCATAACTCTGAGTCTAGTGGAAAAGAGAAAATTTCTGCAGCCAATTCTCATTAATCGTAAAAGTAATCACTGTGGGTATGACAAACAGAACACGATGAACTTATATGTGAGTATATATACTAAGGGTGTGCAGGCCAATCAGAATGGACACTACCACCAAGCAGAATGGACAGTGGCCATAAACAATAATCATGGCTGCAGAGTGCATCTGTAATGAACTTAATTCTACTTCAAGAACCCCCATTGATCTGCATGAGGAGCAGACTGTAGTGTCAATGTCATCTAAATGTAAGGAATGAGAGGGGAAGGAGTCACAATTCTCAGAAGAAAAACAGACTTACGGTTACCAGATAAAATAAGAATGATTGAGTAATGTTGAGTAAAAACAAGCATGGTCCACTGCACAGGATTTGAGAACTTCTGACAATCTAATTATTTTGCTGAATTTATTTATTTTAAGTAATTTATCTATCAAACATGCTCACTATTATAAAGTGCTCAGTGGGAAGTCTGACCATTATAATATAGAGCAGGAATATTATCTGCTTTTGCCCAAAAATCTACATATCTATTAATGAAGTCCAAGATTTCTGCAACCACTTTGATATTCTTCACATAAGTATTGTCAAGCCAGATTCCTCCATATTCTGTACTTGTACAGTTAATATTTTTTTTTTATTTCAGAATACTATGGAGGTAACAAACATTTTGGTTACATGAATTGCTTCTGTATAGTTTGAGTCAAAGTTATGTGTGCCATCACCCAGATACTTTGCATTGTGTCTGGTAGGTGTGTACTTATTCAACCTTTGTTCCCCCCTCCCACCTGCTTGATACTGAGTTTTACTACCATATGTGCACATGAGTATTGATCGATTAGTTCCAATTTAATAGCAAGTACCTGTGGTGTTTGATTTTTCCATTCTTGTGATACTTCACTTAGAAGAATGGTCTCCAGTTCTGTCAGCTTGTTACAAAAGGTATCAGTTCACCATTTTTTATGGCTGAGTAGTGCTCCATGGTATACATACACCACATTTATTAACCCACTCATATATTGATAGGCACTTGTGTTGATTCCACATCTCTGCAATTGTGAATTGTGCTGCAATAAACATTCAAGTGCAAGTGTCTTTTTGATAAAATGATTTTCCCCCCTTTCTTATATGAGGGAGAAATACTTTATCAGACATGCAAAAACTGAGGGAATTTGTTAGTTTGTTTGCTCAACATTAAATTTAAATATAAAACCATTAGCCTTATAATATTTAGTACTTGATTTAGTCTACCCTTCTGGCCAATCAAGATAACACTAAACATTCATACAAATTCAAGCACCAAATCATGATCTAGAACTTTGGAAATATCATATTGAATAATTGAAAAATAATAAAAAATATAAACATCCAATCACAGAGAAACTGATTTTAAAAAAAGAGACCATGACATAGTAAACAAGACTTTCTCTATATATTTATGTTAACACGTTTGGGTCAGTTTGATAAATGTACTTTAGTCCATATTTCTCCTTTATGTGGACAAGAATATAATGAGTGTTTTTGCAAATGCCTTGTATAAATGAAAAGCCATTATTTTTACACAATCTCTTGAACTGATATAAGTTGTAACAAAAAGGCTCATGCTAGCTTCTAGTTATTTCTTAGTGTTCACACTCTACATGATTAATCATCAAATTAAGAATTTTGACTGGATCATCATCAAACTTACTGGTCTAGAGACTGGAGGATCCATTTTCTTTTTTAGATTTATGATACCACCATTCTCTACTTATGCAGAACTTGGAAATTTAAGATTCCAGAATAACACATCATCAACCCTACATTATCCTGAAACACATTATCTGCATTTCAACTTATCTTCATAAATCTCATTTTCAAGTTCTGACTTCTATAATTAAGCAGAGTAGGTGATGAAGTCTTGTGCTATTGCTCTCTTCCTTAATTTCTTTCACCTGTGCCAGCTGTGGCACAGTAGGAAATCTTTTAAACAGTAATAATGAATTATCTGTCTCAATCCAAGAAAAGTATAGGGCAGAAATTTGTCAAACTTTACATTTTTTAAGAGAAAAAATTTCACACGGGCTATTATACACTGTTATAATATCAAAGATATTTTGGTATCACTCTATCCAAAACCCTTCATTTTGCAAGTGAGGGAATAGGCTGAAGGAAGTTTAGAGACTTGTCTAACATCTGATAGCTAGAATGGGTCACAGCTAGGTCAAGGGTTCAGGTTTTATCTCAATTCAGATACCCTCTTATTTTGCCACCATGCCTTTGGATTGAAAAGTGATACTCCAACTGATACATACGGGGTAAAGAGTTCAGAGGATGCAAATAAAAAGAAGCAGATGGTTAACTTTACTTATGCATCCATCCCGTCTTGTATTCATTTTATTTTCAATCAATGGGCACTCTTGCTCATCATAGGTTTAAACTCTCTGGAATATAAAGATAAGTAAGATAGGCACTGTATTCACAAAGATGTCTACAATCAGACTTTTACTGTGGGAGATGATACACACTGCAGCTTTATGTTATTTTAACAAAGCAGTTCAAAGACCAAGAACTAAAAAAACTAGAAACATCCATATTTAAGTATCAAATCTCCTTTATCCTTCATTATTTTCAAAGTATATTGATTCCTTTAATTAATAAGCCTTTTCAAGCTATAAAAAGGAATGCATTTATTTTACATTTTCATTCTTTGAAATTCATTTCATATTTGCTATAATGAAATGCTGTAGGTGGTTTTTTATTTTATACTTAAGAGTTTGTATCAGTTTGTTGTTACCTTTAACAAATAAAATTACTTTTAAAGTGTTAATACTAAAACTTTACAAATCTGAAATAATCTATAGTTTTTACAACAAAATCATTTGGCAAATCTTCATTCTGTGAATTTTATGATTAAGTAATTTTAGATCCTAACCATGATACATGTTCAATTATTTTTAAATTATGTTTATGTGTTTGTCTTTCTTATTAATTTCTCCAGTTTCAGGGTCATGAGCTGGCAATTTGGGTGTATTAATGGATGTGATTAACTAGTTTTTGTGATAGTTAATATCTGTGGCCTAACCTCTCTAACCAGCACTGTGAATAAAGAATGAGCTGCCACATTTTTAGAGAAAATGCATTCTTTATTCTAATGCATAATCATATAGCTTGCATAATGAATTTCTAATACAACAAGGAAAATCTGTCTCTAAGAACAAATTTATTTAAAACAAAAATCCACCTCAAAACAACATCATTACCTTTTTTTGAAAAAATCCCCTAAGTCTTTTAACAGAATAATTTGTAACCAACATTGAAAATGTTATGACTATATTTTCTTAATCAAATATAATCAAAATATGTGTGTGCATATTTTGGGTGCAAAATCAACATAATAGGTATACTTTCAAAGATAAAATGATATGAATCCTTTAATATTTCAATGTAATATTCAAGAAAACAGGATAGAGTATTTGAAATTAGAACCACCCTTGAAAATCTGAGTTTAATGACTATTGTGTTACATGTATTGGAGACTGAAAATCATTATATGTTTAAGTGTGGCTCAAGAAGTGGGCTCTGGGCTCTGTACTTTAATCCACTGGCAATTATGACTCTTATGACTCTGATATAACAATTTTCTTCTTGGATAGGCAGATCTGTCCCAGATTCTGACTGCAAAACATTATAGCTTATACTGAATCTACTTTAGGAAAATTTTACATCTTTCCTTTCAACGTACCTAGCTTATTAAAATAGAAAATAGGCTGTTTTCACCCAGTACATGTGCTATTATAAAATTTTTCTGCTGCTCAGCCCCAGATGACAACCTGATGACTTGTGGAAAGAATAGCAACTTCTCTCTTTTTTGGAAAAAAAAAAAAGTTACACTCTTTATTCAGAGAATAGATAAACAATCTTGTGGATCACCCAGAACTTCTCTCTCTACTTTGCTTAGTCTGCTATTTTTATCTAAAGATCATGTCTAATTTCTTATTCAGTCTTTATCATAAGTGTTTAATATAATGATTGGCAAATATTAAATACTTATACATATTAAGAATTGAAAATGAATGTGCAACACTATTAGTTATTTCTGCTTACTTATAGTGGTGAAAGTATTTGCTAAGATTCACATAAGCAGAAGTGTTAGTAAGTTTACCACTTAAATGGTCAAAATTACTTCCTCTTGAACACTTTTATACATCTAAGAATTTATTTCCATGAGATAAACAACATATTTTCCCCAAGGGAGTGCTGAAGAATCTGTTCAGACTATCTACAGACATACTGGTTTGCTTGCATTGCATTAATATGCAGTAAAGCAATCCAGTTTTAATTCCAAAATGGTAACAAACAAAAGACTAAAGAAGAGAGGGAAAGATAAAAAGACCATTATCAAAATACAATAAAATTGACTCTTAAAATGTGTCATCTCTGCTTATATATGAATAATACATACTATGGAAAATATGAATTTTCATTCTTTTCTTTCAAAGTGACCTAATAGGTAAGAAATGTTTGCTTTATTTGCGTTTAAAAGAACCAAAAAATGGATTACTGTATGGCTGGCAGATGCTAGATAAAAAGTGCAAAAAATATACATTGCAAAAATGTTTGAGGCATAAAAACTCAAATGACAAAAAAGTTTATCAGAACAAGTAAGAATACTATAAAGTATGTCTAATATGCTAAATATAGGCATCCTATTTTTCTATATCTTCTGTGTACTTGGAGTAATGCAAATAAATATATGGCAGGAAAAATTAAACATTTATCTACAGAAAGGGAGCTTGGTTTTGTTTGTAATCCCCTCTGGGACTATCACTATATATTGCTGACAGTATGTGATACTCATCTTTAATAACACATCTAAGCAAATGAAGGGTTAGCATGAGATTGTCACCAGAAATACGTTGACTTCAACCTCAGGCTTAGTTGACTAGGCAAAAACAAAACACATGGGCTTCTAGAATAGCCAAATAATTCTATGAAAAATTATACCTACTAAATCTCTAATTCAGTAAATGTCCCCCCAAAATTTCTTCTCAACTCTTCCTTCTACCCTAAGATGTTGCATTTTTAGTAAGTACATGCATCATGTGTTTTTGAGTCAATAATTTCAAGAAATGGCAGTTTTAACTATAAACATATAATTTATAGATTATTTGCATACCAGAAAGTTAATTTATACATAATAGTAACATTAGTAAATGCCATTCTAATATTTTCCTATAACTATATTTTTAAATAAAAGAATATTTTAATTTCAAACAAAACCTCTATTTAAGATATAAATACATATCATTTCCATGAATTTTCCTATTTCCTATTATTTTACATATAAAGTGATGATAAATTGATATATAAGAATCATAGAAAGGAATCAAAGTTAAGAAAAGTAATTGTTTTTTATGACTAGTAAAAAGTAGTGTACTTAAGTTTAAGCTCAGATTCTAAGAATTCTATAAATACACAATAAAAGTATATTATACAAATTATTTTTTAAAATGAGAAAAATGCTTTTTAGTCAGAGTTATTATACCTAACTCACTTTCTTAACATTGGGGCAATATATAAGAGCACATTGTAGTTCTCAAGTTAATAACTATTTCCCAGAACTCTTGTATTCATTGCTTTTCTCTGGTCATTGCCATATAAGAGTGTTTCAGAAAAGGCAGAGACAGTAGAAATGTTACAGCCTAGATATAGTATAAAATGGAGACTTGAAATGCAAAAGCTGTAAATGCACAAAGCCTAACTACAGAATCTTACAGTGTGAATACTCTTCTTTGCCTGTTAGGTAAAAGTGAGGTAAAACAAAATGAAAGGTGAAATTTGAAAGACCTTCCTATTTAACATTCACTGAACATAAGTGAAAGCCTGGCTTCAAAGCTTCCAAGGACAGGCTGACTCTTGTGAGGGACTAATAATAGCCAGTGACTTTAAGTGGAAGGCAATGCTCATTCGCCATTCTGAAAATCCTAGGGCCCTAAAGAAATATACTGTATCTATACTTTCTGTGCTTTATAAATGAAACAATGAAGCCTGAACGATAGCATCTCTTTTATAGCAGAGTTTAGGGAATATTTTAAGCCCACTGTTGAGACCTGGTGGTCAGAAAAGATGTCTTTCCAAACATAGTACTACTCATTGACAATTCACTTGGTTACCCAAGATCTCTGGTAGAGTTGTACAGGACATTAATGTTGTTTACATTAATTTTACTTTAACAATTCTGCAGCCCCTGATTAAGGAGTCATTTTGACTTTCAAGTCTTATGATTTAACAAATATATTTTTTAAGGCTGTAGCTTCCACATATAGTGATTCCTCTAATGGACCTAGATAAACTACAATGGAAATTTTCTGGAAAGGACACATCATTATAGATGCCATTCAGAACATTTGTGATTCATGGGAGGAGGTCAAAATATCAACATGAGCAGAAGTATGGAAAAAGTTAAATCCATCCCTTATGGATGACTTTGAAGTGTTCAAAACTTTAGCAGAGGAAATAATTACAAATGTAGGGGAAGTAGCAAGATAGCTAGCATTAAAAGTGGAGCCTGGGGTTAGATGATATATCATTGTGGTTTCAATTTGCATTTCTCTAATGATTAGCGATGCTGAGCATTTTTTAATATGTTTGCTGGCCATTATTCTGTCTTCTTTAGAAAAGTTTCTGTTCATTTCCATTGCCCATTTTTGATGGAGTTGTTTGATTTTTTCTTGTTGATTATTTTGAGCTCTAGATAGATTCTTCTTATCAGACTTTTATCGGAATTGTAGAGAGCAAATATTTTCTCCCATTCTGTAGGTTGTCTATTTACTCTAATGATAGTTTCCTGGGCTGTGTGGAAGCTTTTTAATTTGATCAGGTCCCATTTGTTTATTTTTGTTGCTGTGGTGATTGCTTTGGGGGTCTTCTTCAAGAATTCTTTGCCTAGGCCAGTGTCTGAGAGGGTTTTCCCAACCTCTTCTTCTAGGATTCTTAAGGTTTCATGCTTTAGGGACATGTTTGAAGCTCTGCCTCTAGGTGGGAGGGGAGACAAGGGCAATGTATGTAACCTTAACGATTGTACCCCCATAATATTCTGAAATTTAAAAAAATTAATTTTAAAAAAAGTGGAGCCTGAAGATATGACTGAATTGCTGCAATCTCATGAAACAACTTTAATGGATGAGGAGTTACTTGTGCATGAGCAAAGAAAGTGGTTTCTTAAGATGGAATCTATTCCTGGTGAAGATGCTGCAAACATTGTTGAAATAACCACAGAGGATTTAGAATGTTACATAAACTTAGTTAATAAAGTAGTGGCACAGTTTAAGAGGATTGATTACAATTTTTAAAGAAGTTCTGTGGGTAAAATTTTATCAAACAGCATTGCATGCTATAAGAGAAATTTTTCATGAAAGGAAAAGTCAATTGATGGGACAAACTTTACACTAGTCTTATTTTAAGAAATTGCTACAGCCACCCCAACTTTCAGCAACCAGTCAGTCAGCAGCTGATCATCCAGCAGCTATCAACAATGAGGAAAGACCCCTGACCAACAAAATATTAGGACTTGCTAAAGGCTATGATGATCAGTAGTATTTTTTAGCAATAAGGTATTTTAATGAATGCATGAATATTTTTCTTAGACATATGCTACTGCATACTTAACAGATTACAGTATAATGTAAACATAACCTTTATATGCACTGGGAAACCACAAAAATTCATGTGACTTGCTTTATTGCATTGTTTGCTTTATTGAGGCGGTGTGGAATCAAGCCCACAACATCTCCAACGTATGTATGCTTGTCTGCTTGTATGGGGAAGGTTCTCAAGAGTCTCACCATAAATCGAATGTCTCATTTTTATTTAACAAAGTATTTTCTTTTAGCTTTAAACTCCTAATATAGCTCTGGGCATTCTAAATAAGAAAAATGAGTCATTGAATATCCATTATTGTCTTATGTTTAAAGGTATTGTTACTAATGTCTTTTTAATAAAATATATTTTACTAAAATGATTTACAGTTACACATTGTTTTAAAAAAATTTACTTCACAAAATCCATGAAATATGCTTTCTGTGCAAAACAAATCATCTTAAGTTTTGAAGAAAATATTTTTTATTCAAAATATGTATAAACCACACCTGGCTGAATGATATTCTTGTCTGTGTGGCTTGATATTTAGCACTATAATCAAACCATATTGCTGCATTCACAGTTTCTGATGAGGCCTAAATGAGGCCCCATCAGTCTGACAGTCTATTTCCAGAGTAGAACTAAAGATGAAAAATCTCACCTTTCTTCTAAAATAAACCTCCACCCCACCAAATATTTCCAAACTAAATCATTTATGTACCAACGATTGAATGAATCTGGGCATTTCTTAAGAATTATTCCTGAGCCATCATCTGCTTTGTCTGGCACTAATCCTCTCTAAATGAAATGTGTCCTAATAACATTACCAGTACATAATGAAAACTGAATGTATAGTAGGTACATGAACTTTTAAAAAGACTGATACATAAATATACCACCACTTGTTTTAAAGAAATGTATAGAAAATAAATTCTTTTCACACTATTTAGTCACATTATATAAATCAACTCAGCAAGTTTATCTTTAAAACAATATTTTAAAAGTGTTTTTAAAAAGATGTTGTTTATGATCCTACACATATTAGGACATCAGATCAAAATGTTTATTTCATAAAACACTTCAACATCACATTAATTCTGGCATTCCCCCTCATTATTCAAGGAGGAGATGGTTTTCAACACTCCTTTCCTATCAACAAAAACAATATATAAAAAATAATGATATTTACATAATAATCATCACAAACATTTTTAGCAGGCATTATGACTGTCTTATTAGGCACTGCAAGCTTACATTTCTATAAGCAAAACATTGCCATTTATTTATAACAATAACATTGGAAATACAGAATTTCTTCATTGACCTGTGTTGTAAACTCAATTATTGGGTCAGGAAACAAAAAACAAACTAAATTGTTGTTCTTTTGTTTTTATATTGCACTAGTTCTCTCTATCACATATGTACTTTCAGAGCCCAACATTCACTGGGGAAAAGAATCCTTATTCAATAAATGGTGCTGGGAAAACTGAATAGCCATTTGTAGAAGGCTGAAACAGGACCCACACCTTTCACCTCTCAAAAAATAAACTCACACTGGATAACAGACTTAAACCTAAGGTATGAAACTATTAGAATTCTAGAGGAAAATGTTGGAAACACTCTCCTAGACAATGGCCTAGTCAAAGAATTTATGAAGAAGACCCCAAAGGCAATCACAGCAGCAACAAAAATAAATAAATAAGACATGATCAAACTAAAAAGCTTCTGCACAGTCAAAGAAACAGTCATGAAAGGAAACAGACACCCTACAGAATGGGAGAAAATTTTCTCATCCTACACATCTGATAAGGGGCTGATAACTATAATCTACTTAGAATTCATGAAAATCAGCAAGAAAACATCAAACAACCCTATCAAAAAGTGGGCAAAGGACATGAACAGAAACTTGTCAAAAGAAGACAGACTAATGGCCAACAAACATATGAAAAAATGCTCAACATCTCTAATCATCAGGGAAATGCAAATCAAAACCACAATGAAATATCACTTATCTCCAGTAAGAATGCCCTTTATCAAAAAGTTCCAAAACAACAAATATTGTTGTGGATGTGGAGAGATAGGAACACTCCTACACTGCTGGTGTAGACTGCAAACTAGACTCCTACACTGCTGGTGGGACTGTAAACTAGTTCAACTTCGGTGGAAAGTAATATGGAAATACCTTAACCACTTTGGTACGAGCATCGACTAGGGTCGATAGCCACAGATGAACTCGCACGGCTACTTTAGTCGACAGCCGTGATATGACTTTTCTAATTTTTCATTTATCAAAATAAAATTGTGAACATTTAAAAATAACGTAATGAAAACATATATGTTCATGTTACCTATTCTGATTTACATTACAAGTAAAGCTGCCTGTAAAGTAAAACAAGGTTTCAGTGCTTTAAAGCTTTCCTCATCACACAGGAGCAAAATGGATTTGTTGTCAATGCACAGCACAAACTATCCTGTGGACTGAGTGCTGGCTGTGGGCAAGGTTTGTCAGCCGGTGAGCGCTGTATTTAAGTGGTTAAAGCGATACAAGTAGATCTATCATTTGATCCAGCAATCCCACTACTGGGCATCTACCCAAAAGAACAAAGGACAATCTACAAAAAAGACACCCACACTCAAATGTTTATAGCAGCACAATTCACAACTGCAAAACTGTGGAAACACCCAAGGGCCCATCAATACATGAGTGGCTTAATAAAATGTGGTATATGTATACCATGGAGTACTATTCAGCTTTAAGAAACAATGGTGATATAGCACATTTTGTATTTTCCTGGATAGATATTTTCTTGGATAGAGCTGTAACCCATACTATTAAGTGAAGTATCCCAAGAATGGAAAAACAAGCACCACATATACTCACCAGCAAATTGGTATTAACTGATCAGCACCTAAGTGGACACATAGGAATAACATTTGTCAGGTATTGAGCAGGTGGGAGGGGGAAGGAGGGGGCAGGTATATACATACATAATGAGTAAGATGTGCACCATCTGGGGGATGGTCACACACTTGAAGCTCTGACTTGAGGGGGAGGGGGGCAAGGGTATTATATACAACCTTAAATTTTGTACCTCCATAATATGCTGAAATAAAAAAAAGAAACTTAAGTTACATTTCATAAAAAAAAAAATAAAGAAGGATGTAAAGAAGGAAGGAAATAAAGATCTCCATGATCAAAGAGATCAAAATAGACATATTTATTTTCACCCTAGAATATATTTATACTCATATGTACCTGAAAATATGTTGATATGCAATACACTTTATATGAGATATAGCTACATAAAAAAATGTCTAACTAAATTCAGTTGCCTTAAGCTGTAGCCACAGATAAAATCAATAATTATAATCATTTATTTTTTGTTCTTTGTGACAAGAAAAGTGGAAATAAGCTTTATTATTTGATCTTCAAACTAGTCAGGAGATATAAGAAGTTACTGCTTGAGAAAAATTTTATGGACTGGAATGTTTATGATTTAAATTAGTCTCTTGAATATATCTAAGATGAAAGAGGTTAAACTTTTGCCTTAACTTTATAGGAAAGCAAACTTGAGCCCCTCAAAGACCAGTTGGTAGGTAACCAAGTGCAAGAAAAGAGTTTTAGTACTCTTGCAAATATTCCACCAGAAATATTTTGTTTTCCTCCCTGTCTGTCCACTTACTCTTAAGTTGCTTTGGGAAGTAGCATTATTACTGATTGGGAATAATCACAGCTTGGGGAGTTGGCCTGACTTGAGATCCTGATTTCATAATCCCAGCCTGGAATCAGGAGTTCTGGTAAGGAAATTCTAGATCAGTAAACTGAAAAGATAGAAAGTCCCTGGATTTTCTTACATGCAAACTTGTTTTAAACTTTTTGTCTTTTGGAAACAAAGAACATATAATTTTATTTTATTTTTATATTTAAGCTAACTTACCTACTAGATTCTTTAAGAATTCCTTAGATCATTGTTCTCTTAGATTTAAAACCTATTGGCCAAAGATAATTTGCATGCTTGACAGTCTGTAATGAGGATTTCAGCACCGACCTAGGTAAAACAAATTAACACTGAGAAACATTCCACAATGTTTACTCAACTCTTCCTTCATAACGAGTTCATACATACAAATACTACTAAAGCTTCTTTTCCCCCTTGCAATTGATATTTTAAGTTATTAATTAATTAATCAGTTGATTTAACAATTATTGAAGGTCTCTTTGTGCTGAGTTAGACCCTGAGAATACAACTATGAATAAGACAGACACTGTCCCTTGACCTTATAGGCTAGTGTATGAGGGATTTCTGGCAGGATGTAGCACTTGTGGCACAAAGATGCTTTGAAAGTCTTTTAAAGTCAGCTGCATGGGTGGACATGACTGCTAGTCTACCTGGTTATATACTGAAAAGGCTTCTATCCACCTTAAAAGATCAGGTGGATATTGAGCTCTGAGTGTGTACATAGAGAAATCATGTGAAGCTGTAAGGTACATGTAAGGACAAACTCAGTTGTAATAAAGTGATCCAAATTAATTTCCAGAGCCCTGTGGAAGAGGCAAATATGCCAAGATCTCCAGTAGGGTGGGTGTGGGTATCCTTGTACAGGCTAGTGAACTCTTGCTTCGGATTTATCTGTGCATGCACTGGAAGGAACAGGAAGAAATGGCTGGGCTTCCCATTACAACCAAGATTCAGAGGATCTCTATTGAGTATAGCCGTATTTGTCATCCTTACATTCATGTAGTCCATTTTAATACATAACCACAACTGTTATATTTGAGATTTGTCCCATTATTTTCCCTGGCAGAAAACAAAAGGAAGAACAAAGTGAATTTTACCTTTTCATTTGTCTGTAGGAAATCAGTATGTTATGTACCAAATAATATCAATACTAATTATTGGGGCTAACATTTATTGGAGGGTTCTTCAAACTTTTTAAACAGGGGGCTAGTTCACTGTCCCTCAGACTGTTGGAGAGTGCGCACTGTGGGCCCTGGACTAGTTGGCTGCTAAGCAGGACAGGCAGGAGCAGCAAAAACACCCAGCGGGTGGGATAAATGTCCTATGCAGGCCTTAGTTTGAGGACGCCTGATTTATTGTGATATTTAAGTATGCCAGATGCAGTGATATTCACTTTAATGCAATTTTCTCTTCAATTCTCAGTACCATGCCTATTAAAATGTACTGTTTTGTGTGTCATTGTTTTTGGTGTCAAGTAACTACAAAATTGATCATATCAGTAATCATTCTGTCATAATAGATTGGGAGGGCTGAGATATCAATACCCTTAATCTTATACTTTTAAATATATATATATATATATATATACACACACACACATATATTTAGAAAGATTACAATATCATTAACAGTCTTGAAAATAAAATCACCACAACATATTATATCCTAATTTAGTCTTTATACACATTTACATTAGATAAAATTGTAAATAGAATATACACACAGACAATTCTGTAAGCTTTTAACAATTTGATGTCGAAATATGATAAAGTTCTAGAAAACAGGAGAATCATTATACTAATCAAGAGTAATTAATTTAATATAAAGCCATTTCCCTCAGAGCTTGGAGAACAGCAAAACACCAAATAATATTTAGTACACCAACAGAATTCACAGGCTTATATAATAGGATTTTGTGTTAAGTAAGTTCACCCTCATATGAACTCTTACTGGATTTTTTTTTTGACATTTAATATTTGCTATCTTTTTCTGTAGTTATTTGTATGTATGCTATCTCTCTAACTAGATTATGAACGTTGAGCTCAGGGAGTCTTTCTTATATCACTATATCTCATAAAATTAAGAATTCAATAAATATTTGCTAAAGGAATGAATACATCAATATTAAAAGTAGAAAAACAAGTGCAATACAGTATAAGAGATTTATAAATGTATAGAATAAAATGAATTTGTATTTTCTGCTTTCATAAAAAGCCAGGAAATATTAAATAAGCCGTATATCCTACAGAAGTAAAAACATCTTGAACTACTTAATAACAGGGAATGTTAAAGTTCAAACCAGTGTCCATGTACTCTCTCTTCCTTACCCTCCAAAGCATCAGTCAGAGTGTCAACAAATAATGAACACTGATATTACTCTAACCACTGAAACTAAATTTACTGAAAAAAACTAAATGTACTGTTGAGCTACATAAAAATGATTTCAAAATATATATACATAATTTTTAATTTGTCTAACCTACAATCACCATCCTTTGGGACAGATAAGTGATACAGATATTTGAAAGATTATTGAGTAAAACCACCTCCCAATACTGAATAATAAACATTCATTTTTAATGGAAAATTAATGTTATGCAGACAAGATGGATTTTTTTTCTTTGTTCAAGTGACATCCCAGTTAAAATCAACTTGTGCAAGTAGATTTCTAACTGCTTCTTGAAAAACTCTTTTCTCTGTGGAAGAATCTAACCCAGTTACATCAATCAAGTCTGCCATGTTGTCTCTATTTTTCTCCTCCAATTTCTGAATTTTAAGTCCTAATTTTGAATAATAAAAATAAAATATTTGCAACAAACTATTGAACAGTTTAGAAATACATGGAGTGGGGGGACAAAACACAAGATGGTTTTGTTTTCTGGTCTCCAACTCTATAAAATTCATCTGAAAAGAGGTGAAAATAGTGATGAAACGATTTAAAAGCTTAGGAGAGTAAAATATAAAAATCTTGAAATCTCAAGTCATTTTCCAAATTCTGAAGTAGCTAAGCATGCCTGATCTTTGTCCCTGAAGGTGTGACATAAATCCATTAACATGGACTTAGAAGCTACTCTGTGGGACTAAACGTTTTTCACAGTGACAGGACACACTAATGGACTTCTTTGTGAAATTCTTACAAGGATGGGAGGAAGCCTGGTTGTGCTGACTATAAAAGAAACAACCTGTGTATATTTGAGCTGATGCTGACCTGGATAACTTAATCCTCTTTATTTTGTTCTACATGAGAATGTGTGAAAGCAAGATGTTGAAGATTATTTTGAAAAATGATGCTTTGCTCACACTCATTACTCAAATGGTGCACCTCCTTCACCAACTCAGCACAGTTGCAAAGTTACTTCAATGCTGTGTTATTGTTCCACATGCACAACAAGGAAGATAGAAAATACTGAGAGACTTCTGTTTTTAGAATGTAATAATGAATAATTTGCTCTTGGCTAAACTAACTCCTTTCAAATAGAAAAGCTTCACCTGAAAGCAGAAGGAACCTTTGAAAACTGCATATGGGGCTGCCTACTTTGGATACAGTGTAATAACCTTGGACTATGTTTCCATGCAACAAGGAATAAAAAGACAAAATTGCTTCTCATTTCCTTGTCATTTAAGTTTCTTATTAAGACTTCATGTTAGGAGTGGGGAACCTTTCCATGTTGGAAGGCCCCATTAATTTAGCTGTAATCAAATAAGGCACATTCAAGGAACTTCAATTAGATATACTTACAAATGTAAATTATTGTGTAAAAATGTAACTACTATGTACTTAATAACTTCAAAATTGAAAACTATTTGTTAATTTTAAAGTTGCCTTGGTGATATCAACTAGGTGATGCTGAAATGCTACTTTGAGTGTGATGCCATAATTCTCAAAGTCAGTGAATCTTTCATTGTATTCTCCAATTAATAGGTCTGTGACAGCCACATATTCTTCAAATAATGCACATATATCATCCTGCTCATCAATGGCCTTTGCTAACTGGGGAAAATATTTATCTGGAATTTCCTTTTGAAGAAGAGGTGTTGTTTTTGTTTTTGTTTTGTTTTTTTGATGGTTAAACATTTTATTTTCATATTATTTACAGAGTGTGTTTATAAAACAAAAGGAATTTTAGAGGCAGTGTTTAGTATCTTAAGAGACGAAAACATTTTTAATCATTAAAGGCTGTGAACATACACCATCTACTAATTACGGATGACAATGGTTATTAATTAAGAAGTGTTAACTAATTAATTAAGAAAAAGTGTTTTGAAAATAGATGGCTTTTAAAAGAAATTCTCGAATTTTTTTTGCCACATATCATATATAGACTTAGTTTTACCTTGCAAAGAACTATTCAAGTCATTTTTATTTGACATGATATCACACAGAAATGCTACATTCCTACAGAAATCTTCTTTCAATAATTTCCATTGATGATTCTGTTCTTTATAAAATTTAGCTATCTGTTTTCACAGAGATAAAATTTTGGCTAACACCTGTCTCTGCAATAGCCAACATGCTTTAGAATGATAAGGTAAATCCACACTGAATACCTCATCCTTCAGCTTTAGCATGTTAAGAAACTGATGAAGCCGGGTACATTTGCACTAATGTAGTTAACATTACTTATAACTTGTTGCTAAGTGTCACTTAAAATAATAGCTTTAGAACAGAGATTTTCCTGATACATGCAAGATACAATGAAAAGAAATGAGAGCATCTGAATCTATTAATACTTTATTTGTTCAATAAATGCTTAATGTTTTCTTATCGTGGAAGGTGCACTGTCTCTGCACACACTTACTAAATTTACTAAATTCAATCCAACTTCACAACACTTATCTTAAAAGTCTATTCCCCATGTTCTGTTAGCAAAAGTGGCCAAAGCAGGTAAATTTTCATAGCAAAGAAAAACTTCTGATATGACCTGAGTGAAGTATAGACCCTGAACTGAGTCAGTAGTATCAGTTGATTCCTCCAAAGCAACTGAATAATATATAGTTTCCTTTGAAGTATTATATTACATCAAGTTGTTATGTTAAGTTAAAGGCTAATTCATGCTGCTGATCAGTTATGGTCCTCCTTGAAAGAGGCAATTAGTTCTTTTTACTTTGAAACATTATTAGAGTCTAAGCATCCTACAACTTTAACAATGTATTCTTTCACAATTTCTACATCACTGAATGGCTTCCATTTTCCAGAGTATATAAGCTACTTTATAATTTGCTTCAGTGGCATTATTTCCAGGTGTTACTGCTGTTTGAAAAAGTTGCCTTTGCTTTTTCTTTTCATCTTTTAATTTCTGCAATATGATCTTTTGCACCTTTCCCAATTTGAAATTTCTGTGGTCCTTATTAGTGTCATAATGTTGATGAGCATTGAATTTTTTTAACATTGGTATTAAACCATATAGGACTTTTTCTCTCTCGCCAAAACAACAAAGAATGTCTAAAGAGAAAGTGCCCCTGAAGGTAGTCAAAACCATTTTGCATTTAAAATAAGCAACCATTTTACCCATAGAAAACATTAGACAATAATCTTTCCCCTAAGTCTTTCACAGTATGGAACTGGGAACAGTCTTGTATAGTCAGTTGCAATGTGTCTCTATGCCACTGGACTCTGGAAGCTTAAAATTATTACTTTGGAAAGTAGAGTTTAAAAAAAAACACATAATTCTCATCTTTTCCACTAACCAAAATAGAGTCATCAAAGTCTCTAAATTATTGGCTTCTTATACCAGCTTCTCCAGGCTATAAAGTATGCTTCTTGATTAATGGGGGTCAATACTCCACACTGACATAACAGTCAAGGAGAAGTTCAAAGTTACAGCTGGCAGAAATTAAATACTAGGACATAGTTTGGAAATTTCTGTAAACAAACTTAAGAAACAAATTTTAATAAATCAACCCAAGTATATTTAATGAACTCATATAATCTTATTAAGTTAGGGATCTTTTAGTCCGAGTTTTTATTTCATACATAGAAAACAAGAACCAAAAAACTTGAGGTTTGAAGGTTAAGTAACAAGATAATGAACAAGAAAGAATGAGAGGGCCAGGCACGGTGGCTCACACCTGTAATCCTAGCACTCTGGGAGGCCGAGGCAGGCAGATTGCTTGAAGTCAGGCATTCGAAACCAGCCTGAGCAAGAGCGAGACCCCGTCTCTACTATAAATAGAAAGAAATTAATTGGCCAACTAATATATATATAAAAAATTAGCTGGGCATGATGGCACATGCCTGTAGTCCCAGCTACTCGGGAGGCTGAGGCAGAAGGATTGCTTGAGCCCAGGAGTCTGAGGTTGCTGTGAGCTAGGCTAATGCCACAGCACTCACTCTAGCCTGGGCAACAAAGCAGGACTCTGTCTCAGAAAAAAAAAAAAAAAAAAGAAAGAAAGAAAGAAAGAATGAGAAGCCAAACGTTGAAAGTCCAATTCAGAGCATTTTTTTCCTTCTATGTATTTCGATCTATGCACTGTCTGTTCCCCTAACCTAACACCACATGAATGTTTATTAATAAAAAGTAAGGGGTGGGGGGGAGAAGGAGAGATGGGGATGGGGTAGGAAGAAAATGTCTGCCTGTCTTAACAAGAAAAAAATTTTAAAGGATTTTTTATTTAGCACTTTTGAATAGTACCAAAAGCATTACATAAAGAAAGAATTATTATGGGCTGATGTTATCACAAGTTAGTCCTATGATTTTATATTGTTTCCTGCCACTACTTAAAGTGATTAACTAAGTATGATCGCACTATACACCTTTTGCCATATATTTTTAAGCAACCTAATTTTAAAATGTAAAATTTCCTACAGATTACCTTTCCCTGCTTCTTGGAGGTGCTATTTTTTTTTTCCTTTTTCACAAGTAATGCATACAACAATTTTCAAGCATTGAACAACTTCAATGTCTCTACTGTTAAAGATAAAATATAATTTAAAAACTCAATGTTCTCTGTTAATGCTTTTTAAACCATTCCTGTTGTTCAACATAAATTTCTTCCTGATTTTAAATTATAAATTAAAATAAATACCAATCTCATTCATATTATAATGTGAAATTATTCTCTATAGAAGTAATCAATTGGATGTATTTGACAAAGAGTTTATAAAACACTTCTGTAGTTTTCATTCATTCACTACATTCTTATAAAGCATATACATACCATAAGCCAGGCACTGTTCTACACACAGGGTGAGCATAATGTCAAGGTTCCAGCCCTCAAGGAGCTTAAATACCAGTGGAAGAGAAAGATAAACATTCTATATAAATACATATATTTATGTTTAGAATATATATAAACATATAAGTAACTATATGTTTATAAATATATATTATGTATAATATTGTCAATATGTACATATAATATAGTTAATACATAGTATAATTAATATTCAATATATAATGCACAAACATTTCAGATAATGATAAATGAAGTTACAGTAGTCTGGAAAGTTTCCCTAGGCAGGAGAGAATTGAATGATGAGTAAGAAACAACCATGATTTGATTACCTAGGGGAAGAAGAGGATTACAGGGATAGAGAAATTGACATGAAAGGTGGGAAAGAGCCTGGCATATTCAAGGAAAGGAAAGGGGACCAGAATGGCTAAATGGCTAAAATGTGGTTGATGTGATAAATGATACAAGAGAAAGTCACAAATCGTCAGCTGGGCTAATATTTGGCCTCATAAGTCAGGATAACTCAGTTGTGATTTAGTCTTTCCTCCATTAATTTATTTAAAAATAAAATTTTAAGTCTACTATGTTTTGAACACCAAGGACACAAAGATGGGTTAGGATTTCTCCCTTTTTAGGTAGGAAGTATACATGAGCCATCTACCTACTAGTTGCTGTGGCCATTTCTAACAGAGAACTTTTATCAGCTTAGTTAGCATCCATGTAAACCACAATCTGCTGGGGTTTTTTAAAGCTAAACTATTTTAACATTTTTGGGATACTGCCTCACATCAGACTACTGAAATGTTCTGTCTTGAATACCCACCCATTTAATCATGATTACATTTTATAATAAAATTCATCTTAAATTAATCACTCATCATATTGCTATAAATTAGACATTAAAATTGCTCTGCTAATGACAGTATCACCAGTAAGCTGTGATTACTGTAACTAGGACATAATCTAATGTTTTTAATCTGTCAGATGAAAAATTTACCCCTATCCATACAAAGGGAGAGAGATAAAGGGGGAGATGGGAGAGAGAGAAAAAAACACACATATTGCTCTCACATTCATATAGAATCCTAAAAATAATTTATTTCCTTCAGGGGCCACAGAAAATTGTATATACCTATCATCCTAACATATAATTTAGATGTCACAGAAAGTGACCTAGAAAGCAGCAAAATAATTTGGAATCCATAGTTTACATTTCCACATTTGCCAAAGGGAGATTTTGACACATCATTTAGCCAATAATAAAAGAAAGATATTCTAGCTATATTACTTTTGATAAATGCTAAGATGTACCTGACAACATATTTCTGACAGTTTCTTTAGAAGTTAGTGCATAAAACTAGTAAGATGTTTCACCAGACTTCATTGTAAAATATAATTCTAAAAAAAAAAAAAACCACATACACATTACATAAAATGTAGCTTTCCTCTCTCTTTCATCTACACGTCAAACACAATTTATTGAAAGACAAAATACAAACTACTATTAAGATAGCATATTTTAGAAACTAGTCACAAATTATATCAGCAGATTGCCTTTGAAGGTTTAAAGGAGAAAAAATAGCCTAGTTGTTTCTATTTTAATCTTCCTCTAATCTATTAAACTAGAATTTTGAATTGGCAGAAGAGTCAAATCTTTAGAGAGTAAGTATTTTGTAACTGATAACATTTATAGTTGTAGGGGAAAATAACCAAATTCTCTACTGCACTTGGCAGGGAATCAATTCTCATAAAGTTTAATATGCTTTAGGCTTGTTATGGTGTTGGTATTTAAGAGTAAGAAGGAGTATTAGGTTCTTCAAACAAGTTTACCCTATGAAAATCCTGTGTACCTAGGCCCCATGATTCAAAATTAACAGTGTTATACAATAGCTCTCTTGAAAGAAGTAGTAGAGCAACCAGATTGCAGATTATCTTAATATATTCAAAATGTATGGAGTAATAGAAATACACTGGTCTGGGAAACAATTGACTTGTGTTCTGCATATTAAAAAAATACATTTCAGTATCATCTGCCTATCACCTGCACCAAAATCTTCTGATCTAAACCCAAGCCTTCTCAACCAATTGTGGGAATAAAGCCTAGAATCTGGTATATCCTCATTTTTAAGAATCAATACCCTATAATTTGCAGTTTCCTGATCTGTTAAATGATTTGGGTGATTAACATTTTATGGCTTATACATTTTTGTATGATGTACTATTCTAAACACATCTGAGTAGCTCCTGCACATATCAAGGAAGACATTTAGTTATATAGATGGAGTTTCAACAAATAGGACAATAGCAAACCTAGTAAGACAGAGATCCTGGGATGCAGATCATGGGGTTTTGAAAGTTCCATTGATCAATAAAGGGTTAAGAACTCATTTTATTGAGAGCCTTTTATGAGCACTTCAACTAATGTTCTTCTCTAAACATGGGGCATTCAAAAAATAATGCAACTATAACTCTTTTCCATACACGGGGGTTTCAGAGTCACTTGCTAGATTCCCATTTTTGACTGATAGGAGTACGTGACCTAAACTAGCATCAGCACTCCATTTTTTATGTATGGGATTGCACTGTCTTCTCTGCTTAGAATTTTGATATCGCCACTGGATGGGCCTGCAGAGCACACTAGTCTTGGTGGCATTTGACATATTTCACTCCAGCTTTCTTCAATGACTCTAGTGAATAAAGATTTCCTTAACTGCAGATAAGGGGAATCAATAGCATTTTTTCTTCAATGACTTTGTGCTAATAAACTGCTCAGCTACCACTTAGTATTACTCTGAAGAATTATAAGGGATGATGGGCTAAACGTTTGGAACTCAATATCCAATCTCTTCTTGATAAAAAATTTAATTATGACTTGTTAATCATAAATGGAATTATTTACATGATGCATTTACTATTTAAGAAAAATGCAGTATTAGTATTCTTAAATTTCTTAAAATGTAATAAAAAGTCATTTGCATTGCTTCTCTAAGACATCAAAAAATATCTACTAGAACACTGAGGAAAGACACGTTAACATGATGTACATCAAAGCTAATTGAGGTTTAATTTATTAAAAACAGAATTTATAGGTTTAATTTTTAAAAATTAACATTTTTAATTATAGGTTTAATTTAAAAAGAAAACAATTGCTACATGTTGTCAGATATGGTAACATAAACTATTCCTGACAGTTTGTGAATTAGTTTGTCAAAATGAAGAAGACGTAAAGGATTTCTAACACCATTTGGTTCTTAAACTTACCTTTATTTTTAAAAGTACATATATACTCAGTCTACTGGCACCCATTGGGAACTTATATCTTGGGCATGAGGCAAGGCAATGAAGACACAAAAGTAAATTCTTACCTTTAAAAAGATCCCAAAGGAGAGAGAGACACTGATATGCAAGCAGGTACACTAAATGTGATACCTAATGACTAACAGTTTGAATGAGGTGGTGTGGGATGACAGAGAAAGAAGCAACTGCTTGGTGAGTGAGAGTATATCAGAGAGGCAACAAGTGAGGCCATCTATTTCTGTATCAACAATTCAAATGATGCTGGACTGTAACATCTTACTGAAGTTCTGACAACACTTTCTTACAATATTCCATTCCTCATGCCTAGCCCCTCAACACAGTGATGGACTGATGATCCTTCATGTAGGTCATGATTCAATAACCAGAAAAATACATCTCATTTTTGGTTCAACAGATAAATAACAACTGCTTTATTTTTATTCTCCATCTTTTAAAGCAATTCACTATTAGTGATATCTGGAATTAAATTTTTAATTTTCTTACTTCAAAAAAATAAATTAACATTATGATAATGAAGTTTGTTTTTTTTCCCCACAGGCTGTCATGTTAGTTTCACTGTGTATATTACATATTTTCAAACAAGAGTATTTTTGCCTTGCCAGTTTTCGATAATCAAACTTTAAAAGCCATATGTTTTTTTGCTCAAATATCATTTACTCAGTCATTCAGTTTATTCAGAAAAGCATACAGCATCCTATTTTTTGTCCTGTATATCAAATAGGTCAAAGAGTGAAAGTGTCGGCTATCAGAGTCACAACATATTTCATCTAGACACAATTTTATATACTGCTTTAGCCTAAAGGGAGTATGATAGCAAGGATCAGACATGTATGGCTAAAAGCAAGATTTCACACATATATTTATAGATCAGGCATGTTAAAGTTAAAGGTGCTTGACAACTAGAAGTATATAATTAAATTTCACATTTTTCCATCATGTATCCTTTCATACATTTCTTCTTATCCAACTCTATTCCATTTTGATTAATAATAAATAGTAAACAAATCTAGTATTTTATTATTTCAATACCTAGTTCAAAACATCCATTTGTTAGATATCACCTCTAAGCATCATCTGATGAATTAAAGTTTACGACAGGGTGTCTTTCATACTAGACAAAGAAAAGTGACTCTGTAAATATCATGACAGCAAAAGCAGAAGTTTTTGAAAATAAACAGTTGGAGCCCTAGGGTGCTATGGAATTTCAAAGATGACATGGAACAGGGACCAATCCAACCTGTCAGAGAACCACATCTCTCACTCCAGATTTAAGAAAACAATCTTTTATACATTTTTTGCCTTTAGCTTCTATATTGATTTAATATAAAGAAAAGTTTCTGTTAATTTAGTGAAATGTTTGAAAAAATCACTGGATAAGGAATTCATTAATAAAGTGAACATGAAGGAAAAATTAATTGGGGGATACAAAATAAAGTTGAGGGATCCAGGAGGGAAGGAATGCTAGTTAGACAATAAAACATCCTGTTGAAAGTGGAAGATATAAGAATATTGTTAAAAACTGCTTCATTAATGTTTGTTGCTACAAGTTGAGATAAGATTTCTGAGTTTCTCCAGGTAATGCATGACATTCTAATTAGTCTGTGATGTCCCAGTCACTGGTGAATTTGTATCTTGTTCCATGCTAAATAACAATATAACCTATTCATATTAGATGGGAAAGCCCAGACCTATTTCTATATATCAATGGATACTATATCCTTCCTAACACCTGGAAGTATAAAAAAAGGTAATGTGCATTTTATGTAGTTCTTATCTGTAGTACTATTGTATTGCCACAAATGTGCTTCTGCTTGTGATTGCAAAGTCCAGTGGGGAAATGTCAAAAGAAATCAAGGCCTTGACACATGATCTGCATGAGTTATCCTTTCATAAAGGATGTCTGTTTTGAGGAAATTTTGTTATTATTCCAGATGGCAGTACTGTCATCTTGGCCACACCACATGTAGCACATTCAGGAATTATTCACTGTGTCTGGTGGCCTGGAAATGATTCTGCTATTGAAAAGACTATAACGAAGTGTCAGCATATGCCAAGCTATTCAGCACTGTCCTCCAAAAGAACTTCTTTTCCCATGGGAAGTGACTAAGAAGTTTTGGTCAACAATCCAAATTTCTTTCACCAGACTTTTAAAAAGGAAGACCTTCAATGTGTTGATCTTTTGCTTGGCTCAGAGGGAACCTAGGTTCATGTCGAACGCAGCTATGACTACATTATAAAACACTAGTAGTCAGGTACTGTAATTGAATTTAAATAATTTGTGGATAAAAACATTATACAACTGATCAATGCTATTTGTCGTAATAATGAGAAGCATCTTGAGGTTCATCTAGACTATTTCTATTTAGGAAAAAATAATATTTACTGATCTTAGTGTTAACCATCTTACATGTATTATTTCATTATTTGAGCTGAAATGCTGAGACTTTTGTTAAGCCTATGAAGTTGAAAGGAGATGAGTACTTTTTCCTATGTGAGGTCACAAATTTTTGTTATGTAGCATTCAAACTGCAATGATCTCAGGGTGCCATAACTATGTTGACTGATTTCAATGATCTCTCTTTCATGGTGACTTAACAATAGCAAAACCATTAGAAATATCCACTCCAATGTCCTTTGACATTGGATTTTCAGCAATACTTCTCAATATATCATCAGAATCATAAAATGAAGGCATATTTTCACAGGTCAGTTAAAATAATGTAAATGAAGACATCTACTAATTTTATACACAGAGATCCTCTGACATATGTATACCTAATGTATCAGTTAAAAGCTGAAATGGAATTTGGAATAAGGGCTGTAGAGTATTTGAAGAGCAGGAGAGGAGGCTGCTGTGATTTAATCCTGATTGGCAAAATTTTCCTTTGTCATTTATTGAGGTTTAGTTTTGTCATTTTAGTTGCCTGAATTTATAAACTAGAGGAAAAGAGTAGGGATTTTCACAGGCTTCTGAAGGAGACAGACATATAAAATGATTACAATAAAATATCACAGAGACTGTGCTGGAAGATGTAGAGAGAAGGCACAAAGAGAAGAGCACAAGATTATAATGAAAGATGGAGTTTAAGAGGTAATTATCTCACCATGGACAAAGAATGAATGTGGAGGAGAAATGTAGAAGTATACACAGTGGCAGAGGGAAGTGTAAAAAAAATAATAAAAGCCTAATCAGAAGACAAATGAAAATTCAACCATTTTCCATAAGACAGGAAAACTCTAAGGTTCTACATAACACATAATTCCAGGATAGTTTCTAAGATTTGCTATTTTAAGCTCAAAGCCTTAAAAAGTTATTTAGCATTAATCAGTAGATAGATTAAATGGGTAAGTTTTGACATGAGATCCAGTAGAAGGTAATTACTGGTAAATAACGAATAGAGATTTCTAAAAGTTGTTGTGCATTTAACAATCTGTTTCAAGTGCCAGTAGTCTGTAGCTGTCAATGATTTTCTACCAAAGCAGTATTTAGAGCACTGAGCTTTCAAGATTTAAAAGAAAATGAATCAAGGATTTATTTACTTGCAGTTACTATCTAAATAATTGCATTTGAGGATAACTAAAACTGCATTAGAACACTTAGTTATAAAAAAAATGTACCCACAACAACTTAAATTTATGCTGATTATGGTGTTTTCTAGGAGACAGTTTATCAAGCTGCAAAATACCAGAAAACTGTCACTTTCCATTTGACAATGGCAATAGGAGAACATTCTCGGCATTATAACTGGTGATGGCACAAGAAACTCTGGGAATATTAAAGTGCTTAACAAAATAGTGCTACATGTCACATTTTTACTTTGGATTTCCAAAGTAAAACATGGGAGCAAGCATAAGAACATGCTAACTAGTATAAGTTTAAAAATCAGAGCACAGCTACTAGAGACCAAATACAAAGACTAATTTTTACTTTGTAAAAAACACCACCATCAACAACAAAACCTGATTATGTCCAAGTGAATGCTAGAATAAATTTATATCACAAAATCAGAATTGTTATTATATGAAATTTTTTATTTAACTATTACCCATGCCCCCTTTTGTGAGCATAGCTGCTATTCAAATAAATTATTTAAATCCTTAATCTCACCCATAATTGCCTTCAGTTTGTTAAATAATTTGTGTAATACATTTCTGATTTGGGGCGGGATAGCAAAGTGTGAGGTAAATATAATTAGAGTGAAGATTATAGATGGAAGTTTTGCCAAGATTGAAATAATTTTCCAGAAATGTTAGAAAAGGTCTGCAATTAATGTGAAGAGAAGTTTTAAATGTCCAGGTTACCCCTAGCCTGTGAAAAAATATATCCAAGCCCCATAGGACAATTCTGCTAGGACATCAGTCATTCTTTCAGTATTTTCTGAGCACCCATTATGGATCAGGAGTTAGGTTAAAACCTGGAGATACATCGATAAATGAGATCGAACAAGTTCTGGGATCTTATATTCTGGTGGGAGACAAATAATAAGCAAGTAAACAAGCAATTAAGATCATTATAGCAAGTAATAAGAGACAGAAAGTAAATAAAGAGGAAGATGGCCAGGGAGTAACTGGGCTGACCATTTGTAATGTTGCAATGAGCTGGGAACGTAAAATTCAAGCTTAAACCTAAAGAATGAGACTATAAATGAGCTTTAAGATTAGTCTTATTAAAATCTTAAATAATATAAGTTTGCTTTCATTTCCTCCTTTAAGACACATTTATTGAGCATCTATTTTGTGTAAGCAAGCAAAGGTTAGGTGTCAGGAATGCAGCTGCGATGAAGTCAGACCGGGACCTGCTATTACCATGCACGTAGCTTAAAAAGGAAGCAGAAAAGCAATGACAATAAAGATAGTGATTATTACAATGATGACTACATTAGGTGCTATGACAACTATTATTAACCTAGTATGAGAAAAACAACATGTTCAAAGGAAATTTGCTTCAGTTTACAGGATTCTAAGATGGCCCAGGATTTTCTTCCCACTGATGCACATGCCCTGCATAATCCATGGGACTATGTGTTTGATAGATTTATTCCTATGACTGGATTATATTATATGGCACAGTTAACTTTAAGATAGGGAAATTATCAGAATGAGCCTGACATAATGTCATGAGTCTCTAAAAAGTTACTTCTCTGAGTTCTAACCTCCAGAACTGTGAATAAACAGACACTGTTTTAAGTTGCTAAATTTGTGATCATTTATTACCAGCAATAGAAACTAATACAGATGTAGATAATAATGACAGGTCTTGCTCAATTAAAGTTAAGTATAGTCATATTTTAATAATCTAGGACTGATGGCTTGAAATAGGTAGAAGTGATAAATAAGGAAAGGTCTATTGACTTAGAAATAAAATGCTTGGTACTCTCATAAATTCATAACTCTATTTAAACGTAACACTTTATATTATCCCTTTAAATGTTTGTATTTCTCATCTGATCCCTGCCCCACACACTTCCCTAAACTATTAGCTCTTTAAAGAAGTTATTGTACTTAGCACATTTTCTGATACATATAAATATATACATATATATATAGCATAATAAAAACATTTTTTCCTATTGCTTGCCATTTAATAAATATTTAATATTGACAACTACCATCCAGGTGTGTATAAGGTTCAGGGGAAATAGCAGTCACAACAGGGAGAAGCAGGAACAAAATGAAGGTCTTACTCTCATGAAGATTCCATACTTGTTGATAGAATGAATGAATAAATAAATAAATAGATGAATTAATCACTTTTCTACCCACTTTCAAGCCATACCTTAGTTTTTAACTGCCATTTTCAGAAGTTAACATTTCATAGATAAATTTTAAGAGAAAAGGTGAAAACTGCTGACAGTTTATAGCTGATCTCCCAGGTTTTGCACACTCTTACTCTCTTTATAGGCAATGTTTACTTTGAAATGCCATCAAATCTATCATTGTAATAGCAAAACTCTGCCTTTTTCCTGGCTTCCAAGGGCTTTCACAAATCATAGTCTAACAACTACAATCCAAGCTCTGAGTACAAAGTAGGAAATAAAGTTAAATCACTTTTCGAATTCTATACATGGACCAGTGTTCTGAGTAAGCAATGCATTATAAAAATTGATGTTAACAAAGAGAAAGCTGACCAGTGCTGCACCTTAGCAAAATTGTTAGGTGGACACAATGTTCATTTGTCACCTCTCACCTTCTCTTCAACTCTATGTAGTTGTTGAGTATAAATTACAATGTTGAGTTTTGCCATTTGTAAAGTTTGTAATCTTAGATAAAAAATTTAACTTCTCTTGACCTTAGTTCTGCATAAAAATGTCATATTTTTGGTTTGTTATGAGAATTACATGAGATGATATTTTTGAAATACTTAGTATGATTATTACATTTTTCATCTTGCCAATAGTTCTCAAATTGAGGCAGATTTGCCCTCAGGATTTTTGCCAATATAGGAGATATGTTTGATAGTCGTGAATACAGGGATTCTAATGGCATGTACTGGGTAGAAGCCAGAAATACTATTTCCTAAGCAAGAGGTATTAGCAAAGATGTTATGATATATAGAACAGATCCCCACAATTAAGAATTTTCTGTCAGCAATATCAAGACTGAGAAACTCTGATCTAGGCAGCCATGTTGCTGGTATCAGCAGAAATTTATTTTCTACATATCTGAATTTTTCTTTCTCATTGTTCCTTATGAAGCCCTTCATTTCCTTTGTAAAGATATCAACTCTCCAATTAATGTGTCATTCACTCTTACTTGTACGTTGGATCTCTTAGTATTGTTTGAATTTTTACAAGGTGTACTTGGAAATACAATCAAAAGAAATGAATCTCAGGTTATAATTTTCAGTTCTAGAAGAGGACTAGGAAGAAGAGGGGTTTCATTTTGGATTTGTTGTTGTTGCTTTTGTTGTTGTTAATTCTTTAAAATAACAGAATACAGGCATACCTTGGAGTCAGGTTTGGTCCAGACCACATCAATAAAGGGAATACCACATAAAGCATGCCATAAGAAGTTTTGGGTGTCCCAGTGCTTGTAAACCTTACACTTACACTATACTGAAGTCTACTAACTATGAAATAGCAATATATCTAAAAATATACATACCTTATTAAAATACTTTATTGCTAAAAAATGCTAGCAATCTTCTGAGCTTCCAACAAGTCATAATCTTTTTTGCTGGTGGATGGTCTTACCTTGATGTTGATGGCTATTGACTGATCAGGGTGGTGGTTGCTAAGGTCAAGATAGCTATCACAATTTCTTAAAACAGGGCAACAATGAAGTTTACTGCCTCAATTGACTCTTCTTTTCATGAAAAATTTCTCTGCAGCATGCAATGCTGTTTGATAGTATATTATTGATGATAGAAAGCCTTTCAAAATTGAAGCCAATCCTTTCAAATCTTCCAGTTTCTGTATCAACTAAGTTTAGAATGTTCTAAATCCTTAGCTGTCATTTCAACAATGTTCACAGAATCTTCATCAGGAATACACTCTATCTCTAGAAACTGCTCTCTTTGCTCATTCATAAGAAACAACTACTCAAGTATTCAAGTTTTATCATGAGATTATAGCAACTCAGTCACATATTTAGGATCCACTTCTAATTCTTGCCATTTCCACCACATCTACAGTTACTTCTACTGAAGTCATAAACGACTCAAAGTCAACTTCTTCCAAACTTCTGTTCATGTTGATATATTTTACCTCCTCCCATGAAGCACAAATTTTCTAAGTGGCATTTAGAAAGGTGAACCCTTTCCAGAAGCTTTTTGATTTGCTTTGTCCAGATTCATTAGAGGAATCACTATCATGCCAACTATTGTCTTACAAAATGTATTTCTTAAAAAAAAGACTTAAAATTTTAAATTACTCCTTGATCCATGGGCTACAAAATAGATGTTGTGTTAGTAGACATGTAAACAACATAAACCTCCTTGTTTATCTCCATCAGAGTTCTTGGGTAACCAGATATACTGTCAATGAGCAGTAATATTTTGAAAGGAATAGTTTTTTCTGACCACCAGTTCTAAAAAGAGGGTTTAAAGTATTAAGTAAACTATGCTGTGACAGATGTACTGTCATTTAGGCTTGGTTGTTTCATTTATAGAACACAGACAGAGTAGATTTAATATAATTCTTAAGGGCCCTAGGATTTTCAGAATGGTAAATGAGCATTGGCTTCAACTTAAATCATCAACTGTGTTACCCCCTACCAGGAGAATCAGTCTGTCCTTTGAAGCTTTTAAGTCTAACCTGACCTTGATTTCTCTTCTCTAGCTATTGAAGTCCTAGACAGTATCATCTTTCAATATAAAGTAGTTTTGTTTACCTTGAATATCTTTTGATTAACATAGTCACATTCATCAATGACCTTAGTTAGCTTTTCTGGATAACTTGCTGAAGCATCTACTTCAGTACTTGCTGCTTCACTTCGCACTTTTATGTTATAGAGATGGCTTGTTTCCTTAAACCTCAAGAACCAACCTCTGCTATATTCCAACATTTCTTCTGCAGCTTTCTTAACTCTCTCAACCTTTGCAGAATTGAAGGGAGTTGTAGCTGTTTAATCTTTTATCCAGATCACTAAAACTTTCTCCTTGTCAGCATTTAGGGTGTTTAGCTTTCTTAGCCTAATGTTCACTGGAGTAGCACTTTTAATTTCCTTTAAGAACTTGTCCTTGGCATCCAAAACTTGGCTAACTGTCCGGCATAGATTTTGGCTTATTTCAGCTTTTCACATTCCTTTCCCACTAAGTTTAATCATTTCTAGGTTTTGATTAAAATTGAGAAATGTGGGACTCTTCCTTTCACTTGAACATTCAGAGACCATTGTAAGATTATTAATTGGCTTAATTTTAATAGTGCTGTGTCTCATGGATAGGGAGGTCCAAGAAAAGGAGAGAGATGAAGAGTAGCAGGTCAGTGGAGTAGTCAGAACACATGCAACATTTATTGATTACATTTACGGTCATATACGAGAACAGTTTGTGGTGCCCCAAAGCTGTTATGATAGTAATATCAAAGATCACATGTCATTATAACAGATATATTAATAATGAAAAACGTTGAAACATTGTACAAATAACCAAACTGTGACATGGAACATTAAGTGATCAATGTTGTTGGAAAAATGGCACCAATGGACTTGCTCAACTTAAGGTCCCCATAAACTTTCAATTTGTAGAAAATTCATTACCTGAGAAACACAATAAAACAAACTGCAATAAAATGAGTATGCTTTTACTGGTGAGAAGTTAACAATCTCTGTACATAAAACTATCTACAAGATGTTGAAGAAGAAAAGCTTTAGATAATGTCTCTAATGTATCTGATAAGATGTTCCTAGGAGGAAAGCTTCTGCTTCATAACAATGACACTTTAACTTAAACTTCAGTAGAAAAACCTTCATTGCAATCCAACAGTAAATCATTATCTAAGTAAATTCTTTGTTACTGATTGTCTTTCTCAATAATGATTTCAGAACTACTGTTCCAAAAATAGTACTATTTTTAGAAAAACAATACTACTGGAAGTGCAAGAGAAACACACACAGCTTTACTTGTATTTTTGACCCTGTAATTCTTTCCTAGGGTGTATTTGCCATTATATGGGAAATTAGACGGTTATTTACACTCCAGGCTATCGGCATAGTGTTTAACTTTGAACATATTGCTTATTAAGCATGGAAAGACCAAACATAAGGGTAAGGGTGGAAGAGCTGGAAAGGGAGGTAGAGAGTGTGGGAAATAATGGCTTGATATTAAATAGAGGATACAGAAATTCAGATGAAGAGAAAGATAAGAATGAAAATACATTAACAGAAAAATATTGCATGCAAATATTTGGTGAAAAAAGCAAGGAAGAAGGAACACTCAAATCTATTGCTTAGTTCTTGAGCCTGAATCTCTCTAAGGATCCAGCTGCATTTAAAAGAAATTAGTAACACAGGAGTAGAGTTACAGATTACCAACTAAGAATCAGTGGAAGAAAAACTCTAACTTGGAGGAAATACTGCTTCACACTTTCTAGCAATAGTTCTAAACTATTTAATATCTTTTATGAGGAGCTTTATCTAGTTATTTTAAATTGTTCCAATGAAATGTTTGAAATACTATGTGACATGATGCAACCTTAAAATAGTATGGAATGTTTATAATACACAGTGAGTGAAAACAATCATTTTACATTTTTATGATTAAAATTAGAAAAATGCTAATATTTTATATCTTCTTGTACTCTTTTGATCTCTATGATGATATTTAATTCCAAAAAAAAATTCCCTTCTGGATAAAAATAACTCACGCTTATGAAGCAATCAATCCATTGTTAAGCAAAAAAGTATGTGTTAATTTTAATTAAGTTCTATAAACAACAAAAATGGTGATTTTTTAATTTCCATAAACTGATCAATTTTATTTGATCTATATTTCCAAGACCATTACATGAATTTAATCTTTGAATATTTGTAACATTTATTTTGTTTTATTTGTAGAAGATTGAATTACAATATCAGTGATAGATTTGAAGGACTGGAATTAAGTAAACCATGTCACATGCAGAATCATAAACTAACAAAGGCATCTTGGAAAACCATGTTCACATGAAGTGATTGAATCCATTAGTATATAATATATATTTATATATCATATGCAAACACTTATAATTTCAACAATAAAAATAGTAATATTGAATAATCAATTTTTTTTATCTGATGTACAAGGCTATTCTGCTTGAAGACAAAGACAGGGACCACCTACTTCTTTCTTGCCCCTATGCTGTGGTTTCAAGAAATTTTTTTATCTGTACAGAGACATGTAGAGGAAAGAACTTAATTGACAAGTAAGATACAGCTCATTAAGTCAGTCATCTTTACACTACAGTGAATAGGACATTCATTTGTCATTCTGTCACTAAGCAGCTGTAAGAGGTAGTTTCAAAATGCTGGATTTGGGACATCCAAAAAGCTTACAGTTAATTCCATACAGTTATAGTTTCAAAATGCCTTCTTATAAAGAATAACTTAAAAGTGGGAATAAAAGTCATGCCAGAACTTTTAATGAACAAAGCCAGTTTGGTGAGTATAATTTATATTTAAATTTTTATCTTTTAAACCATATGTAGCAAACACAAAATAATATTTGCTTTCCAAATGGGTATTCCAAGCAAGAGCTAAAAGCAGAATACTCAATATCATTATGGCAAAGACAGTGACAAAAAATAAGGTGCTATTTTATAAAGTACAAACTTTCAATCTTTATTTTCTACATACTTGCATTATTGAAATTGATTTTGAAAACTCATGTACTTTACTTAGGAAATACTTTACCAGCATATTTTCTTCCTTTGTTTATAAACATTTATTATTGTGTGAATATTTTAAAAATATATTTAAATTTTACTTTTTCTGAATTTCAAATCATCTAATTTACTTAGATTCTAATTTGATTTAAAGTATCCACAATACACACATATGCAAACACATACCATAACTTTGTCCAGAAATTGAAATGCTCTACACGTCCATCCTTAAATTAGCTGTTCTTATATACTAGCTGTATATAAGAATATCATTCTATGTTCCTCAGGAACAGACAAGCATATATTGTCATGGCTTCCTCAATAGATGTCTCTGCCCCTGAAGTGGTCTTTTCCAAGTTTTACAGCATGGAATTCAGAAGGAATGGGAAGTCAATTATATGGTTTCTCCTAAAGATAAGGAAGTAGTAACATGTCTTCCACTGGACTAAATGTCCTGTTGGGCACCAGGAAAATACAGCTCATTAATGCAATCAGTTAGTTGTTAATTAAATGATGGCAAATACTACTAGTTTTCTACTCTCATATCTGTTTCCCTGTGTGTTTTAGTATATGGACATTCAAAATAATGAATTTTATCCCCAACCTTTCTTTGTTGTTAGGGATGATGAGGTGATGCCACATGATGAGAAAAGAAAGGACCAAAGAATTCCGGTCCTTGACACCATGGAGCTTTCACACCATCTCAGATCTCCTACTTCTGGTCCTATATGCTGTTTAAGCCACTGGTAATATTTTATATGTAGAAAGGATAGGAGTTGCATATATTCAAACCTAACTTTAATTGATTGATTCAATAACATGCTACAGTTGAAATGTATCCATTTAATTATGAATCAGGACAGGCTCTGGCAAAAAAAAAATCACACCTTTTTATTTCATATTTCATAGAATTACAATTTTGATGAGATAACCTATCATGTCAAAAAAAAAGATGACAGAAATTAATAATAGGAATAAATAAATGTAGATAAATACTATTTTAACAGAGTAAAAGGAGAGCTTTAAGTTTCCCATGAGGTTGGAGAAGGTAAATGTAATAGATAAAGGCGTAAATCATTTTCAGACAAAAGAAACAGCTCTCACTTATTCATTTATTCATCCATATATATATTCAATAGGAATTTATAATGCACTTATGAGTGTTTATAGCCATGTTAGTCAGTTTCGTCTTAATCATTTATTTATTTGACATTCCTTTCATAGTACATTTTGCCACTCCCTGTGCCATCCATTAGATCCTGTAAGCCTTGCAATACTTTGTGAGCCATTTTACAGATAAAGGAACCCAAAGGTCAGTGAACTTGAAACAGCGTGTTCAAAGTCACTCAGCTAAAAGTGGATAAACAAGGCTTCACCACAGTCTATGATTCTAAAGTCTGTGCAATATATCAGTATCACAGATGTGCCCTTGCTCCTAAAAAGTTCACATTTTGGCAGAGGAGACCAAGCACACACATTAATAGAATGTAAATACCGGCAGAAAAAGTATAAAGTATTTACAGTAGAGCAGAGAATGGCTGATTCTTCTTAATGGGTTCGTGGTGGGAAGGCATAAGTTCACAAAATAAGTAACAATGAAGATGAAACTTTAAGGAAGTGTAAGAATTCACAAGGCACAGGATGAGACAATGACAATTCTGAGCAGAAGGAAGAACATGTGGAGAGAGGCAAAGAGGTGTGAAATAACATGGCTCTTCAGAATATTTCAGTGTGGTTGCAACAAAAAGTTTGCTATGAGGAGCTAAGGAGAAATGGTGCAGAAATCCCAGCAGGGGGACTTTCAAGAAGGAGGGAATGGCTGATGGAATCTGTGGCCAGGCAGAGTTTAGTAAACATGAGGACTGAGGAAAGGTCATTGCATTTGATGAGGAAATCCTATCAAGGAGTATGTGTGTGGGGTGGGGACTGAAGCAGTAATGGGTGAAAGTAGAGACGCTGATATTTTAAAACATTTTGGTGCATTCATTTTTAGCAATTAATTTAAAATGGCTAAAGATTCTTAAAATATTTGTTATTAATATAATACCCCCAGGGCATGATGGTGGTAGTTATATTTTAAGGGTAGAAAACAGTTCAGCCCATCTGGGGCAAAGGAGCTAGTGTGGAGGAAGATGCAGAAAGATTATTAATGGTTCAGCTTCCTGGAGGAGCAGGAAGGGAAAAGCAGAGACAGCACAGATGGAGATCACAAACTTCAACTGGCTACAGCATGTATTCAGCTGAGAAAAAGAGAATTTTCTCTAATAAACAGAAAAGAAAAGAATTATCTCTAGTAAGCAGAAATTTTGAGGGATGAAAAGATTCTACTGATTAGTATAAGTTAAAGCAAATGAGTTGAAGACAATGACAAATGTTTTGCTATAACTGCTCCAAGGAATTTAAAAGTTTTAAGAAAAAAAGTAAAAGCATAGGCCGGGCGCGGTGGCTCACGCCTGTAATCCTAGCACTCTGGGAGGCCGAGGCGGGCGGATTGCTCAAGGTGAGGAGTTCAAAACCAGCCTGAGCGAGACCCCGTCTCTACCATAAAAATAGAAAGAAATTAATTGGCCAACTAATATATATAATATAAAAATCAGCCGGGCATGGTGGCTCGTGCCTGTAGTCCCAGCTACTCGGGAGGCTGAGGCAGCAGGATCGCTTGAGCCCAGGAGTTTGAGGTTGCTGTGAGCTAGGCTGACGCCACGGCACTCACTCTAGCCTAGGCAAGAAAGCGAGACTCTGTCTCAAAAAAAAAAAAAAAAAAAAAAAAAGTAAAAGCATGACCAAGCAGTGTTGAAAGTCCAACTAATATTGTGAATAAAAAATATACATTATACAAACACTGATGGGCAATACACATACTAATGTGGAATAGTAATTGACTGGAATAAAAATGTGGACTTCATTTTCACTGTTGAGATAATGAGCAAAAGGATTTTCTTTTTCCTGACATCATCCCAAGAGAGTTGTCTTCCTAGCCCAGGCTTTTTCATTTATGTGTTGCCAGCCAAAGACAGCAACTGGAAGCTCATAAAAGACAAGGTGCTGAGTGTGTGCTTTGAATGGTGTAGGTGGAATGCAAAGATATGGACACTTTCAACCTTGGGGTGGGCAGGCAGGATGGGAGTCTGCCTCCTCTGCATGACAGAGAAAATTACTTTCCATGTGATCCATGGTCTGTGAAAGTACTATAAAATGCTATCACACAAGTTTCAGTGGGAAGCATAGAGTGATTGTGGAAGACTGTTGCTACAAGTGGAGTAGGAGGAACTGGACCCACTCTAGAATAGAGAACTGTGCTTATCTCATAGTGAGGAGGGATACCTGAAGATGAGCAGTATTGGAAATTTCAGCTGGAGACTGGAACCTGTGCCAGTGGAAGCAGTACTAGTGAAGGGATAGGTCTTCTTGGTTTATGGAAGACTGGGAGTGTGTGTGTGTGTGTAAAAGGGGTAGGAAGACACTAATGGTGTGGCTTAGGGAAAAATCCTGAAGGACTGAATGAATGAAAGGGATTTACTACTCCTAAAAGAACAATATTTTAAGGCTTGGACAAAGCACTGACCATGATGTACTCAGTGCAAACTCCCCCATTTTCCAAATACCATATGAAAACTCTTCTCCAGAATTTAGTAAACCTTAGGGATGGTGAAAGATCTCATAAATATACACAAGATGCAATTCCAGAAACCTGTGGTAAGTAGAAGTAGAACCAGATTTATCTACTTGTGAAAATAAAATAGGATATTTCTTCCCAAATGTTATGGATCAAATTCATATTCCGGCTCATACAGACAAATGTTTTTGTTTACAGCAAGTTTTTATAGACAAATTTCTCTTTTACACATCTTCATCCTACCTTACATGCCACAAATACACACACACACGGAGAACATAGCTGTTCCTCTCTTTTTTTAAGAATTAGTGTTTAATTTGCTTATCATTGTGCCTACACTGAATATTTTAATAATGTTTTTCATGCAACTTAAAGCTGTGACCAAAAGCCTGGTCGTTTCCCAGCTGCACAGACTTAATCACTTTATATAATTACCACTCTTTACAAATTCCTACACAAAAGGACTCTAAATCTTTAGAATATTATTCCTTTGGGTGACCTCAGGACACTTAATGTGTTCTTTTGCAAAGAAATTGCTCCTGTTTTGATTCATTCTTGTTTTGTAAATGGCCATTACAAAGTCAACATACTTTTCCACTTGCATTCCTCTGTAGGCAGGAACTTAGGTCTCACTCTGACCTCAGCTTAGTAGCTACTCACCTGGAAATATTATGTACTCTTATGATCTGTGATGGGGAGCATGAAATTATGAATTTATGTTACTGATTCACTAGAGAGTTGGACAAATGTCTTCAGTGCTATGCAACAAAATTTCTCCTTAAAATTTGTGTACTATGTTTGATATCTCTTTTGCATGTTAAACATTACCTAAGTAATTTCTCTTAATAGATATTTTAGATGTATTATTTGATTATACAGAAGAAAAAGCTATTCGAAGCTATTATATGAGTTATTAAATGATAGACTGGATATATTATTTTAAATAATTCTATAATACTGAATAAAAAATAAATACAATGAAGTACAAACTGAATTCTCTTAATGCTTTACTATGCATTTTGAATGAATTGTATTTATCTTTACTTTATTCTTCCAATTTGTTTAATGGAAATGTTTTCCCAGTGTAGTAATGGTTAAAGTACAATGCTATATTTATTCTTTCTTATAACCATCAAGAGAAAGCACATTATACATTGTCAAAAGCAAATGATTTTGAATTGCTAATTTTGCTTATAAACTATCTTGGCTGGCTTGCTAATATTTTAGGTCTTCCAGTAAACCACAAGGATATACTGAGGTTATTATCACATGGCATTAAAAAAATCATGAAGCCAGATTTGATATCATTAAAGATATTTGTTTTTTGCAATAACAGGTGAATAGCTGCTAATTTAAAATATTGCCACGTTAACTAAAAGTTAACTGGACTATTATTAAATTGTCATGCCATCTGCTTCTCCTCTCCCATCTTTTGAATTTCAAGTGCATATGTACATACCTGTAACAAATCAATGTATATTAGAAGAAAAGATTTGTGATACCTGCTCCTTGGTGCCTAAAACAAAGTCATAATATGAAGAATTTTCAAAAGCAATGGAGTCCCTTAAGTCTCTGTAAGTCCAGAAATTCATAGCTCAAATGGTATTCTGAACACATCCTAATCATTTGAAGAACCCAATTTGCTCTTGGGTTATTATAGGTCTCAATCCAACATCTCCACATTTCAACCTTTTCAACTGGTCACTGACATCTGCAGCAGTTTGCTATATTGCAACAAAATAACTGAACTATTTGTATCATTTGGGAATTCAGATTCACTTTTCTTGAAATTTCCAAAAAGTGGCTAGCTCACTAAGAAGGAAAATACTAAAATACTTGGGCAGGAGATGAACAAAATATCACCGTATTTTGAGTTTATAAATCTGGGTTTATAAAGTACTGATAATTCCTGTCTAGAATCTTGAAAGTTTATACATAAACACTACAAGTAAGACTGTATCTATATCAATGAAACTTTTTTGTGTTTGCTAACAAAATAAGTTGGTTATTAGCATTTGTCCAAAATGCTCAACTATCACCAAGAAGTAAATATATAACATTTATAAAACAAAAAGTTTTACAATAAAATATCTGAAATAAATCATATTTCTATGAGAATATTTGTTCAGGTGCATAATGGAGAATCATTACAAACTATGCTATACATTATTAAATGGTTTTATTTTAATGTATTTATAAATAGCACCAATGAGTAGTATATGGATTTACTTTTAATCACATATTTTATTAATCTAAAACATGTCAATATAGATTATTAGAAAAATGAATGATCTCTAATTCTCATGAACTTTACAGATCTTTTAATATCTCAGTAGTTGCCAGTGAGCTTGCAATTAGAATGTTTGTTTGAAGTATAAAAATGCATTTTTGAAAAATACACAATATTCATGTAATTAGATTTAAGATTTTTGGCATATCATGTGAATAATTCTGTTTTTCGAGTAGAAATTTATAAAAAGTAAATATTATTTGAATTTTAATTGCTTTCTGTTATTACTTCTTACAATTAAAAGTACTATAATAATCCACTATAAATTAGATGTCTGGAAATTTCAATCATTACAAAATTTAACCATGATTCCAGAAAAAAATTACAAATTATTATAAAAAAGTCTTGGTTCTTCATTGAAATGATTATCTAGCCTCATATTAGAAGCCAATAATGGATGATAGAGAATAATATATGGTAAAGATTATAATGTCCTGGTAATATAAAAGTATTTAGAATTTCTTTTTAGACAAAAATGAAGATTGCTTAATAGACTAAGAGAGAGGAGATGGAGATGTTATATTGCAGAGTGTTGCGGTTTAAGGGGTAAGCAGATGAGAGTGGTGGGGGTTGCCAAAGGTTAACAACTGTGAGGAGTAGAGGGGAGAACATCAGACACAAGAATGGCCACAACTGTTTAAATTATTGAAATTGCAGTTTTTGTTATCAGATGTGTTTTTCTCCATGTTTTAGCCAAGCCGTGCCTTTTACCTACTGTTATATTAAATTTTTTTTTTTTTTTTTTTTGAGACAGAGTCTCACTCTGTCACCCAGGCTACAGTGCTGTGGCATCAGCCTCGCTCACAGCAACCTTAAACTCCTGGGCTCAGGTGATCATCCTGCCTCAGCCTCCCAAGTAGCTGGGACTACAGGCATGCGCCACCATGCCTGGCTAATTTTTTCTATATATTTTTAGTTGGCCAATTCATTTCTATATTTAGTAGAGACAGTGTTTCACTCTTGCTCAGGCTGCTTTCGAACTCCTGACCTTGAGGGATCCGCCCACCTTGGCCTCCCAGAGTGCTAGGATTACAGGCATGAACCACCATACCCTGCCTACCTACTGTTAATGATTGCTTCCCACCACTCCCTCCCTCACCACATGGTCTCAAACATCTTCCCTTAGAACTAGAGCTCAGTCCAGGCAGAATTCGACTCCCATTAAAATTATCTTTAATGCATCATTATAGGCCCCTAAGTCAAAGAATGTATTGCACCATCTCTCAGGAGAGAAACTGGTCCATGCAGATGAAGGCAGGTATTAAGGAAAGATGTGTCTGCTGATGTCTCCCACATGGCAAGTAAATTACCTAATTCAAGATATTTTCAAGCTTGATAACACATCCTAATGCAAAATTACAAACACCATTTTTCCCTCTGCATCAATTTACTTTGCCCACTTTGAATATAATGCTTGGGTGGGTGGCATGGTGGTGGTGGTGATGGAAGTGGGTGGCATAGTGGCATAGAGAGGATTCTTATATTCCTTTCTACCCTGGAAAGCTAAAGAAAGGGTATTAGTTTATTAGGGCTGCTATAACAGCACACTGGGTGGCTTAAATAACAGAAATTTAAGCATCACAGTTCTAGAGGCCAAAAGTCCAAAATCAAGGTTTCGGCAGTTTGGTTACTTCTAAGGCTTGTCGTTACTCTTTGGCTTGCAGGTGACCACTTGCTCACTGCATGCTCACACAATATTCCCTTTGTTCTTGTATATCCCTGGTGTCTTAATGTGTGTTCAAATGCCCTCTTCTTATAAAGGCCACCAGTGAGATTGGATTAGGCCTACCCTATAAGTCTCATTTAACCTTAATTTCATTTTTAATGGCTCTATATACAAATACGTGTGACTCCAAGTCCCAGTAGTTCTCTTCATTAACTCCTTAGGTGGTAATGATACAGACTCACCATTCTAGTTACCCATAGTCATGGCCATTGTCCCAGGTGTGGGCATATGACCAATCACAGAGCACCTCAAGTCCTCTGATTTGCATTTTGCAAAATGGAATTGGAGAAGAAGCTTTACTTTTGGGGTCATGTATATTATGATCATTTGTTGCTTCAATTTCTCTTATCCCATGGATAAGAGAAATTTCCTGGAGAAAAGACTTTCTTCGGGAGAAGGAAATAAAGTCCACAAGCATGGGATAGAAACAATAAATGGGTTAAGATATAGAAGAAGGGATGGAAAAAGAGAGAAAGATATGTAGAGAAAGCAAGAAAGAAAGGAGAGACAGGTTGAAAGCCTAATTTCTGTCTCTAGATTATCAGAACTAAAACCAGGCAAGTGCTGCCAAATATTTAATAACTGGATCTTCATGGGAAAAAAAAAGAAAAATTTTGATTGTGTTTGTTGATATCTGTGGTGTAAACACTTCCACAAAGACTGATTCCAAGCTGCTTATGTTTCATCAATGACAGAAAAATTGGAAGAGATGCACAGTAGCACACCATTATTTCCACCATTTAGACACAATACTGACGTACTTCAAAAGAACAAATATAGCAAAATCTAGTCAGATAAGTATGAAGTGATGGGATTTGCTTACTTGTTACTTTGCCCTTTGACTACGGACATAGGAATAATGAATTCCTCCCTAAAGATGTACATTTGTCATCCATTAACCAAATGTACTAATGTAGGTTAAGCTAATAGTGCAATAGTGTCCAGTAGGTAGAAATATCTGGATAATTATAAAAGGTACACATTAGGGTATTTCAATTTCAGAAAAGAAAATAACTGGAACAATGCTCTTTCATTTGCCATTTGAACACATATTATTGTATTACATTCCACAAAATGAATATTCCCTAGTAAATCACTCTATTCATGACACTGGGCTAAGAATGGAATGGGATATACCTTATCATAAAATTCATATGCACAAATTCATCAATATATCTGTGTTTATACGAATATAGCTATATTAAAATCATAGAGATCTGGAGTAGAAGACATCTCTTTGAAAATAGGTATCTTACTATTTTAAGGAAAAGCAGTTTTGTTATTCAAAAGTACAAGTGCAGCCTAAGAGAAGGGGAATTTAAAAAGAGAGGGAAAGGAAGAGCAGGATAGTGATAGAAAGGGAGGAAGACGTGACTTAAATCATGCAGCAGCATTGGCATGTGACATGGAGGACTGGCCCAGGAGAAAACTGCTGCAGAGAACTGCCATTCTATGAGCATATGTGAATAACTGAGCCGTGGGGAAATGCCAGGAGCAAAAGTGCTAGAGGTTGAGATTCTGCAGTTTGACCTGGTTGTATCTACCTGATTCTTCAGCAAATATTCAGACAAAGCTCCAAGGGAAGAAGCCACAGTAGCATGATTAGAAAAGGAAGAGGTTGTCTATTTACAACCCAGATAATGGCAAAAATCTCAGCTCTTAGCTGAGCAGAAAGAGTTTGCATATGTTCAGCAAAATATATCATTCCCTACAATGGCCATAGATTGACAGATGATGTAAAAGGTAGGATAAAAATGAGAGAAAATGGAAAAATGTTATCTTTGCATTTTAAATATTTAAAAAGAGGTATTTCTCCAACAAAGGTATACAAGTGGCTGATAAACACATGGAAAGATTCTCGATGTCACTATTCATTAGGGAAATACAAATCAAAACCACTATAAGATATTACCTCACACTCATTAGAGCAGCTATCATCAAAATAAATGCCAGAAAATAACAAGTTCAGCATATATGTGGAGAAATTGGAGTCCTTTGCACTATTGTGAAAATGTAAATTGTATACAACCTCTGTAGAATACAGTATGGCAGGTCCTCAAAACTAAAAGTAGAATTACCATATGATCCAGTGATTTCATTTCTGGGTATAGACCCCAAAGAGATGAAAGTAGGGTCCCAAAGAGATACTTGTACACCCATGTTCACAGAAGCATTATTCACAATAGCCAAAAGGGGCACAAAACCAACTGTCCACTGATGGATGAATGGATAAACAAAATTTGGTATGCACATACAATGGAATATTGTTTATCCTTAAAAAGGAAGGAATTTCTGACACATGCTACAAACTGGATGAAGCTTGAGAAAATTACGCTAAGCTAATCACAAAAAGACAAATACTGTATGCTTCCACTTAGAGTAGTCAAATTTATAGAGATACAAAGTAGAATGATGTTTGCCAAGGATTGGAGGGAGGGAAGATTGGGGAGTTGTTTAAAAGAGTAGAGAGTTTCAGTTTTAGAAGATGAAAAGAGTTCTGGAGATGGATGATGGTAATTACTTCACAACATTATGAATGTATTTATCAACACTGAAGTGTATACTTAAAAATAGTTAATATCATGTAAATATAAACTGAAATAAAAATAGTTAAGATGGTAAATTTTATGTGTATTTTACCACAATAAAAAATGTAAGAATACAAAAAGAGACCATGGAGAGCCTTTAGAATGGTTGATGGGATATAGTGTTGTGTAATGAAAAGTGCTGACTTTGAAGACTGCTTATCTGCTTGGGATTTGGTACTCATCAATGGAATCTTTCTATGACTGACTTCCCTTGTTTGTAGGGACTGATAATAATGCCTACATCTTGGGTTATGGTGACAATCAAATACATATAAGGCACACAATAAGAATTAGCTACCTTTATTAGCTACTTTATTTTGTGTGGAAAGCTGACTGAAATATTTACACCAGAGAACAATCTAAGGTAGAAGGATGACTATAAAATTGATGTCACCTCATCTTCCCAGAAGGGGGAATTATGAATATGTAGGTGGCAGAGTGGGGATTCCAATGTGTTAGATGAAACAGGGGCAGAGAGAGGAGTACAGAAGTTCAAGACTGTACAAATATAAGCCGAAGAAGAAGGACTGATATGCATAAAAGCAAAGTCTGGAGAGATTCAGCAGTAAGGAAAGAAGAAAGCTAGAGGCATCACCCCAGAGAAGATAGGTCAAATTGGAGAAGACGATGACCATAAAGTCAGTAATTTTAACTAGATTTTAGGAGGAAACAAATTTAACACTTTAAGAAATGATAGATTTCTCTAGAGATCAAAAAAAAGGAGATAAAGAACATGAGCAAATCTAGAGTTGAGTGTAGAAATGAAGTGTAAGGTGGAAGAATGGATCAAGGTTCCAAAGGGAGAGTTGTAACCATATAATGAAGATATTATTTAATATTGTAACTATGTGGCAAATGAGAAGTAAAAATTCATTCCCTAAATTCATATACATTAAAGCAAAGCTTATATATGGGATCCAAATATATGTCAAAAGCCAAAAGATAAAATATCTTTGTTGAAAGAATATGAAGAACTAGGATAATAGTGACAGAGATTATCTTTAAAGAAAAGCACCTGCAATGACAAAAAAATTGCCTATCATTCAGATGGTTTCTGTCAAGTGTGAACCTGAAATTCAGTGCAGTATGAGGGATTGTTAAAGGAGGAGAAGGAAGCAGGGAGGGATGGAGGTGGGCAGAGAGCAGGACAATAAGTTCTCCATTTTTTGTTAAACACCCTATCCAGGTGAGGAGACCAAAAGTAACTCCTACTCCCAGGTCAACAACAATGCATACAAAGATAGGTTATGTAGTTTCTAAAACAATTCCCAGGACATAGTAAGCCCTCAATAAATATTTGGTGAATGAATGAGCAACTCGAAACTCACTTTAATGCTATATCTTGGGGAACTCTAGAAGTAAAGACAGGAAATTGTTGCAGGGCTATTACTTCCCCTATGCATGAATATGAGAATGAAAACAAACCAAAAGAAAGAGAGAGAGAGAGAGAGAGGGAGAGAGAGAGAGAGAGAGAGAGAGAGAGAGAGAGAGAGAGAGAGAGAGAGAGAATAAAAAGAGATTCAAAACATAGCATTTTTAAAAACCAAATTGTCTCTACACCATTATTTTCAAAGTGTTATATGAGGATCATGAGAGTCCTCAAAACCCTTTCAGGGGGTCAAAACCATTTTCACAATGTATCTGAAATATTATTTTCTTTTTTCCTGTGTTGAAATTTACAGTAATATTGTTAAAGCAAAGGTGCGTAAAACTGTTGGTGCCTTAGTCCTAACCAATGCAGTGTCACTGGACTGTACTAGTCAATGCTCAACAGCCATAAATTGTTAACAAGTAAGTAAATAAATAAATAAACAGATATATAAATCCAGTTTCACTTAGGAATGTCCTTGATAAAGCACTAAAAATATACATGTACAAATTTTATTAAACTTTAATCCTCGAGGACACCTTTCTAATATCCTATGTGACATAATAAGAAGTCTGTATAAAGCAATTGTGTGATTGAGATGTAAGCTGAATTAGCTATGCTTTTCATCAAACCCCATTCACTTGCAAGAATGACTGACAGAAAAACTGATAATTCAGATTTCAGTATCTGACAGATATTTTCTCAAAAATAAATGAAGTGAGCCTGTTTACTTAAAGCAAAACAGAATTATACTACTTGTTTTATTATAATTATTATAACAGAATTATACTAGTTGTTAAATTTAATAAAATTCAAAATTTCAAGCAGAAATAGAATTTGGAAAAGATATCTACCACAGTTAACTTCATATGTTCCCAACAATTAAAAGTTTTTTTGATGAAATCAGTGGTGATATTAATGAATGTGATGTTTTGATATTATATAATAAAATATCTAAACATTCTAAAGATCTGTATAATTCAGTGAGCCAACATTTTCCAAAGAATCAATGCATTGTTACAAAATCATTTATAAGTACATATGCATTCAAAGAGCACATTAACTGTATGGATTTTAATTTAGCAGAATGATAAGTTTATTGATATGATTTCAGATTCCATACTATAGCAACCAACACTGAAGAAACTATTTGTCAAGTTTGGTATAATATCAGAGAAGACATCCACAATTATCTGGAAAATTTATTGAAAAACTCTCTCCTTTCCAGCTATACATCTGTGTGAGACCAGACTATCCTCACATACTTTAATGGAAAGAAATTACTGAAATAGACTGCAGAATCTCTAAAAAGAAAGGCATAAAATATATTTGTACAAATATAAAACAATATCTTCTCAAGAATTTGTTTTTGTTTGTTAAATAGTTATTTTAATAAAATATTCTTAATTTTAATATGTAATACATTTATTTCAATGCTTTTTAAATATTTATTTAAAAATTATAATTTTTAATTGTAATAATTATAATTTTTAAATAAACAAATATTTTAATGTTCTCTAAGTTTAAATTTATGGTATAGCAGACATTAATAAATATAACTTTTATAGATAAAAGTTCTTTGGGGCCTTCGCTAATTTCATAAAAGAAAGGGGTTCCTGAATCCAAAAGCTTTTAAAAAATGTTCCTATAATCCCTGTAGCTGCCAACCAGGAAGAATCAGAAACTAGACTTTGTGCTGTTGAAGGCTGAATTTATAAACCTCTGTTTTATCTGATTTTATGTTCAGCTTCTTGACTTGTTTTAATTCTTGCAGGTCGTGATTTCTTATCTATAGCCTCAACTTTCCTAACACTCAGCCCCTAAACGCTTCCTTCCTACAGACCTCTTATTGCAGCTGATACTTTATATTAATTCTCTGCGGTGGTCTTTTTATTCTAGGCCTTGGCTTCTCCTTACTCTTTGCCTGTGGGTCACGTCTGCACTAGATGGCTCCTCTAGCTCAGCAGATAAGATACCACTTCTCAGCTCCTGCCCACATGCCTATTATCTGTAAGAGACATATACTTTGCCATAGATTCCTGAGTGGTGGGGCAACCTAATGATGCTTCATTATATTGTCTTTCCAAATTTTAGTAACATTTCTAAATTATAGACTAACATGAGTATCTAAACTTTCCCTTGTCATTAAGCCTACGAAATTTCCTCATATACAACTAACATATTTGAGATTAATATCCAGGAAATATATTTATTAATATTAATTATTTAAGTAACTACTATATTTTTGGAAAAAGCTGCTTCTTGTCTTTTGGACTAGTGTACTGTAGTAGATCATGAGCACTGTAGACTTGCCATTTTTTCTTTGTGATCACTATACGTCAAATCTTTTGTGGCCACAAATACTATGAGCTCTTCCAAGTAAAACAAATAACTTATTGGCAAGCAGAGTTAGAACTCATATATAGAAGGGCCAAAAACCCTAAAGCATGTTATTTAATGATCCATGGAGAGAGACTGGGCTACTTCACTATAATGAATTTATAAGCATAACAACATGCAGCCTTCTTAAAAATCCAAACATGGTATTTACTGAGATGACCCTTAGGTTTTTCCCAAGAATTTGTGTAAAGTTGCAAACATTGCAATTTGGTAGTAACTTCTCCAGAAACATCTTATTAATGCCAGCTAGAAATCCTTATCATTTTACTGTAGTCTGCCTATTTGCACTTTGGCTTTTTCTTCACAGTCCTTAGCTGGTATAAAGGAAAGTAGATAAAAAAGAAAATAAAATTAAAGATGACATTCCTATGTATTCTCTCAGGAGGAGAACTCACAGCTTTCAAATTTGCTAAAGAAAAAAAAATTAAGCTATAAATACAAATACATGTATTTGTTTGAGTACCATATTATGTAAGTGATAAGGTAGGAAAATGAAGTGAGAAATACAAATGTTTTCCCTTGGGCAATATTTTTTCTGGCTTTACTTGGCCTACATTGCCATGGAGAAAATCAGGAAATCAGGCATCTAAATGCAGCTTACTTGTAATGCTGCACCTGTTTGTATGAGAAACAAATGCATCTGGAATGTTAAAGTTTTTGTAGCTAAACTAACATTAATTGATATTTAGATGCTTATAAACGAATCCTCATCTAAATGTGGAATAAATAGTAATGAGTTTTGTGGCCTGGAAATAAAACAATCTAATAATATCAGATGAATATTGAAAGACATAAATAGCTCCTCAAATGAGCTCATAACCCCTACTTCTGCATATGTAAAATTATAGCTGTGGAAAGATGACATGGGTCATCAACTAGCTTGCTCTTTCTGAAAAATATATAGTTCCTGTTGGGAAAAAACCTATATATTTAGGAAAATTAAAAATACACACGTTTATATGTTGTGAGAAACTAGTGAGTCATTTCTGACAAGAAAATTTCAGCTGGTTTTAATTCAGTGAACTTTACCTGACAGTTCCAGTATAAGTGAAAGTTTGCAATTAATTTGTTCTATTCTGTGGGAAAAGCAATTGTTAAATACAGCCTAGATTAATGAGAGGAGTTGTTAGGAAGATTATAAGCTTTCTGTGCATCAACCCATATAAACCATCCCTATCCTAATTTGACTTCATTAGATAAAAGCAGACCTTGGAATCAGGATTAGTTGGGAAACCAGTTGTTTCAGTGATAATTTCCTATTTGGACTGGTTGTTAAAAAGAACAGAATTCAAGGCCTTCACACAAATAAAAGTGACCCATTTAGGTTACCCAAATAGGGAAATAGGATGTCAAGAGAAACAAGAATACTACTTTTGCTGTTTTTCAACATAGGAATTATTACAGTAGGAGCAAAAAAGTTCCAAATATTTCTTTGAACTATTCCTTTGAATTTTCACTGGAGGGATATTACAGATGAGTGTGAGGCTGCAAATGCCTTTAGTATCACTGATTTTTCTTGGTTGAGTAGGAGAGGCATACATACTCAATGAAGGAGCTGCTGGATGATGGCATTTAGCACACACAAGCCCTAAGATAAAGGATTATGTACTTTCAAATAGTATTCCTCGAAGTAATTTTGCTTCTAATACCTATTATGAAGAATTAATGTAAGTATCTGAGATTCATAAAGACTGGCTCAAACTGGAGTTTGGGGAATAATTTAGTACTGAGCCAAACCCCTAAGATAGTACCATTCAAAATATGATCCACTTGCATCCCAATATCATGGAGTACAAATGAGAAGGGCAAGTTCCTGGAACCCACCCAAGACTTACTGAATCAGAATCTGGAAAGGTGGAGGACCCTCAATTATTATTTGCATAGTAAAATTTGAAACACATATTTTTCTAGATGATAATTTATATCAATTTATATCAGGAATACATTATTTTCACAGATAGTAAAGGATTGTTATCATAAAAGCAATGACTTGTAAAACAGCATTGAATTTATTAAAGATTAAAGGGAAATAAGAAACTGGATGTTTGAATTTTAAAGACTTATTCTCTCATTCTACCCTACAGACCCTATGTAGCATTCCCCCAGCATTCTTACAGACACAGCTCCTCTGGATCAAGAATAACAGGATCTAATAGTAACTGAACTGAATATTCATAATCTATTTCCATGACTCTTCTGCTTTAGGCATACAGCCACCTAGAAAAAGAAGGGAAGCTATTAATGTCAAATGCCTTAAACTCTCCATGATTGCAGCCCTGCAAAGATGCTGTGCTACCTGATTATGTCATCTCTATATTCCTATTTGTAAGATTTTCATTTTAGCCTCTCAAAAAGTGGCATAAACAAATTTCAATGCATTAAGAAAAATATTAACCTGTAACAACTCAGAGAAAAATGTAAATCATAGCTACCTTAGGATTTCCTATAGACTACAAATCTAATTCCCATTTATAAAGTGGATGCCAGCAGTTTATGTATGAAATAATATATCCTTTAAATTTTGTGCCTTTAATTTATCTTCTCCTGCAAATGTTCACAGCACTTTAATTTCATCACATTGCTTAAAGATGCAAGTTTCCCTGGGACATTTTAAAACTGTAATATCTCATCTAGGGTTTCAGATGGATTCAAATGTTAGGGGTTAGTTTCTTAAGTCTCAGATTTAACCATAACCCCATTAATAATGGGTAAAGAACAATATTATTTTATTTCAAAGTTGCCTATTTGTGTGTGTGTGTACATTGCTATAATCAATGTTGCATCCTAAGAAACTTGAAATATTTTAATTTTATTTGATACCCCAAAAGTCATTCTGCTTTATCTCCTTTCCTGTTTTGTCTGCCAATATAGGAAGAAGAGAAAAATGAAGTTTCTTTATTCTTCTATAGTATCAAGGACTCTCAAAACACACATTATGAAATAAGAAGCAAAGTCTAAACATAACACTACCAAGTTGTATTTACCAAATTTGTAAATCAAACTAAGAGACCTCATTAAAATGATTGAAAGCACCAAAGAGCAGCTCTTCAAGGATGCATCACGAAATGCTAAAATTACACATGCTTGCTTGAAAGACTCACAATTTCACTGCCATAGCATTCTCAGACATTTCCAATTCATGTGTAGAGTGCTAGCCAAGGGAAGACATTGTGTCAATCAGTAGAAAAAGAAAGAGTGACAACATAATTGTTTCATTTTTATTGTTGGTGGTGGTGGTAACTGCAAAACTGACACCAAGTTTGGTCTACATGGCTCTAAAGAAAATCCATAGCATTTCATAAATGTGGTGATAAGAGGTAATAGAGATCTGAGAGTAAAGAGCCTAAAAAAAGAAAGAAAAATTGGAGGTAAAACTCTTAACAAAACTGTCCAACTCCAACAGAGATTAAAGTCTTTAGCAGGTATTTCTTGTAGATCACAAAACACAGATAGATAAAGGAGAATAATATGAATTCACCACCTGAAAATAGGCAATACCATTCTAATGTTTTATGTCTAATAGAACATGAGCTTTCATCAGAATATCACCTTTATTTTCCAAGGTTACATTTGATGAATAAAAATATACATGGGAGTTTGTTCAGCCTTTTTATTTCAAATTATAGCACACACAGAGATAAAATATTTCAATTTAATATTCATTAGTCAAATGGATGGTTAATATTCATCTTGATGTGTGTTCATGTTTGGGATTGTTTGATTTGCTAAAAGCTTGGAATACTGTGTACAGTGCAGAGAACTTGCATCCATATTGCAAAGAATAAATTATCTCAAGTGTAGACTATTATCATAAAAAGATGTTTCAGACTTAGAAAAACACACATTACTTCCATCTGGTAAATGGTAACTACTAAAATATTTATAAATATCACATAATAATTCACATGTCACACATGGTAGTGATATTCAATTTTTGTGTCTCCCAATTAAAAGCCATTATGTATTGTATAATACAAACTCACCCATTTGTGTATCTAACAGAAAAATAAATGATATCCTTAATATCTCCACAGGGATTACTCTCTCTTCCTGCTGTGCAAATAATATAAATATAATATTGAAGGAGGTAAAACACCATGGCTTACTAAAGTTTGTTTATGTTTGTTTTCAATAACATAATAGAACAAATTGTTTCTGCATGGGTTTAGGTTCATAAATGATGATCCCAAGTTTTCTTTTAAACATTCTTTCAATTGAATGGTTGGATATTGTGCATCATTTAGATAGCTTTCCCAGTAATAAAGTTTATAGTTAAGCAATACAAATAAAAAAAGCCATGAACACCTTGAATAAAGACTCTAATTTGTTTATGGTTCAAATATAAATCATACATTATTTAACCACAACTACTGGATTGTTGTTAATTTAGAGTATACATTTGTATGCAATTATGTAGGTGATGAGAATAAATATATCCCATTCCAAATCACACTATGTTTTACACAGTAAACCATATAAAGGCACAGTTATGATATATTAGTATACCAGAGACTGCCTCAAATTATGTTCAGATTACAAAAGAAGTGTTGAAATGTCTTTGGCCATTTCTGATCATCAAAGAAACAAATTTAAATTTCTTTTTGAAAATTGCTATTTTTAGTTTTTCTACCACAAAAAGTCAGACAATAAAATTAAAATGTTTAAAGTATTTTACCTGAAGGGTACAAATACAGGGTAAGTCAGGAACAGAATCAAACACTGAGAATAGTTTTCTCTATCTCTTGAAGGTGATATGTCTTCCATTATAAATTTTCCTCCTCTTCTATTCCCTGACAGATTATTACATTATAGTCCTTTTAATGTGATGCTATATTGTACTCTCTGTGAGATATCAAACATTAGTCAATTAAGTGCATTTATACGGTCCATTTTAAATTAATGCTTTATATTTTTTATGCATGTCTTTAATCATGTTCACGAGGTTAGGCCCATCTTCCTCCTCAGCCTGCAAACATGTTGTAATATCTCCTACACTGAAATCCTTTTCTTTGATACTTCTGCTTCCTTATGCTTTTCTAACATAGAAATGGGCATAAAAATTCTTTGCAAACTTTGCAAACTGTAAGACATTATGGAAAAAAAATTTTTTCTCTCTTTTTTTTGTTTTGTTATTGCTTATTCATTCAAATGTGTATTAAGCAGTTGCTATCTGCCAGGTGCTATTCCAGTAGTTCTCAGAATGTGGTCTGAGGTCCCCAATATTTCCTTAAGCCCCTTCAGGTTGTAGCATGAGGTCAAAACTATTTCCATAATAATACTAAGATGTTATTTGCCTTTTCACTCTCATTCTTTCATGGCTGTATAGTGGAGTTTCCCAAAGACCACATGAGCATTGGCTCTAATGGCAAATGGAATATACGCTCATGTATTTCTCGATTTTAAAATTTTCTCAGCTTTAATTGCCACTGTGGTAAAAATCAATAGCTATAATCCATATAAACCAGGGCCTGGCAAGCATTTTCTGTAAAGGACAAGGGAATAAATAGTATAGGCTTGGCAGGCCATGTGGTCTCTCTCTGTCCAACTGTGCCTTTAAATAAGAAAAGAGCTACCTACAGATGATATAAAAAAATGTCAATAGTTCTGTTCCAATAAAACTTTATTTACAAAAAGAGGACATGTATTGGTGTATTTATCTTGCAGGCTACAGTTTGCTGACCTCTGATATTAATACATTTACATTTTTAAGAATGTAAAGGAGTTCTGAGACCAAGAACTTTGAAAACCACTGTAGAAGGCTTCCAAAATTGAATTAAGCCTTGTAATCTGCTCTCAAGGAATTGACTAGAAGGAAAGTTAGACACAATATATTGGGATTTCTGTTATATCCGAGAAAGTGAAAGATATGAAGTGTGAAGGAAACTATACACACTCAATATCATTTCTTCCCTCTGCCCCATTTGTAAGATGCATATATATGAATACATCTGTGTATGCAGATTGTAGGAAATGTTCTGGGGAAAAAAGGCCACAACAATTTTATCCAATTATCGTCAACTTTTAGTGGGCTTCAGAACCTGGGAATGGGGGAGCGGTCTTACTTTAAAAATTCTTCTTATGTCTGATAGTAGACTACAGCTTGTGAAATTTGACTTGTCAGCAGGACCTCATACAATGTTGATGCAGGAGACAGTGGGAAAAAACTAAGGTACAGACTCATGTTAAAAACAGCATTCTAAGCATCATCTGTAGGATTTCCTGAACTAGTATTCCTCTGTCTTAAATATATCACTAGTGCCAAGCCTATTTCTCCAGACATCTTCAGCTATCCTTGTTTATAATGTTCCTATAGACCTGTTTACCGACTGCTACTTAGTTTTAGCTCATCTGACTTTATTCCTCTATCTCTTTATTCTCTTATACAGCCTCCAAAAGTTATTAATGTATGCATAGAAAGCTTAGATTATCTCATACCTTCCTACTTCTACTTTTGCACTTTGAGATATTCTTCTGTCCTCAAGCTCATGAAGTTCATGTGTTAAATTTTGCCCTTTTGAGCAGACTTCTATGAATCTTTATTATTATTATTATTTATTCTCAATCACTGGTCTATCTCCTTACAGAAAATTTTACTTTTCATTGAGCACTGCCTTATCATGTTATAATTATGTGATTCCTTGACTTATCTCATCATTATACTAAGCTCTTAGAGGAGTGGAGATGTTTCAGTCTGTTGTATTACAGAGGTTCTGATACTCAGCAGATACTCAATCCATGCTAACTGAATTGAGAGAAGAGGACCTCTCCATATTTCCAATGCAAATTAACAAGGTAGTTTTATTCAACACAGTCTCAAGTGCTATGTTTTTATTATATCCCATTCCTAGAACATTTGGCACATGTCCATTAACACTTTCTCACCTTTTATTTTCCACTCGTATCACTAAGCCACACAGACCTAGGCAGCTAATATAGGCTTCGTTAAGATAAAACGCAGTGTCCAGAAAGCACACAGAGAAATATTAGTACTCTCTAACCTACCTATAACCAAGTATTTCTTTAAAGCCCTTTCTGCATTTGAAATAATGTATTGAGTTATTGGAAATTATTTGCTTAATATGTCTCTTCTCTGAGGCAATATACGCTTCTTGAGGATATGAGCTATGTCTGTGTCGTTTACTACCATGTCCCCCAGTGACTGGCTCATAAAAAAACATTTGTATCACACCCGATTATCTGATCAAAACTCTCCATTCCTTCATTTCTCCAACTCATGAAAGGACTAAGCTTTATGCCACAATGTGGAGATTACCTATAGACAATGTTCCATTACTATAATGCCAAATGATGATGATACTTAGGGCCTAAAGGAATATAAAACAAATGAAAAGGGAAACTTTTAAAATGTTTATGGTAAAAAAAAATGGCTTTTTATGTCTTTGCCTGAGATATTAAATTCTTTTCACAAAACGAAACAAAACAAAATATACAAAATGAAAACCAAAACAAAATCCAAAAACTTTATATAACCCCCCACGTTCTTGGAGAAAATATTGATGATATTCATTGGAATGGCAATAGCTTTTTAACCTAGTACTGACATTTGTTCCTTACATAGCAATATAAATATAAAGCTATAGAGGAAATCCTTAAGGTTGACACTTACAAGGAAAAAATATTTTCTTAACCAACTTTAACTAAATATTACTCTACCATAACTGACATTTTCAAATCAATGCTGCCAAAAATGGATTTGGGACTCTGACTTCTTTTGACATGAATCTGTCTGAGTTTAATTGATGTCTATAAAAACACCCTTTTAAAAGCATTTGGTTTTCCATTTCATGAAGATTGTTCTCGCAAAAGTTAAAATGTGTGGTTTTTGCTCAGTGGTGCTCATTACCCACAGGAAACTAAACAGAGGAAGATTCTAGGAGGCAAAGTGTCCTGTAGGAGCATGCTGCTGTTAGGCAGATAGCAAGGGATTCCGGATCACCTATGGATGAAAGTGGGCACTGTTGTGGCTCTCCCCACCATGGCTTTCCAAGAGGCTCATGGGAGATGCATGTGGGTAGTAAGACTCAGGTCATGTAACTCCCAACTGTCCAATCAAAATGTTTCCATGGTAACCTCTGAGCCACAGGGAGATCCCTATCCAGATGCTATATAACAAGATGCAAACCATAACCAGGCCCTTCCCCCACCTTTACTGTGACAATGGTTCGTTCCAGTCATCATCGGTGGTGTATGCATCTCATGCTGTAAATCCATACCTTGTTCTTGTTCTATAATCTTATCTTTCTCTCCTCAATAAACCTCATTTTTGTGCTTGCCTTACTTTGGTGTGTCTGGTCATCCTTCAGCCATGAGCCTTCCAAGAACCAACATTTCAGATCCTGAAACCCAACACTGCCACAGGTGCCAGTAGGCTAACAACATCAAGTTGTTTCCCAAAACTATTCCTGACAAACTATTCCTTGACATCCAAGATTATTTTGGAAAATAAGTCTACCCTTTCAGTATGCTGTTAATAAAAAGCCATAATACAATTTTACCCTCAATTTTTCCACTTTAGGGCATGGCAAATAATGACAATCCTTTAGAATTAGTTAACATTTTATTCTTTGTATATCACTGTTTACTTGATGGTAAAAACTTGCATATGTTAGGGAGGGCATGTTTGATTATTCCCTCTATCTGAATATTATTAATATAAGTAACTTACTACATAGAATTAAAGAAAGATCAGCAAGTATAATCCCTGGGCTCCAGGGCAAAAGTAATTTGGTAAATTATGTAAATACTAACATTATTGTCATTATTATGATTGGATGAAAGAACATATATTCATTCATTCTTGATAGCCGCTTGCAAGAGTTTACGGTAGAAGCAGGCTGTGTGAATATATCCCAGAGTCTTTTATAAGCCTAGACTCTGATTTTTTAAAATCAAAATCTGACTTGTTTTAAGCAATATTTATTAAAAACTACTCAAAGTTCACCTCAAATTATTGTATTACCAATTTCCCCCCCAGAGGTATCTTAACAGATTTAATTTTGCCTTTGAATTAAACTGAGTCATCAAGAGCCATGAACAGTACCCTGTACTACTGTGGTGCCTGGGAGTATTGTTCTTGCGGTGTTGAATTACTTTTATGCTTCTGGCTTGCATGAACACATGCTTTACGAATCAACTGTTGGACATACTTTATAAAATTATTCTAGGGATTTTGTTATGATAACATCCACTGCATCTTTCAGTGCCCCCTTTAAAATTAGTTGAGATTCCTCTATGATATGACTAATTTGGCTTGTTTTATATTTTTTCTAATGGACACTATGAATACTGTAGTTTTTCAAGTTCATTCATTACTATGTATACATGGACACATAGAGGAAAAAGTTCAAATTCTAGGCCTAAAGAAATTTCATTTTCATATACTAATAAATTTTTATTTTTTATTTTCTTAAGTCTATATTTTTATTCTCTAAATACTTAACTATTTTATACTTTTTATATATACAATACATAAGTAAATAGCCTGAATTAATATTTATTATATTCATTTTATACATTAATTATAGCTGAAATACTATTTTATGCACTATATTATTAATTGTCACAACCATGTTAAGTTGTAGGTGATGATTATTATGTTCATTTTATAGATAAGGAAAATCAGGCTTGTGTCAGTTAATTTGCCCAAGGCTATACAACTAGTAAACAGAGAAACTAGTATTTGAATACAGGTATTTTCCGATTTGAGAGTAAAAGTGCTTAACTTTATACTAAAGTTTGATATCCATGCATTTTTGTTGAGTTGTACATTACCTTTTCCAATCTCATTATCATTTGCATCTCTCAGACCAGTTGTTAGGAATTACACGGGAATAATCTCTTCAGTTTTCTGTGAAGCAATTACTTGCCTACTCATTTTTTTGAAGTCTTGCACAATCCTTAGGTTCTTTGGGTAAATTTCTATTGCTTTCTTTCACAGAGTAAACATAAAATGATGATGTTCATTTTATAAAATCTATTTTTTGTTTTGTTACACAAAATTCAAGTTAAATTTTAGTGTGAGCAAAAATCCTAAAATCTTTCTATACAGTAACAGAATTTAAAAACTGATTCACTCCTTCCTCTACTCCCTCCTGTCTTTCAATATCCCAAGCTATATAAGTTTAAATGTCAGGCAATATAGCCTTACAACTACTGTTCTTTCAGTGACACTAGAATATAATGACAATTTAATTTTTACTTAATTTTTATTCTATCACCTTCTAAGAAAGAGACAGCCTTGAATGGCTCACCTAGAGAAGGGTCAGATGATTGCTGTATGATATGTTCTATAACTATACAATGAACTGTTCCAATACATAGCTACTTTAAATGGAATAACCTTGTTTTCTTTTTAAAGTGATGGAAATTGTAGGCCGAAGAAGAATAAAAGTTCTTGCTTTTTTTAAATAAGAGTGTAATAAAATCATAAAATTAGAAAAAAAAATAATTCAAAAGAAAATCTATGAAGGATCTCTTAGTAAACTCAATGGAAGTTACTTCCCAATATCTGCTCATAGCAAGTCTGTGATGAGAACCCTTACTTAACTTATAACTGATGAAATATATTTTGAAAATGAGAAATAAAAATATTTTGATAAAGTTTGCTTATTAATACTAAAGTAATCAGAAGAGTATTTTAACTAGGAACAATTAATAATCTAAAAATGTCTACAAGATAGTAAATACATTGGGATGTAAGGCAAAGTGCTACCATACTTATTGACACAATTCATAATTATGTTGGTATAGATTATGTACCACAAAATGTAGGCTTATCGCTGCTCTGTTTCTAGAAAATATAGAAATATTTTGAAGGACAAAAGGAGTGATTTCAAACTAAGCAAATAGTTTAAGTCCCAGTCCTACTCACTACATGATCTTTGACAAATAGTTTATCTTAGCTTTAGTTTTCTGTTCTGAGAAAGAACTGTGTGCAATTATTGGAATTCCATTAGAATACATGGAAGTGTTTATCAAAGTTCTAGACTTGCTGTAGATGATTGCTCAGTGTTAGTTTTAACTATTTTCCCTCTCACCTGTTTCAACATACAATAAAATAGAACTTAATAGGCTAGCAAATTTTGGAAAAACAATGTTTGTTGATGTTGATTACCTACTTACCAAAAACACAGGAAGAAGAAAAAAGAAAAAATATTTTAAAACTTCATTAATTGTTAATTGAGGAGAGGAGGTTATCATCCTTAATTAGTTAAAAGTCTGAAATGTAGGGCATTTATAAAACAAATGTGAATTTATTTCCTTCAGGACCATAAGTAACACAAACTAATTATTAAACAAATGTTATAAAATGATGATTCTGACAAATCTACACTAAGGAACAGATAAGAGAACTTATAATTAGCATACTATTCTATGTAAATGTTCTGGTACACTGCTGAAACCAAGTTGATTTCTTAGTTAAGTTCAAGTAAGTTTTCTCAGAAAAGTTAAACCTTTCTCCCTTGATCTCTACACAGCCCTATTAAAGCTATTATTTTTCTTAGCTGATTTTATGACAAATAATTTTTATCAAATGCAAATATAGCCTACAAATTTATATAGTAAAATCATTATAAATTATGAATGAATTGAATTCAAAATTAATAAAATGTGGCTATTGGTAGAAAGAAAGTGGATGTGCAAATGAACAGATCAGAATAGTCCTATACTGATGATCTTAGCAGCTCAAATATTTTAGTTTTATTTCGAAACAATTTTTGACCACTATCACCAATTATTTGACAGCTTCCCATACCTCTTAGAGGTTGATGTAAACATGGCATGAAGTTCACACATCTGCATATCTAATGGAAACTTCTAGATATCTGTTAATTGGATAATTTGAGGGAATAAATTTAGACATTTCTGCTATTCAAAATTTACTGTTGAAATTGGCTACTTAGCTATAGACCCATACTAAAAAAATGACAATATATTTCTAAAAGTTTAACAAAGAAGAAAAACTGTCACCAATATATCAACCTGTGTGTTAAATACTTTGAAATAAGAAATAAAGAACAGTATTTCCTTTTAACATGAAGATGTTTATATCTATCTATTCATACATCAATTCATTCATTGATTTTTTTTTTTCTTTTTCCATTCACCGAGCACCTACACTGCTTTGCACCTTTTGAAGGGCATCAGATGCAATTGTTAATTGAGGGTCACTCCCATTAAAAGGCTTTTCACAAATGCTGTTTTCTGGGTTGGTGATAAACTCATATGTAAGATGATATGATGAAGAGCTATTCTGGCCATTTAAACAAAATTCAATAGTAGGAAGTTACTACCAGGAAAGTAGACAATCTGTTCTTGGCCTGGCTGGTATGAGGTGGTGGTAGAAAAGGGCTTCATAGTGAAGAAAACAGACTCTCAATTTTTTTTTGTTTTTTTAACTCAGGGTCCCTTTACACTACTAACAAGAAAGTATTTTGAGTTTCAAAGAGGTTCTTAGCTTCAGTTGCAGGACTGCTTAGTTTGAGTACCAGCTGCATGGAAATGGAAAAAGAAGCACTACCTTTTGGGTTTGTTATGCTTTGTTTTGTTATGTTTGAGGAAGATTACTTGAAATAGCTTTTGGAGTGTCCTACTTGGGAGTTGTGTGCAGGGAGAAAATCCAGTAGAATCTGGAAGTTTATCACAGTAGACTGATCTGATATTCTCATATTAAATTAATGAATGCAGAAGTGAATGCTTGCAGAATTAAAAATACTTTAAAGTTCAGTTCAGGCACCCCTAGAGTATTAAAGAACTTAAATCAAGCTAAATTACTTAGTAAAAAAGGTCTAATTTAAATCTTTAAACATTTTTGAGAAACTTAAAAGAGTACAGAAAACTACAAAAAAAAATACTGTATCAAGCTTCTTTGTACATATAATCCCTAATTGTCAAAGGAAACATTTTGTCATTTTAATTTTCTTTTCCAATGAAAGAAATTAAGCATTACAGATGAAGTTATTGACCTCTTTGTTTCCTCTTCTAATCCCATTCCCTCAATGCCAAAGGCACTGGCAATCATAAATTTAGTGAACTTCTTAATGTTGTATTTTGCTCTGTATATTTCTAAATTGAATTTATTTACAATAAGGATCTATTATTTTAGAAATTTTAAGAAATAAATTTTATAAAATATCTGGTTTAAACTGTGTTCAATTAAGCCAGATAAATGTTATCAATTCAAAATATCTGTTATCTATCTTCAAAGCATACATAAATTTCAAATTGAACACATATATGTATGTATTTAAATTTTTCAGTCCATTTCTTTATCACTGTACTAAGTCAAATTACAATGTTTTATGCCAACTTCCGCATATGAATAGTTATCTATGAACTGGCTGGTTTATCTTAAGTCTATATATTACAGAAAATGATTTTAGTATTGCATCTAGTTTATTTTGTTAATTTGAAATTTTACACATCTAACCCACTCATAGATTACACCAGAAAATAGGAATCTTGTACAATTTACAACAAAATGATTAATCATAATGTGATAATTTTAATGGATATTGCTTTAGTAAAATTTGAATCTGAAATGAATGAAAAGTTGGAGGTGTTTGTACATACCGTGCATCATTGTTTCCTAAAACATCAACTGTAGTGCAAAGGATACACTCTAAATAGAAGTAAAGTTTATCTACATAAAGGAGACCTCAGAAGACATCACACTACCTACTATTTCCAGAGTGTTTACAAGAATTCAGACACTCTCCAAGCCAAACACTTCCTATAAATTCTATTTCAGCCAAGGTCTACTCAGGTCTACTCAGGTCTAGCAAGAACCATAATGAAAGCAGAGGTCACATAGTGCTGTTTCTTTGTTTGTTTGTTTGATGGTTTGTTTTTTGCTGATATCAGTATCTTGGACCAACTAGACTTTGGCTGAGTTAACTCTGCCTGTTTGATTCTTTGAGAATTTTTAAGTCTCTGTCATCTTTACTGACTGTCTGACTTTAAACTTGGACCTACCAGGTATTTTAGTGTGTCCCTCAGAATCTTTAAAATTCTTGTCACACTGATTCTTTTACCTACACATTAATTCTTAGTTTCTACACATTCAACATGTTTTAAATAAGTGTATGTGTTATAAAGGAAGCATTAAATTAAAAGATAGAAAGGAAGTGTCCTTATCATAACCCTCTCCCCTTCAAACCATTAAACCATATAGAATTCTCAGGGCTGTGGTGAGAACCCAATAAAAACTGAGAGTGAAAATGTTTTAATATGTCAAACAGAAAATATTTCATTATTATCTGTCATTTCTAGATTATTTCAAGACTAGAAATGTCTACCAAAAAACAAAACAAAAAAAGTAAATGGTACTATGCAACTGGTAGTTAAGGCACCTAAATTTCCATTCATCTAAAAAAAAAAACAAACCTAACAGTAAAACAAAGCACAACATAATTCTCACTACTATTCCTATATTAGCAACTCTAGACACATTTTATCCTTTCTTTTCATTATAGTATACTGAGAATTTATAAGCTTATGCCAATTAAAAACTAATTAATAACTAAGATTATTCACTGCAAGAAAAATGTGAACAGAAAATTTAAAAAGTATCTGAGTGAAAAATATATCCCTAATCCAATTTGTTTTTGTCATCTACACTATTACAATAATATATTTTCCCATACTTAGTCCTCAGATATTTCCACAACATAGTCCTATTATAGTTTTTTAGATTTATTTTGCTATTTCTTTTTAAATAGTAAGAATTACCATTAAGTAAACCTACCTCCAAATATTAAGCATTTTACATATTTTAGTTTATTCCTATCTTACAGGAAGATAAACAGAGGTTTAGAGAAGTTTACTAAATAGCTCAAGCTCACTGAATGGGATAGATGGGACTTTACCTTGCAGACCTGATTCTAATGATCTTTTTCTAAACACAATTCACTACTCATGCTGCCCCTATACATGTGCCCTTTGCTTTAGTCCAGTGGTTCTCAATATTGGTTGTGCATTAGAATCTCCCAGAACCTTAAGAAACTTCCCATGCCAGAAATCATCTCTCAGAGGTTGTGATTTAATGTGTCTGTGATGGAAGTTTGTGGTGATATCTAAGCATAATTTTTAAAATCTCCCTTGGGTGACTCTGACATACAAATAGCACTGAGAATATCATATTTGGCCAAAACTGTCCAATTACTGCATAATTCTCTGAACAACAGTGTACTTTCCTATCCTCACAACCTTTGCTCATGCTGACAGGTACGGTTGCTTAGTTGACACCTAAGGGGTGTGTTGCGTACTATCTGGGGAATGGACGTGCTTGAAGCTCTGACTTGGTTGGGGCAAAGGCAATATATGTAGCTTAAACATTTGTACCCCCATAATATGCTGAAATTAAATAAATTAATAAATAAAAATTAACAAAAGAGAAAAAACAAGGGCTTTGGTGTAAGATGGAAATAGATGATTTTGAGTCAGTGCCCATCACCAACCTATGACAGCAATTAGGTGTATATATAGTGAGACAAAATCCTTGCAACATAAATTTTCTCATAATTAGAAATGAGAAAAATAAAATATACTTTACAAAATTATTGTGAAGGATATAATGTCATACATACAAAATTAAAGATCCAATATGACTGTTGTGGCTTCAAGACATTAATATAAAAAAAGATGTTTCAGATACGTGTTGCAAAAAGGTAGTTGACCCTAGGCAAAGATAAATTGAATGTGTTCAAATATGTCTTAGATAAACTTCACATTTGCCTAACACACCCAGAAGGGGCAGAAAGAGTGAGGGAGCACTTCCAGGGAGGCTTTTTTGTTCTGGAAAGAGTAGGATATTCCAATGGGCTGTGTCTCATCAGGTTAATGTAAGAAAGATTCCTCTGAATTCTGAAAATATTTGCCACTTGCCCCTATCCTTAAAGGTAAATAAATAGCTAATAAGTTTGTAAGACCATTTCCAACCAATATACCAAATAAAACGGTTAATTGTCCACTAGATTAGGCAAAATAGCTCTTGCTAAGTTGGCTCTTATGCTTGTAATGCCTCTTCCCATTTGGCCTCCACCTCACCTGTCAAAATCTCATCATTATCTTCTGACACCTATTTAAAATGCCATTTTCCTTTTGAAGTGCTTTCTGAATGCAAAGGTAGTAGAGAACTAATGACACTTCCAGTCCCTCTTGCATTGGCAAAGTAGAATCCAAAATAGAAGATGGAATCTGTTTCATTAATTAATTCATTAATTCAAATATAATCTATTAGCACTAACTATACACCAGGAAAAATATTAGCATAACAAAAATGTTATTCTCTCCCCTTATCAGTTTATGGTATAATGTGAATAAAATATAAATAAAGTCCACCATGGAAGTTTACTGTGGCACCTGAGATAATAGAGACAGGCATAAATGAGACCATAATATCTGTTTTCTTTAGAAGTTCAGTTTATGATAGTTACTCTATCTCAGAAGTCCTGACATATAATATGCTTCTGCGTGATTCTTAAACAAAATCACATGTACACATCTTTAAAAGTATGTGTATATATATCCATTATAAAGAATATCTACAGTATAAAGAGAAATGTGAAAAGTCTGCGTGGATTATAAATAAGTATTTGAAGCCAGAACAACATTCCAAAAGCATTTGTCAAAGATGCCAGATATGAAGAGCATTATTGGTATTGTGAACATTTAAAATTTTTGCATCTTGCTTAAAATACAGAAATAGTGGATGTTATGAACTGAATATTTGTGCCCCGTAAAATTCATATGTTGAAATGTAACCCTTAATGTAATGGTATTTGGAGGTGGGGCCTTTGGGGGTGATTAGGTCATGAAGGTAGGGCCATCATAAATGGAATTTGTGCCCTTATCAGAAAAGGCCAAGGAACTAATTCACTCTCTGCCATGTGAGGACACAAGAAGTCAGTTGTCTGCAACTAGGAAGAGGGCCCTCACAGAATCCAACCATGCTTACACCCTGATCTCAGATGTCCAGCTTTCAGAATTGTGAGAAATAAAAGTCTATTGTTTAAGCTTCCCATCTTTGACAATTTGTTAGGGCAGCCTGAACTGACTAAAACAGTGGGACATATATTTTTATCTAATTTCCTTCACCAGTCCCTGTTGTAATCATCAGTTATAGTTTAACAACTGCACGGCAGAAGGATTTGACATTTCAAGATAGAGCTCAGTGAAAAGCAAAAGGTATATACATGTCTACAAAAACCAGCAAAAAAAAAAAGTACATCTTAGTCAATATCTAGAAGAATATAGTTTAGTCCCGGACATTATCAAAGTCATAAAATGACATAAATGGATATTCCATAGAGGTTTAGATAATGCATTCTTTTCCCATTTTGTTAAGCTCCGAGTAAAGCTGAACTGTCAGACAACTGTCAAGTAAAAGGGAACTTCAAGCAACACCTTTAAGAAGTAGCAAATGAAGTATATGTCAACGAGTTGTTGTATTGAATGGAAATGTCAAACATGCCAGAATTATAGACACTTTCTGTATCAGGTTGCAAGATTATTTATAAAAAATTGTGTACCTGTGCAGCATAAATCAAATTTTCATTCATCTGATGCTAGCGATCTTAACCACACTAAATATAATCCCACTTGGATAAGAAAACAAATAATCACCAATAAAGTTACCTTAAAATAGGGATGTTGTGCTAAATTGATAATTCGTATTGAAATCTTGCATTTAAAATCACAGTTGCAATGCTATGATTAAAATTAACATGACTTTGCATTTCTATATATTATGGTTTCAGCCTTTTGTTTCTAATTTTTAAATCTGGATACCTCTCTATTTTTTCAGGACAGGAAGTTTCTACCACCAAAACCATCCTTTCATGGAATGAGTTTTTTAAATTAAACTTGTTTCATTGTTTTTGATTGATCTGATTTGGCAGATCATTTTCACTGTTTAAGGATGCTTTCATAATCTATAATAGAATGATAAATCAAACTGACTCATTCTTAAGTGTCTAAAATGACATGTATTTCCCTCATTGATAATGAATGACCACTTTCCTTTCTTGGGAAAACGCCGATATTCATCTATTAAAAACATATTTATTTGAAAATCAGCCTACACAATAAACTATTGCTAAAAATAATTTTCATTAAACTCACACAAGGTGGTCTAAGGTGGAGGCTGTTAGTACAAGTTATTTTTAGTATATGGAATATTTTAGGCAGCAAACAATTGGAGTTTATTTATATGGAATGCATATTATTTCAGAATGTAAAAATCTGGCAGATGATCATTATTAGTACATCCTCTAACATGATTGAGTGTGACAGTCTCTAATTATAGATAGATAACTTCCAAAAATGTACTTATCCATGACAAAGTACATCACTATTTAAAGTATTTGCTTAACTCTTCATAGTTTTTAAATTTTTATTGAATACTTAATGATAGTAATACTGTTGTATTAATATATTTCTTCTATTTAAATGTGATTGTTCTTTATTCTCAACAGTTTATATCTTACCCATAATAAATGATATTCTTTTAATTACTCTAATTGGTACAGACTCATAGAAAAAATCATTTGGGTGAAATTTCCTGATTCACTTTTCAGCTATGTCAATATGATCCTGGACCATCAGAGAAAAATAGGAAACAGAATCAATTTATTTTTAGAAATACCTGGATTTTTTTGGCATCATTTAGGTAAATTTGGGGATTCATAATTAATTCTATATACATTTCAATTTATCTTTTATTAAGTAGTGAAAGACAAAGAGGGTCATTATATAATGGTGAAGGGCACACTTCAACAAGAAGAGATAACAATTTTAAATATATATGCACCCAACTTAGGTGCACCCAGTTTCATAAAACAAACCTTACTGGATCTAAGCAAATGGATTAATAGCAACTCCATAATCACCGGAGATTTCAACACCCCACTGACGGCACAAGACATATCCTCCAAACAGAAAATTAATAAAGAAATAATGGACTTAAACAAAACCTTGGAACAACTGGGTCTGACTGACCCAGTTGGGACATTCTATCCCAAATCCACTGAATATACATTCTTCTCATCAGCTCACGGGACATTGTCTAAGATTGACCCATATCCTAGAACACAAAGTAAATCTCAAGAAATGTAAAAAAATAGAAATCATACCATGTACCTTCTCAGATCACAGTGGAATAAAAGTAGAAATCAACCCTAACAGAAACTCACATTTCTACACAAAAACGTGGAAATTAAACAACCTCCGACTAAATGATTACTTCATAAATGAAGAAATCAAGATGGAAATAAAAAAATTTTATACTCCTACACTGCTGGTGGGACTGCAAATTAGTTCAACCTCTGTGGAAAGCAATATGGAGATACCTTAAAGCAATACAAGTGAATCTACCATTTGATCCAGCAATCCCATTGCTGGGCATCTACCCAAATGATCCAATGACACTCTACAAAAAAGACACCTGCACTCGAATGTTTATAGCAGCACAATTCATAATTGCAAGGCTGTGGAAACAGCCCAAGTGCCCATCAATCCAAGAATGGATTAATAAAATGTGGTATATGTATACCATGGAGTACTATTCAGCTCTAAGAAACAATGGTGATATAGCACATCTTATATTTTCCTGGTTAGAGCTGGAACCCATACTATTAAGTGAAGTTTCCCAAGAATGGAAAAACAAGCACCACATATACTCACCAGCAAATTGGTATTAACTGAACAGCACCTAAGTGGTCACATAGGTACTGCAGTAATAGGGTATTGGGCAGGGGGGAGGGGGGCGGGTATATACATATATAATGAGTGAGATGTGCACCATCTGGGAGATGGTCATGCTGGAGACTCAGACTTGTGGAGGGAGGAGGGGAAATGGGCATTTATTGAAACCTTAAAATCTGTACCCCCATAATATGCCGAAATAAAAAATAATAATAAAATAAAAAGTTAAACCCTAAAAAAAAAAAAACAAAAAAAATTTATCTTTTATTGTTATTGAATAGACAGCTCTGCAGGTAATCGGTATTCTCCTGTAACATGTTTTAATGCATGCAAAGCATATAAAACACAAAAAAGAATAACAGTGAAAGCAATTTTACTAATAATAAAAATGTTTTAAAAGAAGGAAATTTAAGTATGAAAGGTATTAAAACACAGAATTATACTTTTCCAATACATATATACTGGAGTTAGAAGAGTAAGACAACAATATTTGTTTTATTATTTAGTAGAATTTTTATAGAAGAAATTACATTTCTAGTTAGAAAATGATACTTTTAGAAGTTGTTTTAAGGTTTTCAGGGACAGTTTAGTATTGAAAAAAGACATTTTCGATTATTAACTAAGTGCACCTTGATCTATCCTAGATATTGTATCAGGTGAACTAAAAAGTCTTGATTTCTGCTCAAGAGAAATTTATAATATGAAACTATTTAAATATAAGCTTTCAATCTCAAATGTAAACAGTTACTACTATAGTTCTATCCATTTTTTTTTACTGTAGTAAGAATTCATAAGGCTGTCTACGAATCAGGTTTATAGATAATATTCTGTATCTACAGTTGCTTCATGAATTTTATAATTTATGGGTTACAAATAACATTGCTAATGTAAAAACTGATAAAAAGTCTTACAATTCTAGAGGCCAGAAACCCAAAATACATTTTATGGGCTTAAAATAAATGTTTCTGCAATCCTATGTTTCCTATGTAGGCTTTAGGGGATAATCTGTTTTCTTCCTTTTTCCAGCATCTAGTGACCACCCATAGTCCTTGGCTTGTGGCCCTTTCTTCCAACTTCAAAGCACCTCAAAATCTCTCTCCTGCTCTGACACTTTGCCTACTTCTTATAAAGACCCTGTGATTATAGCATGCCCACACAGATAATCTGGGAAAATCTCCCTGTTTCAAGATCCCTAATTTAATTATATCTGCAAAGCCCTTTTTGCAGGTAAAGGAAACATGTTCACAAGTTTCAGGGATTAGGATGTGGGAATATTGGAGTGGGAGGCAGTATTTTGCTACCACAGTACTTAAAATAGTTCATTTTAAGCTGCCCCCGCCCCCGCACAAGCACAAACATGCACACACACCCTTTGTAAACATTTGGATAAAAGTGTAAAGAAGTATAAGGAAGGAAAACTATTTCTAAAAGAGAACTTGAAGTTGTTATAATTGATATATACGCCACGCTGATTCTTTTTCCTGTCTTACGACTTTTGTGGCATATCTTATCAATATCTTATTTCATTTATAGTTTAGAGGATTTTTTGCATATATAGCAATTAATTGTCTAATATTTCATGATCACCTCTTTTGCTAGTGCTTTCTTTTTTTAAATGTTATAACTTTTATTATGTGTGTAAAATTTTTACATACTATTTATTTGAAAAATATTCCAGATACAACTGCTTGTCTTCTCTGATTATTTTTTTTTCCTTTTCTTACTGAGACTCAGATGTTATTTTGATAGCATTCATGGATTTTTTGTACATCACAATTAAATATTCATCATTGAAAGAAAATAAACTAAAAACACAAAAATGGGTATTGACTTTAATCAACACATATGTTGTCTAAATAATTCTTTCCCAGATGAGTCATCTTAAAATAAGCAAATGGTATACTTTGCCTGTATACACAATATATAGATAATTCAGAAAAAAAACTTAGATAAGAAACTCCCAAACTTATAATAATAAATATAACTACAACTCAAATTAATCAAATGATCAAATGAAATGAAAGCAAATCTGATCTTAAATGCTTAAAGCAATTAGTTATATTAGGACATGATTATATAACCTGAAATTTGGAAAAACATTGAGTGAACATGCAGAATACTGAGCCTTTGTAACTTCCAGAGAAAAAAGATGATTGGTCTTCCAGATAACAGGTGAACAACTGACACATTGTTTTGAAATTCTTTATTCCATCCAAACTACATTCCATTGTGTTTCACACCACATGCCATAGTTATTTTCGTTCCCCACTTTTCCTTTTGTTTTTTTCTTTCCTGAAATGACTTTAACCTTTTCTATCTGCCTATCTATATATTACACATCCTTTAATTTCAATTATCCTCCATTTGAATTAATATTTAGTATTCTTTAAGATTTTTTTTTCTTATCTGCAAATTGCAAATAATGCCAATGTCTAATTGCAGGAGTTTTGGAAGATCAAACAAAATACTACTAGAATTAGTAACACTAAAGTAAAACTATTTAGCAAATTATAAAATGCTGTCCAATAATAATCATTATTAATATCTTAGAAATTTTTGAGATGTACATTTGAAGATCTTATATATCCTAGGTCTTAATCATTGTACTTAGTGCTGAAGATAAATTTAAAATAGGGTACATTATTTGGTGTAAAAAATATATACAGCCTAATAATGGAGGCAGACATATAGAAAGGCAATTATTAAATCAGACACATAGTAGGAAAAGACTCAGTAGAAGGTATTAAAGATCAAAGAGGAAGAGCACTTAAGTCAGTTTTGGAGCAATAAATGAAAATAATCTTATTGCATTCACTTATATATAATCCTTGAATACAGATAAGAACAATATAACCAGAAAGCTTCTAGTGTGCATTTATTTAAAAACAAAACAAAACTTTGTGTATGAGGAAGGTTTCTAATTCTTTTAAGAATGATTTTATATAAAGTTGTATCTTAAATCATCCTTCAGTTTCATAAAATGTGAATGGAGTCTCTTAAAATGGTGAATATATAATTTATTTTGATGTATGTGTATGGGGGGAGAGATTGACTTATAGTCTAACTATTTTCTAACAGATTTGACACAGTTTATAATAAGGGTACAATAAAACTCTTAAATCACAATAGATATAAAAGGGCCAAGAATAAAAAAAAAGTTTGAGAGAAAATTGTTTTGGAAAATTTAGAATTTTGGAAATTTGTTTATATTTCAGCATATTCTGAGAGAAAAGATCAATGAACAAATATGATCATGTGGTGCCAACATGGTAATAGTAGAGAGAAAGAATCCCAAATAGGATTTGCAGCATTGAAAGGGGAAAAAAGGAGAGAATCTGAACAATTGGAAAAAGAGCTCGAAAAAAATCACATACAAATGAATTACGAGAGGTTGTCAATAAGAGGAAATTACCTTCTTCAAATACCAGGTAACTGGAATTTTACAGATTGAGAGAACTTCAAAAGTTCTAAATTCATAATTTCCCAAACTGTATCTCCAAAACACTTTTTATTAGTAGGTATCCATTTTATAAAAATTGTTGATCAAATAATGTTGTGGAGAGTACCCTATGTGAAAGAAACGCTTTTGCTCATAAATTCTCAGACCTAATGCTGATGTACACTGAAAATCTTCAAGAGAAGGATGTTATATTTTTTCAATGTATTTGACCATAGATCTCTTTTTTTGATAATTTCTATTAACATCAAAAAGAGTGGCTTTGGTTTTGGGAATGAGAAATGCCAATTTAACCCATTGCTTACATTTATGTTACATTTAAAAAGTTTATATTAATGGCATAGTTAAAGCCCAGAGAGATAAAGGCTTACCAAAAATCACACAACAATTTGGTAAAACAGAAATGATGATATAGTTTGAAAAAGCTATGCTACAGTACTTATTAGCTGTGTAACCATAAGCAAATTTCTTAACATCTGTTTATCAGTTTCATTATGTGGAAAAAAGGGATAATAATAGTACTTACCTGATAGACTTGGTTTGAGGGTAAATTAGTTAATATATGCAAAGCTCAGAATAATTTTGGCCCATAATAAAAATCACAAGAAATATTAACTAGTATAAGTATTAGTAATAGAGTTTAGACAAGAACAAATAACCAAATAAAGTAGAATAATGTAAATTTTATTTCCATCAATTTTTCTTAAGTGCTAACTGCTGACCTAGTAACAATAAAGCCAAAATTGTTATTAAATTAAGTTATTAAATTTAGGCTCCAGCATATTTAAAAAGCAGACTTCAACTAGTATACTTATGAATAAACTGTAAATATTTAACTTCCTACTTACAGTTGCATTTGCAAAATCACAAAGCAATCCTGGTGAATTAATTAAGTTACATGATACTTGCTACTTTTGAGTTCTCAGTTTCCCAATTCTCATTTTAGTTGTGCCTAAAGAATATAGAATTAAAAGAGTCTTACAGAAGAATACTAATCAAGGAAAAAATTTCTTACTCAAAAGAAAAATAGCTAATTAAAATTCATATCTTAAATTTTGCTGTTATTGTTAGACTGGTTATCTATACATAAAATCACCTAATAATTTCACCTTGTACTTTTTATTTTGTAACCAAACTAGAACACAATATTCTCAACAGTATTTTTCTCCTAATATATGATGTAAATAATGTAGCAATCAGCCCATAAATTGCCATTATTATATTTATTATAAATTCAATCCTTAAACCTAGAACTATTTTATGCTTATGCTATAATTGTTAATAATTATCTCTAAACCAAAGCCATCCTGAAATGTTTTATAAAATATAATAATTAAATATATAAAATATTTTGTCATGTAATTTACTTACTTTAAGAGCATAATGAAATTATCTGTCTATAAACAAACTATTTAAAGTCAAGAGTAATGAGTTGAGATGTGCCCACGAAAAACATGTTGAAGTCTTAACCCATCATACCTATGAACAAAACCATATTTGGAAAGAAGGTCTTGATAGATGCTATCAAGTTAAGATGAGTTTATCAGGGTGGGCCTTAATCCAATATGACTGATGTCTTTATAAGAATACACACAAAGAGAACACAATGTGATCATGGGGACACAGAAGGAAGTCAGCCAAGTGATGACAGAGGCAAGGATATGAGTTATGCTGCCACAAGCCAAGGGATGCCAGGCGCTACCAGAAGGTGGATAATGCTTAATAGAGAGCATAGACCTGCTGATGCCTAGTTTTCAGATGTCTTGCCTCCAAAACTGTGAGAGAAGTAAGCCTCTTGGTTGTTCGAAGTCACCTGGTTTATGCAACTTTGTCACAGCAGCCCTAAGAAGCTAATGCATAAAGATCAAAGATTACCTTGCTGTGTACTTCCTCGCATGCAATGCAATAAAAGTAATTACCTTCACACATGGAGCCCTCCTTAAAAAAACAAGACAAACACATGTGAATAGGTTCCACACAGAAGTAAAAATAAAATGCTCTGATAATCCTTTCACTGAATTTATTGTCACATAGACAATGAAGAAAGGTCGTTTTGTGAGGAACAAATTTCTGGAAATAAATTTTCATAATAACATAAAAGATATCTACTATTAGGAAGGGTATCTACTGTTAGGAAAAGAGAAAACAAAAGTGACATCAAAATAACATAGTTTCTTCCCAATCTATATTATATGTACTATTAAATCTATATTATTATTGAATCTCTATTTATATATATGTTAAAATTCAGTGATGTCATAACAATAAATGCATTGTATCTAACAGGAGCTCCAGAAAACTCTTGAATTACACCATATTATTGTGGCCACAAAGGGATACTGAGTTCCTCAAAATGGTAGTCTCACCGAGAAAATGGAAACAGAATGCCATATTTGGTTAATAGCCACCACTTTTTTCTTTCCTTTTATTTTTTCTCTCTCAAATTTGGTAGTGTAAAATGGCATTCTATTAAGAGTAAGTCAGCACCAAAAGTTTAGGGCATCCCTCAAAGGAGTAAAACAAATATAAAATCTCTAAACAAGATCCTCATATTACTTAGATAACAGATACTACCTTCAAAACAGGCAGCCAACAATAAATAGTTCTATCTTGTCTCTTATATGTGAGGGCAGTCTTGGGTTTTCTCACACAAGCTGTTGTTTATAGTAATAAGAGGTCTTTAAGAGTCACATATAGTTTTGCATATTAATAGGATAGGAATGTGCAGCAGTAATACCATTCCTGTGGATTCAGGCCTATGCTAAGGCCTCATCCCTAACCTACTCCTGCTGGAATGAAGGGGCCTGGTAATGACAGAGTCAGCAGCAGGGCAACAGACGCATATGAAGACAGTGAGTTAAAGAAGACATCTGTTCTCTTTATTTGTCCATATATACTACATCCTGCTACCTTTGCATGTTCTGCTAATAGAGAACACTATAGTTTTTTTTTTTTCTCTGTCATCAAATATGTTTATGGGAATTACTTACTGTAGGATTACACATTCATATTCTGACCCTCTTTGTTAAGATCTGGAGAAAATTTTGTATACAACTGAGACTTAAAGGTCTCAGAAAGAGAGTGTAGGAATAGACGCTATGGGCCATACTACGAGGATGCTTGCCCCTCCAGCAGAGCCCCAGGTGAAGTCCTTCAATGTCATGATTGCCTAGACTAGGGGCCAGCAAGCTACATACACAGCTAGAATTAGGTGTTCTCAGCATATGGGTGAGTGTTGCTCTACTCTGCTTTTATAACACCAGAGAGGAATTATAGTGGCAGGCTGAAACTGCCCCTCTACACCTTGACCTAGAGAAACCAGAACACCACTTGTCTTTCCCCTCCTTCATATTTCATCACAGAAGTTTCTGACAGTTGGGGCTTCTTTTCACTATGCTTCGTCTAACTCTGTTTTACTGTGATAATCCACCAAGACATCTCAATAGCCAGGTCTATAGGAAGAGTCCTATATACAGCTGTGTCAGTCAATTTACAAACAAGCATTAGATGGTTCAAGTTTAATGAAGAGGTTACTTATAAAGTGTGGGCTGAATGGGGGAAAACCCACAAAGCACAATGTAACACCTCAGGGCACAGTTACCTCCCAGGACTGCCTGAATGACTGAGGGGAGGGAGTAGTTCCTGGAATCTGGAAAGAGAGAGCTATACGGAGAGGCTCTCCTCATAGGCACTATAATCTTCAGTCAAAAGACTTAGCCAGGCAACAGTGACTCCATCAGTAGACAGTAAACAGAGGCAATGTCCAGACTTCATGCTCATCCCCGGGCCAAAACCTTTAGGAAGCCAAAAGGCAAAATCCCATTGTAATCCATATAATACTACTTAAGTGGCACAAAGCAAGGAAGAAAAAAGTGCAGGGGGTATTCATAAGGAAAAATGAAGTTATTCAGCATCCCAGCTAAGATAGCACTTGTAAGAAAAGGTAAAAGACTTTTTAAAATAGCAAACAAACACATAAATATACCATTCTTATCCCCTATTTAAGATAATCCTATACTATTTCCACCACAAAAATATTAGACAAAGATAAAGGGAGATGATGAATACATGAATAGTAGAGAGCAATAAATCTTATATAATCTCTACTTGAATAAAAATTGATGAGAATGTGACTGAGATCCATTACACAGATACTGAGTAAGAATTTATAAAACGATAAACAAACTTTAAAACTTTCAAGGAAGATTTACTAATAGCTTGAAGCTATACTTAAAAACTACTCAGATAAACTAAGCAGTAGGAGAAGGAGAGTCAGGATTAAGGTATTTAACTTTTTCTCTTTACAATAAGCACTTTATTATTGCTTCTAATAACCCTCAGCCTGGAATACAGTTACATGCAGGGTGTGCAGACAGAGTGGGGGACAGGAAGGCTGGTGGCAGGCACAGGAAACAGGAGATCCCAGGCTGAGTGTTATCCCTCTGAGATCCTGTGACAATACTGATGAGCAACGGAATGAGGTCAGACGATCTTGGGTATGGTGAAGGGGAACCAGGAAACCACATCCCCTAAATTCAACACACTGGACAAAAGGACCCCCAAGATGAGGTAACTGGGCAGAGGTTTCCTCAGAGCACCGCCTCTTCCCTTCCTTTCCCCTAAAATCATCCCCTGCATTCAGTTTTTTGATGAAGGAAGATGAGGACCGAGGTGGGCCTTTCAAACATCTTGGGAGGGACACAGTGAATTTTTCGTTTTGATATATAAGTACATAAATCTTGATTTAAATATAATTTTTAGAATAAGAGGAATTAAAGACAAACTTGATGAATCAACAAATTTAAGTATAGGAAAAAGGAAGTAATTTTTTTTATAAATAAAAGTATAGTAAGCAAGAGTATATATAAATAAAAGTACAATAAAAGGAACTGTAATGGCAAATATTATTTTTCAATGAATAAAAATGTGCTAAGTGACCCTTTTAAAATCAAAGACTCAATTGGTTTTCGATGTCAAAATCTAGTCATTTATTATTTATACAATGATACCTAAAACTGCAAAAGCTATAATGAAATAGAAGGATGGTGATGATATCAGGCCACTGTAAAAAAAAAAAAATAATAATAGAGTGAATAAGAGAAGTGGCAATTTAGTTTCAAATACCTTAGTATATAAGTTCAGAGATAATAAAAGCTGACATGTTGTTATGTAGTCATAAAAGGTATCATCCTAAAAGAAGATAAAATAGTCATTATTGAACTGTATTTAACAAGTGATGACGTAGACAAGAAGAATATTCCCAGATTTAGAAGACATTAGTACAGCCACAACTGCCTGAATACATTATTTCACTTTTTTTGTTTATAAAAAGTAGAATGATGTAATGTTAATAATAACTAACAACCTCTCTCAATTGCTATTTTCAAAACATTAACTTATAGGTTCTTATGCTTTTATAACCATTGAAAATTTAGAAAAACAACTGAATATTTGATCACACAGACACTTGAAACAATTCCTAATTTACTTATTTCATTTATATTCTTTGGTCATGCAATGAAATAAAAATAAATCAAAAATCCTCTTGCAAATGAATAATTATGCCTTTTATAAGCAACAAATCATGGAGTAAACAGAATGAAAGTAATTAACTATAGAAAAGTGAACAGAAAGGGAAAATACATCAAAATCAATGGCATACAGTCAAAATTATTCTGAGTGGTTGAACAGTTGATTCCTAGTTAACCTAAAGAACAGATGAAGCCCACAATATTTAAAGGTCTTCAGAATAGATAAAAAGGAAAGCTTTTAAAATTATTTTACAAAGCTATCAAAGCCATAATAATAACATCAAATAAAATAGAAAAAAGGAAAATTCAAAGATCAATATCACATATAAATATGGATTAAAATTTTAAATAAAATGTTATAAATTCCTTCCACAAGCACATTAAAAATAATACAGGGTATATTACGCTACAGATGCAAGGGTAGTTCAATATTAGAAGTCCCTCAATATAATTTATTACAGTCCCTCAATTATAATTTATTAATAAATTAAAGATAAAAATGTTTAATTGTATGAATATATTTTGAATACGTTAGATGAAATTTGGTAGCTATTCAAAATTTTAATGAAGTCTCAGTTAAAAAGGATTTAAATCTCAAAAGTTTTTACGTATGATCTTTTTCAAAATCCTATACAAAACTCATGTTAAATTCCAAAATACTAAAAATATTGCCAAAAAAATCATGACCAAGATAGTAATTCTTCTACACTTGATAATTATTTAACACTCTGGGACATTTTATGAAATCCATCAATTCAAGAAAATAAGTCATGTAAGTATTGAAAAAGAAGATATAAAAATTACGTTTTATTTTTCAGACAATATGATTTTATTCCTCTAACACGCAAATGATTCAACCAAAATAAATATGTATACATATAAGACAAAAATATGGTATTTATATGAATATAGTACCACTTATTTTAGATACGACTTCCTATATTTTAAGAAGTAACATTTCAAACTCTAAATTTTGATTCCAGACATATCATTATATATATATGAAAATAAGTGACATTTTGAAGACCCTGACTAATATTTAATTGCTGTATTTTAATTTTATGCAGCATATAGTGACGATTGTGCCTGATGAGCTATTAAAATGTATAAATGAAATAAGCTTATATCAAGAAGTACTGAAAAAAATGACATGACAAACACATCAACATTGCTAAATATGGCTCTAGGATTGAATACTGTTGATACTAAAGTCAATCAGGATTTCCCTTTGTGATGTCATCCCAGTATTACCATTATGATTGTTTATAAATCAAACAGAACACTGTCAGGAATATGAGATTAAGAGGCCATTAGAGATGATTATAAAGAATGACAAACTCTAACTTTGGAAAGTTGGTTAGTTTTCACACCTCCTTCTGTCTTAAAATTTGCATTCCTTAGAAGGAACTCCCTGAGGAATCTCTTCCTTACTTAACCCAGACCTATCAAGTACTTTATACAGTGTTGCTTTATTAGTAGGACAAATCAATAGTAGGAAACCACTATTCCCACTTAATACATATAGGACTGCAAACTAGGAGTTTTTTCTCCTCTTTTGCACTTTGTTTACAACCAGGAAGCAGAGTTACTGAATCAGTATGGCATGCACTTTGTATGCAACTTGCATGACCATGAATTAACAAAGAAAGAAGTTAAAAATGTTTATTTTTAAAATAATATATTAGTGTCCTAGGACTCCCAAAGCAAAATGCCATATGCTGGGTAACTTAAACAACAGAATGTATTTCTCATGGTTCTGGAGGTTAGAAGTCCAAGATCAAGGTGTCAGCAGTTTGGATTCTTCTGAGGCCTTGCTCCTTGGCTTGCAGGTGGCCTCCTGCTCACTGTGTCCTCACATGTCTTCCTGCTCTTACCACCTAATTTATGATGAATTCTCTACCTTTTAAGAATTTGCACAGTACCCAATTGAACTTCAATTTACCTGTTCCATTCTGCCTTATAAAGGTTTAAATTATTTGCTTTCTTGAGAACACTCATTTTAAAGCCCCTTTCACTTTCTTTGAAACATTTTAATCAAGACAAGCTAATTAGTTTTGTTTGATTTCTATTCTTTCATTTTTCAGACTTTCACCATAGAAAAGTATCAAAGAGTAGAGGAAGTGGGGAGATGCTCCAGAAATAATAGAAAACCAACTCTCAGCTCAAACATTCCCACAAACATGTTATACTAATAGAGACTTATTTTTATTTTTATTAACAAAGTCCAAAAAATTAATTAATATTACTTATTCAAATTAGGTAACCTGGAGTGGCTAAAGGCATTCATACATCAACTGTGGCTTATTTTAATTAATCCGGCAGATTCATTAGAATACTTAGAAAAGAAGACTTCATTTGAAATTAAAAGGCAAAAAAATAAACATTCTAGGCAAAAAATATCAAACAAGACACAAGACACAACCATAGAATGGGAAAGCAACAAGCAGTGTAGCACAGTGTGCAACAAGGCAGAAAGCATCCAAGATTCAAGTCAAGAAAACTGCCTAGTACTCTGCCACTGACCTGGTATGTAAAACTGCATGAATGAACACAGAAATGAAGTTCTCCTCTGTAAAATAAGAAACCTTGATTACCCTATCAGTCCAAATTTTAGGATTATGGAATATCTAAAAAGATAGGATAGGAGAACAAAGAAAGAGCAAAAATATGAAATTTACCAACTTATTTATGTCCAGGAGTCTTAAAAAGTACAGGTGACAATAAAATGAATGTTGTGACTCAGTAATGCTTGAATTAAACATTTCAAAACATTTTTTAAATTTTTTTTGGCTTTATAGACCATAGATGTATACGCAATTAGCTTAGTATTCCCACTCAAAACAAATTCAAAATTAGTAACTTCTTTCAACCTCATTAGGCAGAGGTAGGAGAAGAAACAGTAAATATGTAAACAGGTTCTATCTCTCTATGCTTTATAATTCCATAGCATTGCAAACATGCACTAAAGTTTTCAAACAATTATATTTTTAGACCCTATCTCCAAGAACCATCTGGATCTATGGTTGAGTGCCAAAGATTCCTGTTACATAAGATGTTAGTGTTAGTGTTAGTGATAGGAAGAGGCAAATCTAACTGCAGTGTCCTTTCCTAACAGATATAAACTCCCCATAAACTTATGGATGATTTAAATAGCATACTTGAGGTCTATTGAAATCCTTATATAATTGGTATGATACGATATTAAACAGTAAATAATTAAACAACAATGTATTTGAGGAAAAGCCTAATACTACACAATAAATGCATGGTACTGAGAAAATGCAGGAACCTATTTAATATTTTTAGCTTAGCCTCCAAGCAGAAAGAGTCTCTTGGTCACCAAATGTCTTGGACAGCCACCATGTCATGGTCACAGCTCACAGAGGACAAAACTGTTGGCAGAAAAATATTGATATTATGGAAACAGACAGTCCATATCTGTATGGACATAGCTAAATAAACATATTTCTCATTAAAGCCCTATCCTCAACAATGTTGCCTGAAGTTCCTCACTAAAGACCCTCTTAAGTTACTATTAAACTTAGATAAAAAGCCCAGGTGATTTCTACCTATTTGAGTCAGCATTGTGAGGTCTGGTATGAACAAAACCATGGAATTAACATTATTTACTGAGTTCTACTTAATTTAAGGATTCTTACTGTCTCAGTCTACAGATTATGTCTGGAAACTCCACATACATTTTTTTCACTTTAGTGATGTGAAGGAAGCTGAAGTGAGCCGTCCAGGGTCAGATTGTCTGAGGCCCCAAGTCAGCAGAACGGGAGCCCATTGCTAGTTCCCACGATTAGCAGGACGTGGCTTGTTGACCGGCTGAAGGAACTGTTTCTCCAGGCAAACGGCCAAGAACCTATGGCCTTGCATACAAGCCAAGGTTGTTTGGTAACCAGCACGCGGTGCTAGGCACTTGCAAGATGGTCTAGAATTCAAGATCTCACACTGGAGCCCAGATTGTTTGTTATCCAAAACCGGTGCAAAACATCAAAGAGATCTCTTGTAGAAGGCCATGCTTTTTGCTTTGACTGGAAAAGCAGGTGTTGTTGGCCATGGGAAGTCACATACCAAAAAGTAGCTGGCATGAGAAAATAGCTGTGGGACTCCTGCCCAATTAAACTGTATATAATAAATTGAGCAGCACTTTTCCAGTGCTGCAGTCCGAAACCATCTCTTGTCTCTGTGTCCTTTTTTCTTCCGGGGCTGCAGCCAATTCTGTCTGTCTGCGTCTTAAGTATATGTTCTGTGTATGTCATCCGCCAGTTCTGTAATCGGGCCACAACAGTGGTGGTTCAGCAATTTCATTATAATAGATATTATACCACTAGTTTAATATTTTTCCCCCTCATCTTTAGTTCATATAATAGTAATATTTTTTTGAAACAGAGTATTCAATTTCCTACAGCTTCCTAACAAGTTAGGAAAGCACATCTGGAAGTTAATACTATATAATTCTTTATTTAAACCATAGAAGTTGATAGCATGTGGAATGTAGTTGACAGTTTTAAGTTAAATTAATCATAAAAATTATACCTGACATTTATTTTTATGTGTAGATTGTATACTCATATGTTTTGCATTAATTATCTGTTAAAATTATTATGTCAGCCCTATAAGGAAAGTATTCTTAGTTTCCTCATTTTTAGGTAATAAAACTGAGGATGTGACAACTTAACTTGTTAAGGTGGCACTGGTGGGAAGTGTTAGGGTTGGATTTGAACCTCTTGAGGCAGACTCCACAGCCCATAAACATTTATTACTAATTAGAGGAAAAAGTCCACTGTCTTTCTAATTTTTGGTATTTCATTAATAAGCTATAACTATTACCAGCAATTTAGGATATGATTTTTTTTGTCTTATGATAATCGTAAACAATATTTCCTGACAACTGGCATTGCACTAAGCAATTTCAATGTAGAAATAGATAGATATTAGTTCTCACAAGAAGCGTATGAGAGAGACACTGTTATTTTCTCTGTTGTACAAATAATAAAACAAAGTAATAGAGGAAAAAAAAAGAAAGAAAGAAACTAGCTCAAGGTAAACTAAGTCTTAAGGAGTGGAAATGGGATGCAAACTCAGGTAGTCTGGTTCCTGACCCTGTGCTTATCCCTCTACTGAAACGCCTCTATGAAAAAAAATTACAAAAAACAAAAATGACAAATCCCCACCTTAAAATATTTACAAAAGACAAGTAAACTATTGACAGCAGAGGCTTTAGGGTTTAAGAGGAACAGGGTTCTTTTACAGACACTGCATTTTCTAATGTTGAAAAAATATAAATATGTTAAAAATATTAGTTGCAATTTATTGAGAATTATGAGATACATAAAAGAAATAAAGCTTAGGGAAAATTTTTATAATTACCCCCAAGGTTTCACAGTTAATATTTAGAGGTGACAGAATTCAAACCTAAATGTGCATGTATGTACGCGTGTGCACATGCACGTGTATAAACCATAGACCATACATTAACCATTGACCAAGTACAAAGCTAGATTACTCTGGGATAGATGCTAATAATAACAAAGAAAATCTGGAGATTAAACCGAGTCTCAGCAGAAATTGAGCAATCACATCTGAATCTTCTGCATTAAGCAGAACTATATAATCATCTCAAACTGGCAGCTCCCCCTGGCTTCCAGCAGAACAAAACACAAATCTTCTCTGAAGAAAATGATCCCTAATTAGACTGCTGGCATTTCTCATATTAACATCTAACAAATACGCACTCAGTAAAAAACTGAAAAAATACAAAGAAATAAGTGGACACGCATGATAACCAACAGAAAAATCCCAACAAGAAAATACGTAGAACTATAAGGATGTCAAATACTGTATTTATCCATAGCAGAAAAATAAAAAATTATACATAAAAAGATTAAAGATTTAAAGTACAGAAAAATTCGTAACAAAAGAAATTATAAAAATGATTATATATAAAATAATCAAATCAAAGTTTTAGAAATGACAAAAGTCATACAAATGTTAATGATAGGTAGACATTAGAGAATTAGTGAATTAGAAGATCGATCAAAGGCAGAATAGAGACAATGCAAGGCAACTTATGAAAGAAAGGGTAATATACATGGATATGAGAATGAAATAATCTAACATGTCCAAATAAAATCCCAAAGGAAGAGAATAAAGGTCAGGTTATAATTGAAGCGATAACCATTTAGAAATTTCCACAACTAATGAAGACATGAAATCAGTGATATCAAAGCATGGTATATGTGAACTAATATGAATAAAAATAACCCGTGCTTAGACACATACATGACAGTACAGCTGCAAAACACCAAAGATAAATAGTAGACTGTAGTATCCAGTGTAAGGGAAAGGGCGTTATAGATTATTTACAAAAGTAATAAAATTAGTCTAAAACTAGGTTTCTCAAGAGCTACAATAGAAGCTAGAAGACATTTAAATAGTATCTTCTAAGTGCTAAGAGAAAATAACTGTAAGTCCAGAATTGTATATCCAACAAAATTATCTTTTAAGATTGAGGGCCTAAGAAACATTTTTAAATTAAAGGAAAAACTGTGAACATTTACTACAATATTCATTTAATTAAGAATGTTTAAAGAATGTATTCTTTAAATATTCTTGGATGAGGAAGAGTTCTGCTCCTCATCCAAGAATAAATTGAAGAGAATTCAGAAACTGGGAGAAGTTACTTGTAACACGTGTTTGATGAAAGCTTAACTGTAAAATATACACAGAGATACTAACAAAATCATTTAAGAAGATAGCCAACCCAAGAGAAAAACAAATTGCTACATTTCAAAATAAATATTTCAAGATACAATAAATATTTCAAATAGATCTCAAGATAGATTTTAATGTCCAATAAAGATATGAAAAGATATTCAATCTGATTTGTAACCAGGAAGATAAAAATTAAGGTCGTAATGGCATGTCACTTTCCACACAAATAATTAACAAAAATTTAGAAGACTAGTAATACTCAATATTGATAAAGATGTGGATCCTTGGGAATGCTTTCATACTGCTAAAAGAGTGTGAATTACTAGAAAACATTTTTATAAAAAATACTGATATGTTTTATTTTAAAGATGAACACATGTGCATCCTACAACTCAACTATTTCACTTATTTGCTCTCTTTAGAAGCAAAGCACCTTGAAGGGAGAGTTGGTTATATCCTTCTTTACTTCCATTCTCTATTAAAACCACTTCCGTTGGATTTTTGCCTTCACTACTCTATTACACTTGCACTTGCTAAGGTCAACAATAACTTCCTTATTGCTTAATCTAATGTTTGACTCTCAACCCTCCTTTTATTTGTCCTATCACAAGGTTTACTTACCCCCTAAATTGTTGGTCACTTCTTTTCAGCCTTCTTTGCTGATTCCTCCTTTCTCCCCATACTTCTTAATACTAGAATACCTAAGGGAAATGACCTTGCTTCCCCATCTTTTTACCCATATTCACACTCTTGGTGATCTTATCCAAATTCATGATGGGAGGTTCCATCTATATATCCACAACCACCATAGGCCTAGATCATTCCCTTTAAATAATTATGTATCTAACTGAACTCTTGTGTTGCCTTCAAAGCTTATTCCTGTATCCTTCCCCATATCTATTCCATTTGCACAGGATGAGAACCATGAGGTTATCCTTCACTCTTCTCTGTGCTCCACTGCACTTCAATCTGTCAGAAAACCATGATTCCACTCTCTTCAAAAATTATCTAGAATCCAACCACCAGTCATTACCAGCTATCACCATGGGCTGCACCACCATTTCTTACCAGGATGACAGTAACACTTCTAAATCATTTTCTCGACTTCCAACTTTGTTCCCATCATCTGCTCTCTTCTGTCAAGTAGCAGAAGGAGTTTGGTAGAATGTAAGAATTATGCAACTGCCTGGTCAACACCCTATAATGACTCCCCATTTCACTCAGAGAAAAATCCCTTAGAGTTAATTATAAAACATTAAATGAGCAAATCATTTAAGGTTATCTTCACATCATCTCACTGCATTGTTTTTATTCACTAGGCACCTTCCTTCCTTCCTTTACAGTTTTTATCAGCTGCCCCTTTCTCCTGAAATTCTTTTCCTTCATATATCTGCATGGATAACTCCTTATCTTCTCCATGTTTTAATCTTCTCCATAAGGCCTATGCTGGCCTCCTCATCTAAAATTCCTCAAATTCTCTTTAATTTCTGGTACTCCCAATACTCCTTGCCATTGCTCTATTCTTCATTGTTTTATTTTTTTTAATTACATAGAATTTATAATTTTGTAACATATAATTTTCACCTTTTTTATGTTTGTTTTGGGTAGTCTGACTCCATCAGCTAGAATATATGCTTCATAATGTCTTGGGTTTATCCAAGTAATTTAGAACAAAACTAAGATAGTAGGGCTTGGCAAATATATTTTGAATAAGTAAATGTACTGCACTATTTGGTATGTTCCCCAGAGAAACTATTATTCAGACATCCTACTAATAATAGCAAATTTGCTTGTAGAAGCAAAACACCAGAAATCACCCAAACATGTATTGACTTTCAGGAAAGGCGCTGCCCAGAGGTGTCAGCTCTTCTGGAGTTATTTTTCTCTTCTGTCATGTGTTGCTATTCATTTTAATGACACTTTTGCCCTTTATTTTAAAGATTTTCATTTATAATCTTTAAATTAGGTGTCTGATTAAAATCTATTTAATTAAGCTTTTGGTTAAATACAGTGTGAAAAATGAATTCCTCCTCCAGTCCCTCATCAAGATTGTTCAACTGTGGTCTATTTTAACCCTACAAATACATGAGAATCTCCAGTCTCTTAACGGTAAGTAATAATTAATGCAAACATAATCAAGTAACAGCTTTTCTTTACTTTTTTTCCCAGTTAAAACTCTTATTGTCTTTAATAGTGCCAGAAGCCTAAAATTGACTTTCATTTTCACATTTATACATTTCCTGTATTCATTGCATCTTGCCCTTTTTGCAAGGGGGGAGAGTTCCTAGTGTTTGAATTTAATATTACCCATGATATGCCTTTTCTTCCCAGTTATGTAACTTTGATTGCTTGGAATGGTTATAGCACACATCTTGGGACTATAATAAGGATATAGAATTAATATAATATATATAATATATAAAAACCTTGAAAGATAGTTAAGTGTGTAAGGTAAACATATGAAACAATTAGAAGAAAATATCATTCAAACCCTTTCATTTTCAAAATGGATATCACAATAAATGCATTTTCAGTAAATTCTTCTTGACTAAAGTTATCAAACCTCAGAAAAGGGACTGTAATATTATTTTTATCTATATTGGCACTGGAATTCAGATCAAACAATTCCTGAATAACTGGCTCACACAGGGAAGGCATATGTTAGAGACAGGCAGGCCAGAGATACTTAGATTTAAAAAAAAAGAAGATTTAAGAAGGAAAAAAATGAGTTCAAGGTATAGGAAAAAGCTTCAAGAAAGTAAAGAGATTAATGTGGCAAGTATAGAGTTGTTCTCTTTTTAACATTCTTAAATTCTACAAGCACTAAACCCATTTCTATAAACACTTTTGCATTTGTTTAAATATCTTAGAATTTGTATTAATGCATTGCTAGCTCTGACATATCGAATGTTACACTTAAATCATATGTTCCAACCCTGTCATTTTCAAAACAAGAAATGCTTCCATGATCAGGTATTGAAATGTCAATTTATAATATATAGGTTTTAGAAACAGGCTTTTCAAAGAAGCTAAAATACATTAAAGATATTCAAAAATCTATGTTGACTACTGTTTCTTGTCTTTTACTTTATGGATTTGACAGCATTTTTCAAAAAAAAAAAAAAAAAAAAAAAAAAAGAATCCACCAAGAGGATTAAATCAAATGTGAAAAAAATAATTTGAAAAGCTCAGAGACACACCTAACTGAAAATAATAAAACACCAATCTCTTTTGTGACATGGTTTCTTTAACTAATCAAAGAAATCTAAGAAGAATCAAGATCAATTCTTCCCGGGTTACCTTTAAATATGGTCTATTTTTAAAGGTAGCACTTCAACCAGAAAAGTTCATTTTTGGTTAGAATACTAATTTGGAACTAAAAGAATATTAATTCCTTCTATTTTGTTTTTTATCCACAATTCCCCAAAAAAGAATCTTGGCAAAAAAAAAGCATTTCCTATGGGAGAATATAAAGTTAAATATATATTTATTCCTAAAATTACACATTTGAGTGATTAAGAATTAAACAAACTACTACACAATGTGATGTTTCTGCTAATTAGAGATTGAGGAATCCCAGGACATTTTAATATTGTGGCTGTGTCTTAGCTACTGTTGGTAATTAATATTGCTATTCCATTTTTAGAAATAGCTCCATGTGTTTGTCTACATTTTAAAGACAATACCTATCATGTTTGGATTTTGGCCAGATATTCAGGGGTAGTACAGGAGGGCTTTTATTTTTTGTTGAATTATGTCAATTGTAAAATAAATAAATAAATAAATGAAGAGACATGATGAAAACTGCCTTTAGCTTGAAATTAAAGTTGAAATTACAAAATAGCCTTTCGGACACTGACCTTTCCACAGCCTAAAAAGATTGATGATATAATGTTTAATAGTGCTACTGCAGTACTTAATACCACATAATTCACTCTCATAGCAAAGCAAATGACTTTTAAACTAGCTTAAAAATAGATGACACAGCTCATACCACCAGATCAAGATCTTTACTGCCACCCTTGAAGAGAGAAAAATACTACTTCCATGAAAAATACTTTCATATGGATCGTATTTGGCACCTGGTTTGCTATTGCATTTAGATCTACTGTTATTAAGATCCTCTGAAATTTTTTTAGGTAGCTCTACCTTCTATCACCCCTTTTAATACTAATCCATATTCTCTTGGAATATGAAGACATGAATTGCCACTAAACCACTTCCCCCTCTTTGAGCAATCACGCTTTGGATTGTTCAGGCCAACAACTTTCTCATTTTCCCCTTTTCCCAATCATCATTTATCATGCACACTGTCCTCTCTAGTTTGCAACCATGTCTTTTCATCACCAGTAATGCATTTCCAGATTTATCTCAAGATTATGCTATATAATCACATAGGCTTGAAAATCTAGTAACGTTCATCAAATTAACATTGAACAGTAAATAGTCTTTGAGTGAAATGTTTGGGTATTCTCCTAATGCTAAAATGTATGAGCATAGAGACTTTCTGAAGCCTGTTTTCAATTTTCCAATGGCAATTTTACAGACAGACTAAGTGAAATATTAATAGATGTAAAAATATAGATAAACACACAGAGAAGTGAGTGTTTTCTGTTTTCTATCATCTTGATTTTGTAAAATTATAATTTAAAGGAAAGCTTTTTGGGGTATAAAATGAAGATGATAATAATAAGCATATGAAGATCATAAGAGGATAAGCATGAGCAAAACTATTATTTAAAAAATAATATTTTTACAAAAAGTAGGAGAGTTCTTAAAAGTATCAATAAACCTCAATTCCTAAAGAAAATTTACTAAGAAAATAACACAATTTTATACAAATAATAGTACTACTGTAAGCCCTTTGAAGAGAACAGTCATGTCTGAATATGATGCACTGTCATATATAAATTTGTCAACTGATGGAATTGAAAAGTACAACTTTTCTGTTTTGATGTACTTTTTATTATTTAAATCAGCAAATACTCAGGAAGCCACCATTAAAATCCAGATACTATATAAGATATTGAGGATATATAAATTAAAAGCAGGCAAGCCCCTACCCTTAAAAAGAAAAATTAGCAATTACAACATTGTGTACCATTTGTTTTATAATTGGGAAAAACAAACTTTACAAGAAATAACTTCTAATGTATATTTTAAAAATTTATTGAGATATACATGCTATAAAATGTACATATCTTAAGTGCATAGCTTAATTAGTTTTACATATGCCCTTGTAGCATATGTGAATTGTAACATGTAAAAAATAGATTAAGGGCACTGAGATCAATATACAAAATACATCTAATCCCTCAAAGGCACCTTCAAAATATATTACTGATAAAAGTAGATGTTTGAAAAACAAAATTCTTATTGTAAACAGCATAATTGTATGCTACACATATACATATGTACATATATAGTTGGCTTATCTATTATAAAAATATGAGTGTAGAAAGGCAACTGTGCATTTAAAAATCATAATACAAAAAGAAATTTCAATCTCTGTTATTTTATAAATAATACTGCGGTGAAAGTTTTAATGTGTATTTCACCTTGAAGATTTTAATCTCTTTGAAATTGAAAATAATTAGACTTAAGTAGCATGGGAAATATACCTGTATAAACTTATACCAGTTATTGATTCCAAATAGTAAGTCTGATAATTTATGTTAATAGTTCATATTCATATATTCCATAATGTAAAAATTACTATTAATATATTTTCTTAATAGTCATGGTAAAAGATTTTTGTACTTGCTAAAGCAAAAGTAAAACAAAACAAAAAACTCCTTACAAGTAAGTATACTAGTCATTTGTCAATGCCCTAGGTAAAAAATAATGTTTAATGAAATATTTGGATGGATGGACACATCATAACGTAAGCTCAGAAGGCATAAAAAGAAGTTTTAATACTTTTAGCTTTCTATTATCATGTAGGAGGAGAAACATACATAGAATATTTGCCACCTTGAACAAGGCTTACCAGGCCATTGAATAGATATTAATATAAACCTTGAGTAATACTTATCTGAAAGAAGCCTATATTCATCCATTCTTCATAAAGGACTGAAACCTTAAAGGCTAAGTTCTACAAAAAGACTCTTCAGCAGGTAATTTAAAAGACTTAAAATTGTATTTTCATAGAACCAAAAGTCATACAATAAAAATGGAGACTTAGTTACAGTCTCTAAACATTAAACAAGATACCTGTGAGAAAACAAAATGAGTTGAAAAGAAACCTTTGAATATTTCTTTAGATGGCTTTAAATTGTCACATGATAAAGTGACATGGTCCATTTGAAAATAGTATTTAAGTATATTGAATGAGTTACTAAAATACATTCTTACTTGAAACATTCTAAATTAAGTTCCTAAAAACAAAAAATATCCAAGCAACATAATAAGTAATGTTAACTCCAGGGAAAAAAATCTGACCAATAGGGTATATCATACTTTTATAACATTTTTCTCTATTGACTATTAGCTTGTAAATTGTGTGTCTTAGATTGTGCAGACATATATGGAAACAGAATCTATGCATTATATGATGTTATTTGTGTACAAAGATGCTTCCATGTATTATCCTCAGTATTCCAATTGAATTTTGCATTAATAAAATAGATATTTTTTTCATTTCTCCATATTAATTTTCTTGAGGCAAGTGTCTCATGTATTCTGTATCACATGCAAGAGTTAAGCATATAGTATGTAACCAAAGATTAAAATACCTTTACTATTCCAAATTAGGCTTTATGAACATGTATCCTTAACAAAGGTGAAAATATCTAAGAGAAGCAAAAATAATAATAAAGTATAGATTGGTTAAGATTGCTGGCTAAGTATCCAATGTGTATTTTCTTCTTGTAACAAATCCCTAATTTTATTCCAGATTGACAGTCTCCACTGAAGACTTTACCTTCCAGCCTCCCTTCATACTAGGAGTGGGTAATGAATCGTAAGCAGATGTTATTAATGGTATTTACTGGAAAACTCATTATGAGAGGGAAGATAACTGGCACATGCCCTTTTTGTCCTTTTCCCATTTCTTATTTCCTGTTCAAAATGACGATGTCAGAGTTGGAGATCTAGGATATTTCTGACCATGAGAATGGAAGCCATAACTAAGGCTGTCAAAGCAGAATATAAGAAACCTGTTTCTTGATGCTTTTGGGAAATTAGGAATGTTCACTTCTAACTTTTTTTAATGTAAGAGAATAAACCATCCAATGTTTAAGCTCTTGAGTTAAATAGAGTTAAATCTCAGCTACTAACATCTAAAAGTTTCCCAGTGTAGATAGAGTAATTAAGAAATCTAATATTCAAAAATTTCATTCAAAACATTCCTTAAATATAATAATGTTATGAAAATGAAAGCTAACAAAGGCAACATTATTTGTCAGAAACTTGGCTTCCATCATTTGATAGAGGTATCCAAATGCAACCTAATTCCCAACACTGACCTTTTTCAGAAAGGATGCTGATTGATGTACACACCCCCACCCACCCTCACACTCTCTCACGTATTCATTCATTTATTATCTTAAAATTATAATAAAAAGTAGAATAGTCTTGTTTAATCTAATAGAAATGTTACTGCAGTTCTACTCAAGCCTAACGATTGTATATTTAGGGTAAGTGCATATTTTATTTTTTATATTAACTTTCATTTTACACAAGTAATAGAATGAAAATTTTCAGTGAATGAACTCAAGTGATTTTGGAGTAATCACAGCATACAAGTGTAAGGGTCCCAGTTCTGAATATCACACTTAGGAGCTGGGTAACTGGTCAATTCACTGAAAATCTCTGAGCATTGAACTTTCTTACAAAATAAAGGATTTAAATATATTATCTTTCAGGCAAGAACCAGGATTAAATATATATGATACTCTGATGATGACTTCACATAAAAACCACTAATGAGCACTAGATATGAAATGGCCTCCAAATACTTTTTGACTATAAATCTTAATTCCATGAGACTTATACTTTCTGTGTTCCATTTTCATATTTGTCAACTGTAATGATATAGCTCTAATGTTGCATAATTTTATAAAATTATAATTTAAAGTAATTGCCAAATTTGGCAGATGCTACATTTACTTATAAAATTAATTTATTATATATAACAGGCATACACACCATTTAGTATACTAAGATTGAATAAAATTCTTCTTTCTTAAACTTGGCAGTTTGTCACAATTACCTGAGACTCTTGTTAAAAATATGCATTTCTAGGCTCCTGAGTCCTCTCTCCTTGGCTTGCAGATGGCCACCTTTCACTGTGTCCTCACATGGCCTTTTCTCTGTGCATAAGCATCCCTGCATATCTCTTTCTTTTCTTATAAAGACATTAGTCATAATGGATTAGGGGCCCATCTTTATGACCCCACTTACCTTCCTTAATTACTTCTTCAAATGCCCTGTTTCCAAATACAGTCACATTAAGGGTTAGGGATTTCACATATAAGTTTGGGGGGGATACAATTCAGTCTATAACGTTTCCTTTAAGAAGCAATCCATTAGGTGAGGGGGAAAAAAAGCAGTAGCAGATCCTCAAGTACTATACTAATATTTAATATTTTGCTTTGCAACATATGGAGAGACACTGGCAATTTTTAAACAGATTTGGACTGGATGAGAAAAACCTGGAGGCAGGGTGACTGTATGAAGCTCTGATACCAGTGCAAAGCAAAATATAATGGCTATCTAAACTAAGGCAGTAGGGACATAAAAGGTGAGAAAAATTAGGTATCATTTAGTATTTTTAAAAATATTTTTGGTCTAACCGATAACTTAAGGAAGTGAATTCAACACAATATTGCCAAATCTACTGATAAATTCTTAAAACCACAGAACTTCAGAACTGGAAAAGATTTCAACACAATTTTTATCAATCTCCCATGCAAAGCAGGAATCTCTTCTCCAGTATCTCTGATGCAGACTTATCTAGTCTACATGAACATTTGCACAGGTGGATAGTTAAATTCCATACTGAAAAATTTCTCAAATTTTTAAGTTATTTCTTGAGTCAGACTTTAATTCATTGCAATTATTTTCTTAATTATGTGATATAATTTATTTCACATAATTTGCTACTCAGTAATTCCAATCATTTCACATCAGATTTTTTTTTTCTTATTGTCTTCCATAATTAAATTCTCCAGGGCTCAGAAAAAAAAAAAAAAAAAGAGTCCTTTAATTCTTATCGGGAACATATTGATACGCTAACTTCATTCACATATTCTAAAGTGAGTTCAATATACATTTTAATATCTTAACTTTTTATACATGAAGATAGAAGGTAGAAGATCTTCCTTTTTATTGTCTTCTTACAGAAGTAGCGAGAACAATTTTTACATATGGGTGAGGCAACATTTCAACATGAGGTGCTAACATTTCCTATAACACTGCCTATGCTCTAGGCAATTTTTAGCAGATCTTTAATTATAAAAGTTAAAAACTAACAACAAAAAACATTCTAGTTGACCCTAACAGTTTTGATATGCAACGTAATAACTTAATGCTGTTCTAGAATTCACCACCCACACGCATATCTCCCCTACATTGAACACAACCACACTCACCCTCCCATGTGAATGGGTATATGTGTGGATGTCCATGTGTATGTAGGTGTGTAGTCCATTCTAATTATTTAAATTAGAGATGTGTTAAAGGAAAAAAATTATTAGAAATACTTTGAGAAATAATGAGCAGATATCACTTACTATTTAGTACATATCTAATGGAATCCATGATTTGAAGTAAAGCATACAATACAGTGATTCATTTTCCTGTATCAGTATACCAATATCTTGTAAAAGTAAGAACATCGAATGTGTCACAAAAGTTATTTATTTTACAAAATCTATTTACATCACACATGGTATTGAACATATTTTGAAAGTTAATCTTTATAGTGACGGAAGATTAAACACATCCACACATACATATACCAGTTATTTTTGCCTGCGGGATAAATGAATAAAAGCTTTCATTTGAGACTATCAAAACATATCTGTTAATTTTTACAGAACTATATGACATTCCTACAGCATGTCAGAGGTTAATTTTCTTAAATTATCTTCAATATGACAATTTACCTGCAGAGTTATTCATTTCTTAAACATAGCGCATTCATTAACTTTATGTGCAATGACACTAGTAGCTTTAAAAAATGAATTTCTTTTTTTTTGTTGTGAACATTAATCATTTTCTAGACCTGGACTTAAGAAATGAATAGTGTATAGGTTGACAGTTCTGACAGAGTAGGCCATGTGTTAAGCCCAGTGATTAATCTGACAATTAAACTAAACCCCTTTGCTGGTCCAAGATTTTAATATTAAAAACAATGCAAGTTACAGGAAAGAATGAAAGTTAGCCAGAACCTTGCTAGGTTATCTAGGTATTTCACTATAAGCTGTGTGCCAGCTAACTCTGGGCTGCAGAAACAACACTTTCATGACAATATCCTGAGCCCAAAGGGTTGAGTCCCTTTGAAAGAATAACAGGAAAAATATATATTTTTGGTGCATTTTAAAAACTTGTATTTTTAGTTTGCTATATCAGAAATTCTCTAGGCATAGACTTGCTCTGAGAAGGTCTATGCATAGAATTTACTATCTCCTTTAGATATGACTGCTTTGAGGCTCAGGTTACTGGGAAACTGGTGGTTTTTCTGAGTCATGGGAATTTTTTTTGGTTTGTTTTGTTTTTGCCAACTGTTTTGCTTCTAAGGTAATGGTGGTCAAAATGCAAGTCTATGAATCTCCTGCAGAATATTTAGCCAAAGGTGCTTATCAAAAGCACAGATTTCCTGAACTCTAACCCAGAATACTAAGTCAAATAGAACCATTGCTCTGGGAATGCCTAAGCATTCTGTGTAATTTAAAGAAGAGATTATAAGGAATTCTGACTCTAATGGTAACTCAAGAGTTCACTAAAATGTGAAAAATAATGCAATATTACTGATCTTGGTGAGTTTTAGAAAGAAAATTCTTGGTAGCCTTCCAGGCAACATAAGTCCTCCCAAGTCTCCACACAAACTATAATAAAAATAATTATTGTTTACCTCTAAGTAGTGGAAAGATTAGGAAAGTAAGTCACTTGGTAATTTCAGATAGCACACTGTGAGAAGACCAAATAAGGTTAGACTACTTAGAAAAATTCTGGAAGAAATGAGAAAACCCTAGGAAATAATTCACTCTTTCATTCCTATTCAATGTGTGAGATAATTTCACTGTCAATGAATATTATAAATAATAAATATCTCAGTAAAATTCTCCATCAGTGATATCAATTTTCTACAAATAATGTATGCCCATTAATGGACTAAGGAAAGGTATACTGCTGAGTTTCTCTAAAATCTTCAATATATCTTACAAGGTTTGCTATGATCTAGAACCTACCAGTCTCTTCTCCTGGGGCCATGTGTTGCTGGCATTATGCAGAGTCTCAGTCATTTTGTTTCCTTGGCCTGTTCTCCCTTAAAAGTTTATCCCATTCCTCACCCTCATCCCCACCTTTCCTGCCTAACTCTTGCCTATTCTTCAGTCCAAGCTTAAAGAAAGGCCTTATATAATTACCTTCACCTTCCGCCTTGACTAGGCTAGGTCCAGGTCACTTGTATGTTCTGATCACCCTGTATTTCCTCTGTATAGCACTAACACAGTTAAAATTAATTAGTTATTATTAATTAGTTAATATATTTCTCCTTTGCAAATCTAGTTATCTTCAGCACTTAAAAGTATATATGGCATGTAGCAGGGCTTAAATATATGTTTTTTAGATGTACGCCTGTGCAACTACATGTGTAAGCAAGACAGGATGATTTATTTAGCATCATTTGAGGAGTATATATGTCTTAAAAATACTAAAAAGTTGTGAATTATGCTTTCAATTTTACCCTTAAAAATTAGATGTTTTTTTATTCCCAAATGATTGCTAAATTTATAATAGTATCCTTGTGGCCTCTTCAAATAGACAGATCAAACAAAAATTAAAATAATTAAGGTCTTTAAGATTTTAATTTAACTTTATGGAATGGATAAAAATCATGATATTAATGATTCTCTTATTTTATAGAATATTATTTGATAACATATTACATATTTTTCTGTATTAGTGATATATTCAATTTTAGGTATAAATTGTGGACTTTAAAACAAAGTAGAAGGGTTTTCATAGTATGTTTTACATTTAATTAGCAAGTGCCTTCAAATGCTTAAATCTCATTAAAAGTATATGCTAGTTTATAAAGCTATTTATTTAATACCTTTTTGTGATATTTCTGATGCAGTTACTATATTATGAACACAGTGTCCATAAATAAAGTACTGTTCAGTGAAAAGATATAACTTGGCTTGTTAAATGATTTACAAATGTTGGTATTTTGGAGAACTATAACCTAACCTGTTAAAATAGATTTGATGTTTCAAAAGATATTTCTTCTGTTTTCCTTTCAACTGACCCTAGCATGTCATTCCAAAGGGAATTAAAATGTAATTAAATATTCCACAGTTCTATATCCATTGTATTGGTGCTTAGCATACGTCAGAAACATACAGGAGTGGATTCATAATATAACAGATTGTACTAGCAGGATTTTCACTTAATTATTATAGATTTTTATCATATAGAATGGATATTTAACAAGTAAAGGCAACACAAGTGAATAAAAATGAAGGAATATTCTGCTAGCAGATCATATACATTTCCTTTGTGCTGACTAACGAGTAGGTGATTTTTCTGGTATGACTTGACAGAGCATGTAAATTAACCAACAATATGAAGCCTCGGAGACTAAAGCAATCAGAAGCTGCAGCGGATGGTGAGGTTCAGGGAATATAGCATCACCTTTCAATAAGGTAAGAATTGATGCATATACATCAGTGAAACTGTGCTGTTCACCATAAAACAGGTCCCACAACAGAAACAGTAATATGAGTTCTTGCACACTGTGCTGTAATTTAAACTCCCTACTTTTAACTTCCAGGCAAAACGTGGGAAAATGGAGTTCAGTTTGCTCTATATTGCAGGTAATCTTTGATAACACAGTATTGTGAAAAGAATACTGGGTGCCAAATTTATAGGGAACATAAATAATAAGCTATGATATGAGCATAAACATGAGCTATGATAATTATTCAGAGTGCCTCAGTTGTGTTTAGTAAAACGGGATTAATGTCCACAACACAGAGTCATTCATAGGAATAAATTAGAAGGTTGTTTATGAAAAAATCCAATATTGCTTGCTAACTTACAACATGGGTATGTTTCACGAACATGTCACTGCTTTTCTCCTTTATTATATCAAATTCCTTAGGTGAGGGTAGAAGCCTCACTGTTGATTTAAGCTGCATAAACTACAGAGAGTAAAAGAGCAGGGGACAAGAAATCAAATGCATAGGGGCACAGAAAGGTAAGAAGGCGTATGAACAAAAACATTATGTAGGAATAAAACAATGAGATTTGTAGTTAGTCTGCTAAACTTTGGACTGGCCCCAACATCCATTTCACCTTCCTTTTGTGTGCCTTTCTGTGTAGTAAATGCTAGAAGGAGAAAGGATACATTTCCTAAACTCCCAGATGCTAGGGTTTTAGATGACAGTTAAATTCTACTAAACAGATACAATCAAAGAAGACTTGGAAAAGTCAAGTCAGGCAGAGTCTGTGCTTTTGCTTCTGTTTGGAAACACGGTTGTGGAGAAATCTATTTATTTTTTCTGGGGCAGCATTAGCCAACTTTCCAGGGTGCCATTATCATTTCCGTTGTGAGTAAGGGCTAGGGATGTGGATGATTGATGTGAGTCTTGCACAGTTCTGAACCCAGCAGTAGTAGAGAGTTTCCTGATCACTGCGCTTTCTTTCGCATAGTAGCTTCCTAATGGTGGATGTGTCCTGATCTCAGCTTTGCAGAGTGGTTCACAAGCCAGTGTCTTTTCATCACAGAAGAGGCATTAGCTCCCTTGGGTAGCTTAGTTCAGTGATGTCACTTTTGTGACTTTGTGATTTGTTCCTGACAGCCTAATTTAGAATCTGCTTCTTCAACCTTACCAAGCCATTTAATAACCTACTAAACAATCTTTTCTTGTTTAAAATAATTAAGGGGATTCTAATTTCTAAAATTGACCCATACAGATGAAGATTCCAAGATAGTTCCATAAAAGTTACGAATAAGGCAGGAATTATGTGGAAAAGCAACAGATCATTTGAAAGATAGCACTAATTAGATTATCTTAATATATTTTATTTTATTTATTTTATTATTTATTTATTTATATATTTTTTGAGACACAGTCTCACTCTTTTGCCTGGGCTAGAGTACGATGGCATCAGCCTAGCTCACAGCAACCTCAAACTCCTGGGCTCAAGCAGTACTCCTGCCTGAGCCTCCTGGAGTGCTAGGATTACAGACATTGAGCCACCACGCCTGGCCAATACATTTTATTTCTTGAAACTATATGTGTCCACTCCAACAAAAGAAGATCAAATGCAGAAAATAATTACTGATTACCCACTATATACTCTATATTAGGCAATGTAGGGTGATAAAAAGAAGAAAATATAGAACCACTTTAAATGAACTCACAAACTATGTAGGGAATCACATGTTCACAAGAATTTCAAGTACAAGATATAGTGTAGGGAACATAAGAAAGTCATAGAATGACCCACCAGCATAGAGGAAAGACAGTGATTATACTTGTGGTGATGCGGGAACGTAGTACCTCTTGTGATTCCAGCAATTGCAATCTTTTGGGAAAAGATTTCTCAAAATGGATTCCACAAAACTAGTGGTCTGAGATGAACAGGTGCTTAATAAAGAGTTTCATAGTGCTGTGTTTGGGAATACTGGGTTAAAGCAAATTATATTTTGTTTCTCCAGGACTGCTCAGAGACTTTAATAGTTAATGTACCTTTGGTATCTCCAAGGAAGGAACATAGCCCACAGTATTTCATAATTTTCTTGCCAACAGATTGCAGTTCTCATGGACTACCTGGCAGAACTGTTTTAAGAAATAAACTCTTGCCGGGCGCGGTGGCTCACGCCTGTAATCCTAGCTCTCTGGGAGGCCGAGGCAGGCGGATTGCTCAAGGTCAGGAGTTCAAAACCAGCCTGAGCAAGAGCGAGACCCCGTCTCTACTATAAATAGAAAGAAACTAATTGGCCAACTGATATATATATATAAAAAATTAGCCGGGCATGGTGGCGCATGCCTGTAGTCCCAGCTACTCAGGAGGCTGAGACAGAAGGATCGCTCGAGCCCAGGAGTTTGAGGTTGCTGTGAGCTAGGCTGACGCCACGGCACTCACTCTAGCCTGGGCAACAAAGCGAGACTCTGTCTCAAAAAAAAAAAAAAAGAAAAAAGAAATAAACTCTTAAAATAATATGCAACATGAGGAAAAGAACAGAGATTCTTAAGAACATGGAAAAATGGCTATTGAGCTTGTAATGACTGAGAAAAATCAGACCAGGATAAATGCTCACAGTTATAAATAATTTGTTAGTAAGCTGACAAATAATTTCAAGTGCTATGCTAAGGAACTTGCACAATATTCTTCAGTAAAGGGGAAGCCATGGAAATTTGTTTGTTTGTTTGTTTGTTTGTTTGTTTGTTTTAAAATGGAGTGATGTGTTCAGAACCCTGGTTAAGAACAATCATGTGACATCAAGGTGATAGATAAAACTATCAGCACTGATTGGATGGCAAGTTTGGAAGCTAAAAGATATTTTTTTCAAAGGTAGAAGAATGATTATATACTTGATGTGCTCTAGGAAAATGTGCAATGCAAAACACACATCTGCACACATAAACACATACATAACCATAGTAAACCAGAAGTAGTCTATACATAAATTAAAAAAAAAAAATCCAAAAACTCATCTCAGTAACTTTCTTGAAAATATTTTTAGGTAAATATAGAAAACTATTTAATTTCATGGTGTAAATAAAGACATTATTTTCAACCACTATTTATTTTCATATTTCTCATTATGCCTTATTAGGGATAAAATATTTAATTTATAAAGTTTTGTAAAGTAAACAAATAATAATTTGATGATAATTAAACAAATAATAAGTAAACAAATAATAAATTGATGATAATTAGAAGAATAAAAAATAAACATAGCTAATACCTATATTGTAATTATGTGCCGGGTGCTATTTTAAGTGGTTTTTATATCAAAACTATTTTGTCTTCAACAAAACCTTATGAGTAAGTACTATTACTACTTCACTCTAATAGATTATCAAATTAAAGCTGGGATATCTTGCTAGTCTCTTGCTTAAAGCTACCATTGTCCAGCTATAGGCCAAGATATTATAACAGAGACACAAAAACACAGTGGTTTGAATGAGAAAGAAGTTTCTCTCTCACATGGCAACCTAGAGTTACAGGCAGGTTAGAAGGGCAACTTTTTTACAAGATCAGCAGGGACTCAGATATCATCTTTCTAGTGATTCTGTCATCCTTAGGGTATTGCTTTTATGGGAATGGCTAAAGCTCTCATTCCACTATTATGTCCACCTTCAAGTCCACTGAAAGGGTATAAGAGTAGCAGAGGCTATGGAGTGAGATCTAGGACATGCCTACATTACTTCCTCTCATACCCCATTGGCCATTACTTAGTCACATGGCTTTGCCTAGCTCCAAGGGTAGGCAATGAATTGTCAAATGTGAATAAGAAGGGAATGAATACCGGGGGCAATTAGTAATCAGACTTAAAGAGTCCTAGTAAATCACCTGGAGTTCCATCTAATTAACAGATCTGAGATATAAATCCAGTTCTATCTTATTTAGCTCCTATTTTATATTCTATACCTAAAATCTATCTGTGAAATAGGTACTTCTAATCCCACTAATACATATGCACTTATGATTACAGAGATTAAGTTATTTCTCCAAGGTCAGCAACTATTCAGAAACATTGCAAAATTTGAAAACGTGTCTTTGGTACACAACAATTTTTTTCATCACATTGAATACAGTTTTCTATGATTAGCAATGCATAATGCAGTACTAAATTATGTATATGGCTTTTAAAAAATCTTATGTTCTACAAATATATCATTCCATTCAGTTTATTTATTGATAACAGTCCCTATCTTCAATGAAAATGTCATTTTATCTACCAGAGGTTGACTATCAGGTCTTCCAAAAGAATATTCTTTTGTGAAATTTTCTGGGAGAAAATTTGACTAATGTTATTTTTAACCTCTATAAATCAGAAGATTACTTGTATTGACAGTTGGCTATGAAACCTATTTCCTAGTACTCACCAGTCAAATGTTGCTCAAGCTTTCAGTAAGAGAGAATCGGTATGCAAATCAGATAACTTAAATATAATAAGTCTTTCTCTTTCTAGGTCAGTATCTACAGAAGTGCATATCAAAATAAAAGCTCTCTCCTGAGTTCTACTAAATTTAAATCTCAGCAGAGGCAAAGATCAAACAGAGAGGGCCAAGATCAAATTGAGTATAAAGTAATCTTGTGCATCCCTTGAGGTTCTGCTACAAGAGATGCTAGCAGTCAGGGGATGCCTCTCTGTGCTGGGAGCTGAGGTGGATGAAGTGAGGGCATCACAAGTCTTTAGTGCTCTCTATCTGAATCCTTTCATAACTACTAAAATGCACTTTAAAAATTTCAGGTACATTAGTAGTGCCGTAGGGAGTTGAAATCTCTTTTCATACCATTTTAGCAGTCATTTGACTGTATCACAGGTCACTGTTTCTTGTATGCTACAGTAAACCTCTACCTAAAAGTGTCAGTCTGGCTGTGAGAAGCTATCAACTATCTGCATGGTCGACAGGACTCAAAAAAAAAAAAAAAATTTGTCTCACATGCCAGACAAGCTCTCTGCTTCATTAAATTGTAGCAACAGTCCTTCTTAGAGATCAATGACAACTTCCAAATGCATTTTGTTTATCCTTACCCATAAAATATATTTATAACAATGCATATAATGAGCACAGACATTGATTTTTAATGAAAAATAATGCTCAAATTTGTCTAAGTAATTTGTTTTTATTTTTCTGACCTTCCTCTGAAATTAGCCCCTTGTGTTCTATAACATTCTTAGTACAGACTCTTAAATCTCTAAAGAAAGGCAGATGTCATATTGATGATTTACACTCTTTCTTTTTATCTGATTCTTATAAAACCTGATATTATAAAAATCAGCATAAGGTAGAGAGTGCAAGCAGGTGTTTTTCCTCAGAAGATTTTACATATTTCCCAATTGTGAAAACATTATTATTTAGGCCAGAAAAATAACATCATATTTTGCTATTTAGTTTGTAGCTTTCTGAGCTCCACAATATTTTTAAGTGTTATAGAGAGGTAAGGGGTTATTGTGACAGTGATTATACACACACAAACAACATGTATTATTAAAAAATTATTAGGTTTGATATACTTATTATAATGATCCAGGAAATTTCTAGCCTCCTGAATTTTAGCACTAAGACTGTTAAATCTGATCCTTATGTCTTGATTTCTATTACATGATACTATGTGAATTTCTTATTCAGATGTTCATTTACTGAACAGATATTTCCAGTCAACAACAACATGTCAGCTATTGTACTGGCACTGAGATTGTAATCATGGGCAAATATGACATGGACCCACTCATGTCTTTTAGAGCTTAGTAAGAGAGAAGAATATTAATGAAATACTTATACAAGCATAAAATTACAAATTGTGTTAAATTCTATAAAAGAAAAGTGTAGACGTTACTGACAGAGTAATTTAATCTGTGACTAGAGAGGACTCTCGTGAGGAAGTGCATGAGGCTCCAAAGTCTGGGAGAACAATGCATGTGATGGAGCAGAGCTACAGCAAACTATTAATTCAAATCTGAGGAGAATGAGAGCAGACTGGGCACTCTGAAGTAGGGAGAATGGACTATCCACACCCTCAAAAGACCGAATTCTAAGTTCTTGAGCTTGAGCTTCAGTTACTTAAAGAGTCTCCTAATTTATACAACTTTGTACTGTTTGGGGACGCTTTCCAGGCATTTTGTACCAGAACTATTTAAAAACCTCTAAATTTTTTGACTAGACAAATAAATGGCTAGGTTAAAGAATGTATTTCTTAGCCTCCTGACAACTAGGCAAGGATATTGAACTAAATTTTGGCCAAATGCTGTGGTGCTGAAGTGGCATTTGTAAATTTCAGAAAGCTTTTAAAAGAAAGGCTAGATTAGAAACATAATGACTAAAGCACAGATGCCCATCTTGGACCATGAGGTAGATACCATGAGTTCAGGATATAGAGGGAACAAGAGCTAAGAAGCCTGGTTCCTGATGAGTCCACCCTACCATGCTGAACTTCCTGCCTTTAATCTTTTCTTCTTCTCCTTCTTCTTCTTTTCATTTTTTTTTAATATAAGAAATAATTTTTTCTCTAGCTCTTACATGCCATTCTCCACCCAGCACCAGAACAACCCTTTTTTGTTATTTTTTAGCATATTACGGGGGTACAACTGTTAAGGTTACATTATTTGCCCATGTTCCCCCTCCCCCCTCGAGTCTGAGCTTCAAGCATGTACATCCCCCAAATGTTGCACTTCTTACTCATTGTGTTTGTATATACCCATCCCCTCCTCCCCCCTCCCACCTGCCCGATGCCTGATAAATGTTATTCCTATATGTCCACTTAGGTGTTGATGTTAATACCAATTTGCTGGTGAGTACATGTGGTGCTTGTTTTTCCATTCTTGAGATACTTCACTTAGTAGAATGGGTTCCAGCTCTATCCCAGAATATAGAAGAGGTGCAATATCACCATTGTTTCTTAAAGCTGAGTAGTACTCCATGGTATACATATACCACATTTTATTAATCCACTCATGAATTGATGGACACTTGGGTTGTCTCCACAGCTTAGCAGTTGTGAATTGTGCTGCTATACACATTCAAATGTGGGTGTCTTTTTTGTAGAGTGTCATTTGATCTTTTGGGTAGATGCCCAGTAGTGGGATTGCTGGATCAAATGGTAGATCCACTTGTATCGCTTTGAGATCCACTTGTATCTCCATATTGTTTTCCACAGAGGCTGAACCAGTTTGCAGTCTAGCAGTGTAGGAAGGTTCCTATATCTCCACATCCACACCAGCATTTATTGTTTGGGGACTTTTTGATAAAGGCCATTCTCACTGGAGTTAAGTGATATCTCACTGTGGTTTTGATTTACATTTCCCTGATGATTAGAGATGTTGAGCATTTTTTCATATGTTTATTGGCCATTATTCTGTCTTCTTTTGAAAAGTTCCTGTTCATGTCCTTTGCCCATTTTTTGATAGGATTGTTTGATTTTTTCTGGCTGACATTCCTGAGTTCTAAATAGATTCTAGTTATCAGCCCTTTATCAGATGTGTAGCTTGTAAAAATTTTCTTCCATTCTGTGAGTTGTCTGTTTGCTCTCTAGACAGTTTCTTTGGCTGTGCAGAAGCTTTTTAGATTACATCTCTTCTTTCTTAGAACCTAAAATATTTTCTAATCTCACTCAGTAAAATGCAATTGCCTAGCCCAAGCCAGGACTACAAGCTGTCCTCCCCCCATACAGCATGCCCTGTTTCCATTAGCTGTGGGTTTACCCCCTCACCCCCTCTACTTGACTGGCACACAGAGAGTATTACTACCATGTGAGCACCTTAGTGTTGATCAATAAGTACTAATTTGATGGAGAGAGCATGTGGTACATGTTTTTCCCTCCTTGTGATACCTCACTTCAAAGGATGGGCTCAATCTCTATCTAGGATAATAAAAGAGGTGCTAGATCACCATTGTTTTTTGTAGTTGAGTAGTATTCCATGGTATTCATATACCACATTTTATTAACTTATTCATGTATTGATGGGCATTTGGTCTGTTTCCACATCTTTGCAATTGTAAATTGTGCTGCTATAAACATTTGAGTGCAGATGTCTTTATTATAGAATGTCTTTTTTCCTTTGGATAGATGCCTAATAGTGGGATTACTGTATCAAATGGTAAATCTATTTTTAGCTCTTTGAGGTATCTCCAAATTACTTTCCACAGGATTTTTACTAATTTGCAGTTCCACCCAGCAGTATAAGAGTGTTCCAATCTCTCCACATCCATGCCAGCATTTGTTATTTGCTATTTTGTTCCTCACTTGGTTGACTCTGTGGATGCAGAATCTGGTGATATGAAGGGTGGGCTGTATAAATATTACATATATATATATATATATATATATATTATTTTCCTTGGTTCTGTCATTCAGTTGTAAGCTTCATCAAGGGAGGGGCTTTGTGTATAGTCTTACAGTGAATGTCTAGTGCTTACAACAGCAGTGACTAAAACCTAGAAGTTAATTTATAAATATTTGTTGAATACATGAATGAAAGATCTTTATAAAGTTCACTGTAGTTCCTGATGGATTAAGGACTGTTATAACAACAAATATAAAAGCTTATGTATTCCTGTAGCATATCTAGCATTAAAAAAAGCTTTGGCAGTTTGATACCTTCTCAAAGTCAACCGATACTGTCTTAAAGCCACTTACTACTCCTCCAACCCCATACACAAACACTAAAAAATGCTGTAGTGAATTTAGTAACAATGAATAGAAGAGGAAGAAACAGTGAGCCAGAGGAAGACAATTAGAGTGTGATATTGGTCAGCAGTGGGAGAAAATACAGCACAGCAGCATCTTGAGGACTGGGAAGAATTCCCTTGTATTAGTCTTGCCTCAGAAAGATGCTGAGGCATCATGGAATAAAAAGGAATCGAGATCTAAATGCATCACAATTTAAGTTTCCCCTATTGTGTCTACACCCTTTAAAGGTATTTTTTCATCCAAAAAATATGAATTGAGCTCAACACAGTGAGGGTACAACAAGCAAAAACAGACACAGATCCTGCATATGACTTTTTGAGGGGAAATCTAACAAGTGGAACATCACTACATCCTGATTTATGATTTCATAATATTTCCTTTCTTCTGAAGCTGAATTATAGAAATGTATACACTGACTGGGCTAAAAGGTTTATGCAAAATATTAATGAGGTCAATTTTGATAAACTAAATTTCTGAGATACAAGGATATAATAAAATGTTTTTCATATTTTAACAAGGAATTGAATTAGGATAAAGTGAGAAGTTAGAGATTCTAGTTCATTTAAAGGAATATTCATTTGAATCTACATTAAAGCTTACTGGAAAAAATGCATTATATGCATATACATTCACTATAACATCATATTAATATATTTACTCAGGGTATGAACTTGCTCTGAATCTCAGCCTGGGCAGTACTAGAAAAGTACAGTCAAAACTTAGCATTTTTTATAAACAAATCTTACATTTTACTTTATTTCTTCAAATAAAAGTCAGGAATTTGGCATTTTCTTGATTTCAGTGACATGGTACCTTCGCTTAGAACTCTTGACTAAGGAAGTGGCTGATCTGAGTTGTATTTGATCTCTGCTCACCAGCTGTGCACTCTTGACTGGAGAGGAAAGGTGGAGGGAGTGGAGGAGTCAGTCTATTCATATTTTATAAGACCTTCCCTGTGAGCTCTGCAGTTGCCATCAGAACACACACCCATGTCTGGTGTCCCTCACAGCCTAAGGGCCACTGACACAGAACCAGGGTCAAGATATGCAGCATGACAGAGTCTTTGAAGTCTGCATTTTGGCGGCACTTAGACACAAAATATTGGGTCACTTTTGACCCTCAACAACCCTTGAGCCCATGGGCTGAACCATATGTGAACGGTCTAAAAGCATCATGAATACTGTTTCCTGAAAATTCTAAATTATTTCTTATATCTGATATCTGACTAAATAGAGCTGTGAAGAAACCAGAGCACAATGCCAAAATTTGATAATACAGGTATACAGCACAGTTACTTTCCTGGTTTAATTTAATCAATAGTTCCCTATCGTAATAACCCACAGAAAAAGACTTAATCACAATTTACAATATAAGAACTAGAAAAACATTGGAATTTCAATATTGTTATTTTTATTTAGCATGGATACATTCTAGTGCAAGGCAGATAGAAAACCAATTCTGGAAAATCTTTTCCTCAATAAGGTTTGCAGTGATCAAAGTTTGGATAGAAAACAATTGATTCAGGATAGAAAGTACTTAAAATAAGCATTAAATCAAATACATAAAATAGAGGTTCATGCAGAGTTGCCATGCAGTTCATTGAACTAACTAGAGACAACTTAACCCCATTTTATATAACCAATTGCCTACCATTGTGAACACAAACAGTAAATGGCTGTTGTATTGCATTAGTGTAATAACCTGCTTGTTTGTTTGTCTTTTAGAGACAGGAGGGTCTCATTCTGTCACCCACGCTGCAGTGTAGTGGCCTGATCATAGCTTACTGTAACCTCGAATTTCTGGGCTCAAGTAGTCCTCCCCCCTCAGCCTTTTGAGCAACTAGGACTACAGGTACATGCCATCACACACAGCTAACTATTTTATTTTTTTAGAGATGAAGTCTCACTATATTGTCCAGTCTGGTCTTGAACTTCTGGCCTCATGCAATCCCCCCACCTCAGCTTTCCAAAGTGTTAGGATTACAAGTGTGAGCCACTGTGCCTGGCCAATGATCTGTCTTTTAAATGAATGTTACTCACAATAAAACTTGATCATATAGGGCTCATGTTCAAGTGTATTATACCTATCTCTATATATCTCTATATTTTTTAGGAACAAATTAAGTTCAAAATGTCATTTCTTATTAGCAGATACGATTCTAAAGTGTTAATAACAGCTAAACATAAAAAACATGCTTTTTAGTTGGTAACATTTCTTACTGACTGCCACAGATTGAGGTCTCCCAAGCACTAGACTCTGAATGGAGAAGTAAATGCAGAGGATTTATTAGGGCATGCTCTCTCAGGATCAACACCAATTTAGGGGTGGGCGAGGAGAACTGGGAATGGCTGTAGGTTAGGCTATGGTGGAGTCACAATAAGGTCTAGACCAACGCTGAGCCAACTGTGAAGCTAGGATGGCCCTGGAGAGTTATTTGGGGTACAGTGAGGGGGTTGTGCCTTTATACTCCCATGTGACAGCAATGGATGCGGGCTGCTCAGTGAAGGGAGACAGCCCTGAATGAGGGCTCTCTTCATTCAAAGCATTTCTTAAAAATGGCAAAGACTTTCACCTGATAATCTCCCCTAGGAACTAAAAAGGAGAAAAAAGCCTTCAGTCCTGAAATGGGGTCTAGGTGGTGCAACATAGTATTAGTCATATTAACTTCTTAAAATATTTATTAAACACCTTTCATTTAAAGGATAAAGTACTATTGCTAGAAGAATTCAAAGGTTATATAACCAATAACACTTTCCAGGAGCTTGACAGCAGCCATAGATAATACATACATACATATATAGCATATGCTTAGTATTAATTCTGAACATTAGTAAATATTCAGAGACGATAAGAAGTAAAAATCAAGAACAATAGATGTTTACAAATGGGGAAGCCATAAGTGGGTAGGTAGTACTGGGGAAAGTTCCTTTCCATTTGAGTTAGGTCTATGAAGATAAACAGGATTTTAACACAGGGAGATGAAGGAAAATATACTGAAGGAATGAAAAACATAGTTCTCCAAAGTACATAAGTCAATGTGAAATGGGATCTGTTGGAGAAAGCGCAACAAGGCCAATCTGACAGGAATATGAGTTATATAAAAAAAGTGGGGAGATAATTTCAAAAGAAGTTAGTGCACATTTGAAAGCTCAGACTTTATTAGAGATCTTTCTGATCTCTACCCAAAGATCACTACCTATTTGTTTATGAATAGATGGAAGGAATGACATTTTAAGATGTGACCTTCTCTCAAACTAGTATAGCCAACTGACCTTTCCCAATAATCCCATGTGTTTTTTAAAATCCTGTCCTTATAGTAGACAATCAGAATGTTTATGTTTGTTGGTGGGCCTTTTGAATGGCTGTTATTGAAATGAATTACATTTTAAAAGTTAAATCAAACTATTTTTTATTCGTCTTCCTAAAAGAGTAATTTGCTCTAAATACTCTATATTTGTTTGCAGAATACAGTTTTTGTAGCAAATTTTTCCATTGCTTTGCTGCTCTCCACACATAGTTTTAAAATAATATGCTAAACTTCACACTTGATCTAAGTATAGGACCATTCTTCACATCTATATAGGTTAAGTCTACCCCTTATGGGCTCAATTGATAATGGAATAAAACGAAATACTTTGGATAAAATGTAGAGGTAAAAAAAATAAACCTCTATGGCCATGAAGATGCTATTTTCAAGCACTGGATTCTTAGTGATATAACTACTGCTAACATTGTTACTAATAGATAATTTTCATTGAACATTCAATGTTTAAGGAATTGGACATTTGCAAACTATGTATGTTCTTTAACATTCACTATGACATTATTTGTTAGAAACTATTTTTATTCTAATTTTTCAGAGAAGTGAATTGTCTGAAATCTCATAGCTAGTCAGCAGTGGAGTCCAGATTTGAACTCAAGCTGATTATCCCAAAGATGTCATCCCTAATGAGTAGATAAAACAGTTGAGGCTTATGCAATAAGGAATTTATCTTGTTGATGTCATGCCGTTTTGAATCAAAAGTTCACACTCTAAATATTTATGCTATGAGGTCGCACATCAAAAATCTATTAAACAAAGTTTAAAATATAGATGTCATAACAACAACAACAAAAAAGGTTCTTGTGAGTTTCCAAATAGCTGTATCACACAATCTCTATTGAAAGTAAACTCATTAGGATTCATTTCCATTCTGTGAGATACTTTTATCACATTTTGGTCTTCAATCCCATAATACCCCTTTCCCTACTCTCAGCTGATGATTGTGATTTGTATTAATATATTACTATGAGAAATAAAAAAGAGAGAGAGAAGCAATTAAAACAGAATGGACCTATTTTTTCCAATATCAGCCCTGCCAGCCTACCTGCATCTGTAAATTTTTAATCTGCCCTCCTTTTTGCTGAACTTATTAAGTGTCCATGCACTTCTTCTCTGCATCCCTTCACAGAAAAACATCTCAAGAGGCATTATTAACATCTGTCAATTCTATTTGAATTTTCTCCAGTCCACATCCATTCTTGTTTCAAGCTCCTCTTGGTTGAGAATTTGCTCCACAAGGATGCCGAGAGATGGGACCTCTCATACATTGTTAGTGAGAATGTTGTATAGCCGTTATGGAAAATAGTACACAGATTTCTCAAAAAGCTGAAAATGGAACTACTGTATGATCTAGCAAATCCCACCATTGGGAATTTATACAAAGGTAAGAAAATCAGGGTAGCAAAGGAATACATGCTCCCCCATGTTTATCAAAACACTATTCACAATGTCAAAGATATGGAATTAACCTAAGTGTTTATTGATGGATAAAGAAAATGTGGTATATTTATACAATGGTGTACTATTATGTTATAAAAAAATGAAATCATTATAGTAAGTGAAATAAGCCAGACACAGAAAGACAAATATTGCATGAACTTACTCATATGTGGGAGCTAAAAAAGTTCATGTTATGGAGGTAGACAGTAAGAATGGCTGAGAAAGATGTGTGTGTGTTTGTGTAAAGAAAAGTTGGATAATGTACCCCATAAATAAGTATGAATATTATGTTTAATTAAAACATGTAAATATAACAATACCATCTCACTGTTTAAATTCTTGCAATGACTTACACCTATAATTAAATTAAATGCAAGATTCTTACAAGAATATCTCTTTGCAAGGCTGTGGAAACAGCCCAAGTGCCCATCAATCCAAGAATGGATTAATAAAATGTGGTATATGTATACCATGGAGTACTATTCAGCTCTAAGAAACAATGGTGATATAGCACATCTTATATTTTCCTGGTTAAAGCTGGAACCCATACTACTAAGTGAAGTATCCCAAGAATGGATAAACAAGCACCACATATACTCACCAGCAAACGGGTATTAACTGAGTAGCACCTAAGTGGACACATAGGTACTGCAGTAATAGGGTATTGGGGAGGGGGGCGGGGAGAGGGATGCGGGTATATACATACATAATGAGTGACATGTGCACCATCTGAGGGATGGTCATGCTGGAAACTCAGACTTGTGGGGGGAGGGAGGGAAAGGGCATTTATTGAAACCTTAAAATCTGTACCCCCATAATATGCCAAAATAAAAAAAAAATAATGTCTCCAGAGTACTTCCATGATAACATCTGAAAAGGCTTTCCCCTTAAACTCCTTGTTTTATTGATACCACTTTCTTTTTGTTCCTTGAACACATTCATCTCTTTTCTTATTCAAACTCTTGCACATGTTCTTAATACTGTTCATCACTCATCACACGGATCTTCATATGGTAGGCTCCCTCACTTAACTCAGTTTTTCTTCTTAATTCAGTTCTTCAAACAGATGTTTCCTTACAACTCCATTTAAAATAGAACACTATGTGTCCATTACTCTGTATTGATTTCTGTCTATTTATCTATTTTAATTTTTGGAACAGTACTTAGAAGATATGAAATTATCCTAATTAATTACTTATTTAGTTATATGTACAATAATAGCTTCTTACAAGCAGTAACCTCTGTCTGGGTCGTCACTATATCATGCTTATAGCAGTGCCTGTCACAGAAATTAATATATTTTTTTTATTTTTAGAAGAGTGACAATAGTTATAGATTAAATGTCTCAAAAATGGCAGAAACAAAGTTTAACATTACTTTGCATATTATGTCTACTGGAGCTCAGCCAAAAGCCAGCCAGCCAGTCTGATGCCCATATTTGAGATCCAGACCCCTGGGGAAAGGCCAGCACTAATCGTTGCTAGCCATCATCAGCTCTGCCTACAGCTTATGGACTGGACTTAGACACAGCCTCTGGTCTCAAGATATATCCTTCTCTATAGAGGACATATCCATTGCAGTTGCAATATGAAACACAGACAAGGTCAAGTAAAGAATATCACACATCTGAACACACACGTAGGAGGAAATAGTAAAATTGATGCTAACAAGAAAATTAAATCTTTTTTTTTTGGTTCACAATAGATGTAAAAGAAAATTACATATAAAATATAGAATTGAAATCTAAAATATACATAGAAGTATAAATAGGTTTTGTTGAAAAAAGTCATTTCTAGTAAAAAAAAAAGAATTATATACAAGAAAATTCTTTTTTTCTTTGAATCTCAAACTCAAAGAATTTAGCTCATCTGAATAAGTACAGGAAGTTATTACCTTTTCCCAAATGGTCATTTTAAGTCTGCATATTTAAATGCTATTCTTAAATACACTTGCTCCAGAAAGGTATTTAAATATATCAAACCCATATGAATATTCTCAAAGATACTCACTAACCCTATATAGTTTTTATTTTTTTTTTTATTTTTTTTTTTATTTTGGCATATTATGGGGGTACAGATTTCCTATATAGTTTTTATATTGTGCCAGCCACTGACTTAAATGCTTTAGTTACTACAGTTAATCTAATCACACTACAACACAATGAAGTCTGTATCATAATCATTACTGTCATTTCACAGATCAAGAAATTAAAGCATTAAAGTATGTAAATAATTAACTGAAAAGTATGGGTTTGAACCAGGGAGTCGGATTCTATAGTCCATAGTTTCCTCACAACTATTTTATATTTATCTCCTCTTTTCTGGAGTTGTCTATCTACTTCCACTATCTTTCTTTTTCTTGGTACTTTGCTTCTCACAGGGCAGATTACATGAGCTTTATCAGTGATACGGAAAGGTTTGACTCTTCTGCATACTCATAATCATACTGACTCCTGAACTGCTTTTCCAAAGATAGTGCAATGGCCACCTAAGCCTTCAGTACTCTCAGGACTATGAAATGTCTCCACACTGGAGGTTATATTAGTCTTTCAAAACACATGTTAAATTCTCTTACTGGGGCAAATAATTGAGGGATCTGTGCTAATGCATTTAGAGCTTTGCACATAACTTTTATAGAATTATCACTGACAGGTTATGCATTAAAAAACATACAAAGAATGTGCTTTGGTTTGTTGTTTTTATAAACAATGGAGAACAGACATTAAAGAAATTTTCTTCAAATTGTAATTTATTTAGCGATTACTGGAATCAATATAGATAAGGGACTTTCTAATTCTAATTCGGTAGTTATTTAACAATGGAAAAACACTCCCTTTAAAAACTGTAGTGCTATGTTGAAATTCTTAGGGTTAGTCTTACTTCATCCTATGTCATTTGGTTTTCATATATTTGTACATTTTTTAATTTCAAAACATTAAGGAGGTACAAATATTTTAAGTTACATGGATCACTTCTGTAATGCTTGAGTCCCAGCTAAAGGTATACCTGTCACCCATACAGTGTTCATAGTACACGTTAGGTAGGTTTTTGCCACTCCAACCTGGTTGATTTCCACTGAGTTTTACTTCCCTCTGTGCACAAGTGTGCTTATTGATTAGTTCCAATTTAATGGTGAGTACATGGGGTGTTTGTTTTACCATTCTTAAGACAATTCACTCAGGAGAATGGTCTTCATTTCCACCCAGATTGTTGCAATTGGTATTAATTCATCTCTTTTATGTCTGAGTAGTACTCCATGGTGTATATATGTCACACTTTATTAATCCATTCATAAATTGATGGGCACTTGGGTAGATTCTACATCTTTGAAATTCTGCTGCAATAAATATTCAAGTGCAGCTGTCTTTTTGGTGAAAAGTTGTTGTTTTTTTTTCCTTTGGGTAAATAGCCAGTAGTGGGATTGCTGGATTAAATGGTAGGTCTACTTTTAGTTCCTTGGGGAATCTCCATACTGTTTTCCATAGAGGTTGTACTAACTTGCAGTTCCACCAACAGTGTATAAGCATACTTTCTCTCTGCATCCATGCCAGCATCTCTTGTTTTCGGACTTTCTGATGAATGTCATTCTACCTGGGCTAAAGTAATATCCTATTATGGCTTTAATTTGCATTTCCCTGATGGTTAGTGACACTGAGAATTTTTTCATATGTTTATTATCCATTTGTCTGTTTTATGAAAAATATTCCAATGGCAATCATAGCAACAACAAAAATTAATAAATGAGATGATCAAACTAAAAAGCTTCTGCACAGCTAAGGAAACAATCAACAGAGCAAACAGACAACCTACAGAATGGGAGAAGATACCTGTAAGCTACATTTCCAATAAAGGGCTAATAACCAGAATTTATAAAAAGCTCAAGCAAATCAGCAAGAAAAAAAACAAACAGCCCTATTTAAAAAGTGGGCAAAAGACATGAACAGAAGCTTCTCAAAAGCAAAAAGACAAATGGCCATTTATTCATTTTGGGAATCTTTTTTTACCATAGCTTTTCACTTATGTGAGTTGCCTTCTTTCCTCAAACTAAGTGACAGTAACTCCTTGAACCCTTCTTCAAAGGTCTTGGTTTCCAGACCGTTAATCATTTTAGTCGCCATCTCTGAGTCTTATATATGTTCATCCCATTAGTTTTGAAATGTAGAAATTAAACTGTACACTCATTCTTGCTTAAAGTGAGCCTTGTTTTTCTATAATAATACTTGCAGTTATTCTGTTGTGAAGACATTGAAGTTTTTCATTTGTTATTATTTTTTTTTTGTTTTTAACTGAACAAATACCATTGTATAATATTTATATTTCAGTGAGATCAAATTAGTTATGCACATTAACTGGCTTTAGACCAGTTATAAGATTTTACTTTCACATTATGAAATTTAAGTTGCATAAATTCACTTCAGTTATCTAAACACTTCTTACATTTAAGATACACACTATTTTCCTGTTAATTTGGCTCCATATTAAATGCTCCACTCACAGTCCATTAGACAAAAGATAATTTTTCTGCCTAGCCAACTATTTTCTATTACACTTATCCCTTTTGAGTACAATATCATTTATGATGTATCATCCCTCCAATGTTTCAAAGTCACAAGAAATCCTCTCTTTCTTTCTAGATCTTGGCAATCACAGCCAAAGTGGTATCATTCTATAGCTTACTGAAAATATTCTGATAATATAATCTAATAAAATCAGGCCAAGGACTTATCTCTAAAAGACATTAGCTGATATTTTCACAGATTATGATATTTATTAGTTTCAATTCTTTGAGCAGTTACCTAACTAATCATTGTCTTAAAATGAGTTTATTACGTGCATTTGTAATAAACCAGTTTTGTATACCAATCAATAATAATACACTGTAGAAGTCTGAGCACATGCTATATAGTTTCATTTATTTGTCCTCTCTTTCTTTACTTAGTTAATGAATTAGTATGCACCTTTTCTATGCTTATTACCACACTGAAGATTATAATGCACTTTTTAAATGCATTGATTCAAAAGAGAATTGGCATAAATCAAATACATACTATTGTCCTTGAAAGTTGTAAGTTTGCTTTCACTCTTTTATAAGCATGCCTCTTCCAGTGTCTCCAACAACATATGCAAAAATACAAAGTTACACAGAGATATACACCCTGGATCTCTATTGATAAAGTCCTTTACATATCCCCTTGCCATATCTGTGTATTGGGAGAATGTTTCAGAACAAGTTTATCAAATAATAAGCATACTATTAGAAAGTAGCAGTTAAAAATAAAAATAAGTCAAGTCTGTATCATAGTATGGCATAGCATGTTTGTCAGAATATCACAAAGAACAAAATGAAAAAAATCCATTGCAATAAAAATATGCTACATTTATTACTTCTCCTCACAGATATCTTAAAATGTCCTTTCATGTATCTCTTCACTCCCAGGAGCACTTTAAACCCCATAAACATTATTGCATAGCTGTCTGATAACTTGACTTTTGTATATTCTAACATCTCTTTTGTAAGAAAACATCCATACATTTGTTTAGCATTCTACCCAGGAAACGTTATGCTTGTCAAAGACTTCAAAAATGAGGGCTCTTCTTAGATAAACTCATAAACAAATTCACTTGCTTACTGTGTTCATCTCTTGATTTTTTTTTTCTCTATATGGTTAGAAGAGAATGTTGCTCAAGGGAAGAAATACTATGGAAAAGCAAAAGAATTATATCTTGCTTCAAGGGATTGAAACACTATAATGATTGACTCTCTAACTATTTAATTTAAGTTGCATAAATCCACTTCAGTTATTTGAGTACTTCTTACATTTGAGTTATACACTGTTGTACTATAAATCTGACTACATATTCAATGCTCCACTCAGTCCTTTAAACAAAAGATATTGTTTACAGCCAACATGTTTACCAAGCATCATAGCTTTGTGGGTGTGCTTTCATAATCACAGCACTGCCTGTCTGAGACAGAGAAATTTGCACCTTTGCAAAATTCACTTCAAAGTCACTGACAGCTCTTAGAACATTGGCTCATCTGGCTGTCATCCAAACTGTCTAGTGGCTATTGAAGTTGCACTTTCCCCTTGTCTACATAGGTTATTATGAAGGATATTTCAGATTAGACTCCTCAAGGTTCAAAACATCAAGACATAGTTAATCAAAGAGTTGTGCATATTTTTTGCCTACTAGCTTTAGACCATTTAGTTACTATAATAAAATGCTGAAATGACTACGAATGTCAAAAGTCATTACAGTATAGTATAAGTTTGTATTTTAAAGTGTAGAAGCTGTTAATGTCTATGTATCCTGGCTGACATCAAAGGCAAAGGAAAGTCAGAACAAGTGTAGAAAAAAGCTACAAAACTGAGTCATAGCACATATATTTCATTTAACAACATTAAGGAGAAAGCTCTATAGAAAAGGGATCATTGATTTAAGCTAGTGTATTTCTAAACATTATCCCTTTGTAGTTACCAAAGTTTTTGAATCTGGAAGTTTTATGTTTTACAAATAAAATAGCTCATTTTTATGGACTAATTTCCTTAACTTCTTTTAAGTCAAGAAACTCTCTTTGTGTATCTTTAGAATAGGTATACAAAAACTTTTATTTGGCATTTGTATTTTTATTATTGTCTTTTAATTGCACAATGTTTGAGTGAGGGTTTTTATATAACTAATTTATTTACTAGTTTTCTTTTATGTGTATTTTCATATGTTAAATTCACATTTATATGATTTTTAATCTATATATTTCTTTTTGGTTTATGCTAGTAAAGACAGTTTAATAATTGTTACCATCTAACTTAATTGTAAAGCTTGGTAAGTATTCCAACCATATTTTATTATCTTAATATATTTTCTATTGCATTTGATTATTTATACTTTTTTCTTATCAAACTATATGTACAAATTGAGTGTATACGTAGTCTATATGTTTGCTTTGCTCATTCCTTATGCAAAGTTGTTTGCCAAGAATCAACAAATGCCTTTCCAATTTTTCTAGTGAAATAAATTATTTTCTCTTACAATTAATATTCTGTGACCATGCAACAAATATTAAACACCACTGAATTATTTGTATTTTATTTGATACAATCTAAAGCTCAGAGTTTGACAAATAAAAATCACTTATCTCTAAAAATGTTTTACCATTAAATATCTATATATATTTTTTCAAGTACGTATTTGTATATCTGTTTAAATTATTGCTGCTATTGGAAAATGAAGCATGCTCTTCAGCAACATTGCCTATTGAAGTACTGAGACTTCAAATTCAACGAATAGTTGAAATGAGAAATAAGACAGGCATTCTCTCAAACACTTTTTGTAATGTAGAAGAGATGAAGGTTACAGAACAAGTACTAAACTTCTGAAAATATATCATACCGTCTAGAGGTAGCTAGCTGACATAAGAAATATTCAAGTGTTATTGCGCATAGGATCACCTCAACAGCAAGGGTCTGGAATCATTAATAACTCGTTGAAGGCAGTGCATTATTTCTAGAACCACATCTCTTAAATTACTTCTTGGTCCATGTGAAGAGATATCTCCATGTCTGGAGATATTTATTAATTAGACGATCTTATTTTGAATTGAACTAATGTTTTCATTAACGAACATCAAATTTTCACATTCATTACTGATCCTAATGCCTTAGCTAAGGAACATTGAGGCAACTGGCAAAAGATGACATGAAGCTGGTAAAAGATTAACCCTCTAAGGTAGGACCTGTTTGGAGGGAGTACTCCCAGCTGAATGAGATAACAATAGATATTGAATTTAGTGGGCAAGTTAGAGTGTCCAAGGTGAAGTTGTAACTTATATTCTACAAACATTTGGCACAAGGCGTTAGAATGTCCAGTGCCTAGGAATGTCTGTAATGAATATTTATTGATTGCTTCTTCAGCATCCATCTTTCTCTCCTCTGATCTTCCTTACAGGAAAATCTTACTATTTGTGTGGAACTGATCTCATCTTCAGGAGAGTACTCTGAATGGCTTCAAATATTGGTGCATCAACTGCCTTGAGAACAATAACTGGCTTAAAGACAAGCATAAATCCAATTGAGACCACAGAGAAGGTAAACCCTAGGACTTGTAAGGCTACAGAAAGAGAGTCTTTCTCTCTTCTTAGACAATATGCTGTGAGCCTATACAGACTACAGTATTCTTTAGCTAGAGAAAATTTGCTGTCACATAGGAATAGTGTGGAGTTGTGGGTGGAATTAGTATCACCATACAGATTTCAGTATGAAGCCAACATTTTGGGAAACTAGAGAAAGTAGAGTTGGTGTCATCACTACACCTCTACATCAATCTTGAATCTAGTTTTATCTTTGGATTTCTTTTTTTTTTTTTTTAACACATTTCCTGTTTGTTTTTCATTTGTTTGTGTAATCCAGTTTGAAATTTTTTTTTTTGGTCAATTCCCACCATAAAGCCTTAGCCGATATGGTTTCCCAATGTTTGCCTTAAGCGTTGATATGTACAACCCAGAAGAAAGATATTCAGAAATATAAGCATGCTTGTAGTTGTCATCAGCATTTGACTACAGGTATCAAGGGCCCATTCTCTGGGCTAAATGCAACTAGTAAAGATGGAAGCAAGTAAAGGAGTCAGGAAAAACATACCATTTTCCTAGTCCTAGGAGGACTCTGAGAGACAAGACCACCCATTACTTAAAGAGGAAATAATATAGTCCTATGGATTCTTTGGTCAGAAACTCCAGGAGAGAGTCATTAAGAAGAAACTACAAGAATAGAGTTTGGAATATAGCTATGTCTCAGGAAACCATGTATGATCAAGGGAGAATGGGATTATTTTATAGGAGATAGGGTTGAAGTAGCTGCACCTCAAGACCTAACACAAAGGCCCACAATACTACTTGGGAAGATGGCTTAGTAATAAATATTATTGGTTATTTATTTATTTATTAATAATTTTTGTGCTTCCTAACAGGATTGGGGTGAGATTAAGCGGGCAATTTGTGAGGGAAGGGGGAAAGGTCAGGAAGCTTCCAATAGTCTCTTTTCATCTACATTATGAAACAGTACCATATTTAGAACGTTTAATGGGAAAAGTAAAGATAGCTATATGAGCATTGAGCATAGGAGGGTCCCAAGAAACACACATTGGGAAGAAGGAGCTTTTTTATTTTCCTTCTAAAACTAAAGGCAAAATAGCTTCTAGCAAAATTCTGTTTTTGTATATACATCCCTTCCTGAAGAAAAGCAATTTCCAAAGGAAGCATGATTCATTTTTGCAAAGCATTCAAGAATATATAATAACTAGAGATGAGAATTTCATTCAAGAGTGAAAAGAAGCAAATCTATACATTTTTCTTATTCTTAATTAATATAAAAGTAACCAGTAAATTCAGGAAGAGGGGATGTGTATATCCACACCTAATGGGTGTGGTGCACAACATCTAGGGGATGGACATGCTTGAAGCTCTGACTCTGGTGGGGCAAAGGCAATATATGTAACCTAACATTTGTATCCCTGTAATATGCTGAAATTAAATTAAATTAAAATACAAGTAACCTATTTTATTATTTTGCCATTGTAAAAAGGCATTATATATCATTTAGAGTATTTTATCTCTAATTCTGTGTTTGGATTTCTCTATAGTAAGCTTCTCATCATCAAATGAATAAATATTTATCTAGCTCCTACTACAATGAATTCTCAATGATTTGAGCATTTGTAGCCCATAGATTATCTGTATTTTTGTTAAATTCTTAGTGGGAAGTCAGTATTTTTCCTAACTTCAATGCTCTGGAGAAAATGCATCTTCTTTACAAATAACTTGCCTAACTGGTAAATACTTTTGGGAATAAATTTGTGCAGAGGAAGGATTGTATAGATAAAGGGAAAACATTACCTGCCCATAGAGGTACTGACATGTAATTTCAGACCTTTACTAGTACCTAAGAAAATTATAACTTAAATGAAAAAGATGAGTTAGAACCCAGATAAAAAATTAACTTGGTCAAGGTGACACAGAAACTGAGTGACAGACCAGAAGTATTTAATAATAAACTGGCTCTTCAGACTCCCAGTTTATGCATGCCCATGAAACACTCTGAAGTATTTAAAAGGGCCATATAAAGTAATATGAATTCTAGCTAATAATGGAGATAAACTCTACCATAATTTATTCCTTCAGTTTAGAATTTCAGAGCAAAATTGAATGGACAGGTTGCTTGCAGATAAAAGTATCTGATAATTGGTAAATTGACAACAATTTAACATTTAACTATTCTAACACCTGCACAACAGCAACTAAACATCCCTGTCAAAAAATTTCCAGACAGTCTGACTTAATATTGTTCTGGGCCAATAAACATAGGATGAAACTGGATGACATTTTCTTCTAAAGCTTAGCATTTTACAATAAAAAATAAGCAAAATAAATATATTTTAAAAGCTATATGCTTTGTCTTGTGTGACATAAATTCTCTAGATTTTAATTCAGACACTTGAAGTTACTCACAAGTTTATTCAACCATGAGTTTATTCACAGCATACCACGGAGTACTTTATCAGGCAATATAGATCAAAATATGATCAAGTTGATGGCAATTTCAGGAAAATATACAGGGACTACTCAAATATCTTCAAATAAAGCAAAATTATTACAAGCTGCTACCTACACAGTAGATTTACAGTAGTTAAAAAGTAGCTGGATGCAGATTTACTGAATTCTATTCCCCTGTATTTATGTAATGTAGGACTACTGAGAAAATTCAGTGCTTTGGGGTATCTTTGTTCAGGAGTCAAATCACGAAAGCAAGAGAGAAAAAAAACCAACTGATTTTTAGCCAAATCCTATTACTTGACAAATTTACATGCTGTTCATGTTTCTTTTTTCTTATCATTTCTTTTTGCTTTCCTTTTTTACTTTGTAGCATTAAAAGTTGCTACAAGGTCTTTTAATATTTAAATACATTATGAGCTTCCAACCTTAATATGTCTAGGCTGAAACCAAAGAACAAAAAGGAGACCTTACCACCCCTACATACTACTGTACCACCCCTACAAACTACTGCTCACATTAAACTTAGCATAAGCTCAGATATCCTGGGGGACTCAAAAGCAAGTACAGCTTGAAAAAAATTAAACAATAAGTTAAATACATAGTTCTTTCATATCAACAATACACTAAGTCCAAATCCAAAAGTAAACATCATCTGGTACTAAAACAACTCTTTTTAAATATTTAGACTTTATTAAAACTGTCAGTAGTGGAACAACTCGTAAATTCCCTAAGGTATAAGTGAGCAGTGTGAATCTGAATAAATAGTGTAAACATAAACCAATGTGTGTGTGTGTGTGTGTGTGTCTATAATGAGTGAAGGTAGGGAAGAGAGAATGGAAAAATAGTGTATCAAGCACTGAATAGATTCACAAGCTATGATCAATTCAATAAAAGTAATTTTTCAAATCAAATGAACAAATTATATTTTAATTATCCTCAATGTAAATAATTTTAGAAGACATATTTTGAAATCAGAAATAAGAAGTATGTATTACAGAACATGTTCTTACAAAAAAAAAAAAAAGAAATAAGAAGTATGACCTTAGTTTGTCATTTGTGATCTTAGAAATTTTTACCAAGAACAATGATCATAAATAACAATACATTGCATCGTCAAAGGCATTTGAACACTACTGTTCCCACTCATGCTATGTTTCTGTTTATTCTTCCCTGTGGAGTCTAGGTTAATCTCTCACTGTAACACTTCAGAGGAAGGCACACAAGGATTGAGTGCTAGAACCTGATAATAAACTGTATCAATTTCCACTGATCCTGCAGACATGAAACTATGACTTTGACATAAATTTCACCACCAAAAGGGTGAATTTCCTGATAATACTAAATTTCCAATCTTTTGTGTTACAAACACTGTATCCAGACAGAACACCGGAAAACTTAGTTCATAATCCAACTAGGGAAATAAGGCATAATTATACAGGAGATAAGCAACAATTTAAGACATATTATAGAAAAACCTGACAAGCTGGCAAAAATTTTCTTTGTATTCAGATAAGGTTTCATGAAAATGAGGAATTTGCCTTGAGCCTCAAGTAACAGATTTTGAAAATATGAGAAAACTAACAAAACAAAATAAAGCAAAACAAAGCACAAGACACTTTCTAGGGCTGTGAGTAGACCAGAATAGCTGAGAAAGACTTAATGAAGGCTAGAGTAGTGGAGAAGGTAGAAAAAAGTTGAAGCAAGGTTTATGATGAAGTTGTACATTTTTTATGTACCAAATCTCTAAAAGACTTAAAAGTGTTTATTATCTTCTTTTCTCTTTCTTCTTCTACTTTCTCATGCAGACTCTACACACACAGAATAAACATGTATTTAAATATATTGGTGATAATCACATTTTCCCTTTTATACCATGATAAATGTTATATTAGGTTGGGTTTGGGGAAAAACACCCAAGTCAGATAATGCAAATGAGGAAAAAAAATAAGTCAACGAAAATGTTACTAAGAAGAATGAAAGGAGCATTTGAGCAACTTAAATCTTGTGTTTTCTACAACATCTATGTCAAGTGTCAAAATTCAAGTGCTATTTGCAAAGATTCTGTCCATAAGCAATTTTGTTGAGCCTTTCCTTTTAAGAGAAGATTTAATTTCCATTAACAGAGTGAACCAGCAGTAAAATAGCTGATGAGATGTAAGTAGCCTATGCATCAAACAGGTATAATTCTCAAATCGGACTAGAGAGACTTATGCAAAATACAGCCCTCTATTTGCACAACTTGGACACTGATTTGTTGTGATCTGTTTGGGAAGTGGAGTATCCAACAAAGTGATAAGTAGTGTTTCGGTATTGAGCTACATTATGACATGCTCACATACCTTATATAAAATAAAGTCAAAACAATAAAAACAAACATAAATAAAAACATGCAGCAAAAGAGAACTATGCCTCATCCTCCTGTTTTTACATGGCATTTGGGGCCAACTCTAAATTTAATAGAATTTGTTTTTTAGTTATCACTATCTATTAATCAGAAATCTATATGACTGCTCATATATCCAGAAATGAGGGGGAAGGCAAAAAAATACAGGATGGCTTATGATAATATTAAATAAATTATCATTCCATCGTTTTATACTTTTAAATACATATAAGAATAGTCTATGATGAAATGATCATGTGATAAATAGGAGCCAATAGAATAAAAGATAAAACAGGGTCTCACCATACATATCCTTTTGTTCAATAACACCTTTGGGTTTTAATTTTCCTTTCCTCTTCTTTTATTTCTTCTCCTGCAGAGAAGACCCTGATGTTTGTATTACTAGGCATAATTTTCTTTTTTATGAAAAAAAGGCCATTTGATGAGGATGAGAGTTCCTTAGGTAGCTGAGTATTTAAAGTTACTTCCAGAAACAAAGATTAACTCTCTTTCTGTTTGTGGCATTGGAATTATAGAAGCCAAAGATTATTTATAGTTTAGCTAAGTCCAAAAATCAAAGATAACACACTTACAACTGTACACAGAGATTTTTTCAGGATCCAAATGCCAACCTTTGAACTGAAAGGACAGAATTACTGTCCTCCCTGGAAAACTCTGCAAGAATTTAGGAAAATGCATAGAGATTAATAGAATGTGCCAAAGAAGAATGGGAAATTCCTGAAAATATAACACAAAGGTTTTGACAAAAAAAGAGATGGGATAAGCCAGAGGGGCACAGATGACAGGAGACATGGGACAGAAGAGGAGGGGGACAAGGAAAAGAAAACAGTTAAAATAGTCCAGAGAAACGGGCATTATGTGAACACTAATGTTTTAATAAGTTTTAATGAACTAAGTGATAATAATGAAAATTACAAACTTTTTAATTTAGTAGCAGAAAGAATTCTTCAATTAATTTTTAATTCTTTCTTGCATATATAACACTAACTTTCTGCTGACATTAACAAAAAATGTCTCTATAAATAAATACTGGCCAGCTTTTTAAAGTTTTGGAAGGATATTTTAAAAACTAAATGTTTTAGACAATTCTCCTACATTATGTCACAGTAAAATTTATTTCCTTAAAAAAGAATGACATTTTTGAATTACTTTCATCACATATTACAAAACACTTCACAGTGACATCGATGAAATATGATTTGTACATACAAGCATTTCAAGCCACAGTTGATGCTGGATTTTATTTGTAAAACAGCATTTTTCTCATTTAATGGGGTGAGACTGTTCAAAAAATGTAAGGGCTGGTAGTGGATAAAATGGCAGAAAAATAAGTTACTGAAGACACCAATTCTGAAATAAATGTTCCTAGCCTATGATTATAATGACTCTAAAAAAAAACTAATCAAGTAATTAAAAACACAAAATATTGTATTATAAGCAGGAAAAAAGAGTTCAAAAGTTTTTTCTTGTAAGGATTTGAATGGACAGATAAGAGTGGAAATGCTTGTTAGGCTGAAGCTGTGGGAAGTGGACAGCTGAGGCAAAGGCTTGCAGGATGAAAGGATGTGAAATCTCACATGAGAAGCAGAGTGATTGTGGAGGGATAGCATAAAAATATGAATCTGGGAAAATAAGTCAGGAAGGCTTTCAATGATGTTCTAATTGTAGACATTAATTTGGATGGCATGGAGGAAACACAAATATGTTTCATTATACAAATTATATTATCTATCAGTGATTTTAGGAAGATATGTCTAAAAGGGAGCCTGGGCTGGGCGCGGTGGCTCATGCCTGTAATCCTGGCACTCTGGGAGGCCGAGGCAGGTGGATCGCTCGAGGTCAGAAGTTCGAAATCAGCCTGAGCAAGAGCAAGACCCCGTCTCTACTATAAATAGAAAGAAATTAATTGGCCAATATATATAGAAAAAATTAGCTGGGCATGGTGGTGCATGCCTATAGTCCTAGCTACTCGGGAGGCTGAGGCAGCAGGATTGCTTGAGCCCAGGAGTTTGAGGTTGCTGTGAGCTAGGCTGACGCCACAGCACTCACTGTAGCTTGGGCAACAAAGCGAGACTCTGTCTCAAAAAAAGAAAAATTAATAAAAAAAATAAATAAAAAATAAAAGGGAGCCTGTAAGGAATTTGTTATAATAGTCTATTATAATAGTCTAGAATTATTTATTAGAATAGTCTAGAACTATAATAGTCTGTAATTTATGGCAATTCTAGGTAGAATGCAAATTACTACTACTACTATCTAAATAGTATACAGTACTTAAATTATGACTTGATGGTATTCCATATGCTTTGTAAATATTGGTTAATTTAATCCTCACAACCTAAGAGTTATCATTTTTCCCATTTTACAGTAAAAGGACCTGAAGCTCAGAGAATTTTCAGAACTTGTCAAAGTTCCCATACCCAATATAAGATATGGAATTAGAACTTAAACTCAGGCATGGCATTCTGGCTCAGAATTCAATAAGAATTCTTAATAAGAATAACTTAACGACTGTACAGGACTGTAAATATGTAGATAACATAAGAGAAATATTACAAATGCAGAATCAAAATGAGCTGGTAACATTATGAGTAGTAAAGTCTAGAGGAAAGTAAAGATAAACCTGAGATTAATTATAAGATCATCAACCTGAGACTGGAAACACAAGAGAAAGGTCTAGTTTACAGTGGAGGAGAGGAAAGTGAATTCGGTTCTATATGGATTGAGTTGTAGTCAAATGTGAGTGGAATAGTCTCTCTCTGTTTTGAAGCTTTTATATAAAATTTCAGAGTTTTCAGTTAGTGATATAACAGCCCTGGAGTTTAAATGTTAATGAGAGACTCTACCAAGAAATGCCAAGACTATAAGAAATCCAAAATCATTGGTGGGTAGTTAATTATTTGACAAAATTTTCCACAAAACTCCTCTAATCGTTATCACAGTAAAACTGAAACAATGAGAGAAACATCACAGAGATTAGAGAAGGAAAGAATTATCAGGAAAATGATGGTTATATTGGTATTTTGGAGATGATATACTGAAAGAAAAGAAACTTCCTATATTCCAGCACTGTATAGATTTCTGTGGCATCAACTTATGAAAAAGAGAATAAGAATGCTTGAAATGCACTAAATGAAGACAAATATTAAATGTTCTGAGCTTTGCATAAATAAAACACTGAGAATATTTTGTCAAAGTTCTAATAATAGACACCTATTATTGCATTGGCTGCAATTGAATATGGAACAGAAGATTGGGAAATAAGAAGAGAAAAAACCATATTCTGCCTGTAAGCCATAGTTTAACCATAGCTTAATCAGGGCTTGTGAAGTGGGACAGAATGTAAACACATGATTATATAAAGTCAGTTATGTTATTAATTATTGTTACTCTGTAAATGTGTATTGTTAGCAATTATTTTGGTATTAAGATCTGAGTTTAAGAACCACTTTAATTTTTTTTTTTAGAGTATTTGAAATGGGAAGACTCTTGTCTCTAACAAAATCACAGACATGTAATCATAGGATTCCTTTTCTCTATGTTGTAACAAAGTTGATTTTTAAAAAAGTTACTGGCTATTCACCTAAACATACCTGAAAAAAGTAGTACTTAAAAAGTAGATTGTACTCAAGAAGTTGCATTATTTTAATATTGAGGCACTTTTACAATGAGGATGTATCACAAAGTTTGCTTTTTTAAACTTATGATTCTATAGTGCTGACTGTACACATTAATACTCATGCAGAATCCGCATTTACCCTGATTCAAGAGCTTAAATGATTGCTTCTTACTCATTAAAATGCCTAATTCTTTTTTAATCCTATAAAAACACTATAAAATATTTTAAATAAAAACTATGAGTATCTTAGTATCTCAACCAAACACATTCTGTTGTGTATGTCTGGATGTTCTCCCCACACATCTTTCTCCCCATCCACTCCCCTCTGCGAGAATCTCATTTTGCCAAAGCTGATCATCTTTAAAATTCTCCCTGAGCATTTCTCTGAATAGTGGTCTCTGCCTTCTGTAAAATTTGCCATACATAATTTAACATTTGTTGTTCTACTCTTTGTAAGAGATGGACCATTTGGGCCTATTAGGAAAAAAAAGTTGAAATTATTAGGGTCTATAAATTGGGCTAAAGAAAAGGGTAATAATAAATTATAAGTAGCTACATTCCCTAGGATTTGTTGCCTAACATGGAAAGAAGAGTAAATATTTAGTAATCCTAAGTAGACAAAGTCTAAGTGGGTGCTGTTAGTGAGACATATTGTGTTGTATTTGGTTAGGACAATATAGGTTAAACGAAGAAATGGGTAAGAGTTCATGTGTATATCCTTTTAGTTGTTGCTGGGATACAACTCAATCCTCCCTATTCTTTTTTTTTTTTTTTTGGAGCTGTACATTTTTTTTTAGTAAATATAATTTTCTTTTTAATTTTAAGAGAATATTCAACAAACCCAACAGGGTATGGAAACATAGCCAAACAGTATGCTAAGCCAGTAATGTTAGATAATCAGAAGCAAACATGTGCTTTATACTCCTTTGGGACTATTTTCCTACTGCTGCTGTGTTGTAACAAATTCCACAAACTTAGTAGCTTAAAACAGTACAAATTTATGATGTTGTATCTTTATAGGACAGAAATCCAAAATGATCTTATGGGGCTAAAATCAACATATCTTCAGGGTTGCATTTCAGGTTCTAGAGTCAAATTTGTTCCTTGCCTTTCCCAATTTCTAAAGGCTTCTTGTGGTACTTGACTGTGAGCCCTCTTCCACCTTCAAAACCAGCAATTGTATCACTCCAACCTCTGCTTTCATTTTCACACCTTCTTCTATAATTCTGACTGTCTTGCCATTTTATGAAAATCCCTGTAATTGGGCTCTGCCAGAAAATCTGGGATATTGCCCCATTTTAATATCCTTAATTTGATTACATTTGCTAAATCTCTTTGCCGTGTAAGGTAACATATGTGGAGGGGCCTTTTTCTGTTTACCACAAAAACCTTTCTTTAGTCATTTGTGACTAGACTTAAGCTAGAAATTTTTCTTCACAATATATTTCTTTCTAATTTTTAGGTTTGTAAATACTGTTATGTTTTCATGTGATCCCCAGTTCCAAATTCATATGGCTTCATTGATTATTGGTTGAGAAAAATATTACCGAGGGCACTAACCAACAGACAGTGAAATCCCTCTGAAAGACTGTTCATAATATAAAAGAAGAAAGAGAGGCTGGTGAATTTTCTGTAAATATAGTTTTCTGGGAAATGTTCACATAATTGAAAAAGAAGTTCAAGAGAGTCTGAGTAGCACATACATCAGCTGCCAGCAATATAAATTTTAACTTTAAAAAGTGTAGTTTACTACATAAAGTTCCTAACTAAATTATAAATCTTTGGGTGCAGGAGATTGTAACTTCATTTCTTTTTGTAAGACAGTATATACAGTAGTTTTCCCCCATATTTGCATATTTTTTTGTTTTCCTCAGTTTCACTTACCCACTGTCAACTACAGTCCAAAAGCAGCTGACTATAGGACAATAAGATATTTTTGAGAAAGATCCCATTCACATAACTTTCATTACAACAGGTTGTTATAATTGTTGTATTTTACTAGTAGTTATTTTTGTTTATCTCTTATTATGTCAAATTTATAAATTAACTGTTATTATGCATATGTTTGTATAGGAAAAGACATAACACATGCAGGTGTTAGAGTTAGGTACAAGCAAGGGAGGAAGGAATGGAAAAGTTAGTTAACTGGCTTGAACAAAAAGCCCTTGAACCAACAGACTTAAGGACAAGAAAAGAGCCATTAATTCCCCAGGATTGGACAGGTACAAAGTGACCTTTCCCCGTTTTATTACAATTGTAATAAGTTAACATTGTGGTTTTGATGCTCCTTGTGGGAAAAACAGAGGACCTATGATTAAGAACAGAAGGAATACTATCCCTCCACTCTTCTTTGACTTCAACAAACAAAAACAAAAACAGCACCCACTCCAGGTTCCAGGCAGTTGCTCCTTTCAAGCATGCACACTCCCTTTCTTGGGAGTGTACTTCCACTTCCATGCAAGCCTTCCCTAAGCCTGTGAGCTTTCACTCAATAAACTTGCCACTATTGCTTGGTTGTCTGTGAGTCCTGAAATTCCTTTCTGCGATGTTGGCAAGGACCTTTACTCCTGTGACATAGGATTTGTTAGTGTCACTGTTTCAGGGATCCACTGGGAGTCTGGAAGATGTTCACCTTGGAGGAGGGACTACTGTCCTATAGAACATGGATACGAGATTAATATTAAATGGGATTAATATTAAACTGGATGATTTAATTATATGTTAAAATGTTCAACATCATCATTCTAAATGGGTAAATGAAATATAACCATCAATGTATAATAATTCATGGTTAAAATAAATGTATTATGAAAGATGAAAGAAAAAAAAGTAGAATGTTCTAAATTAAATGACACATATTTTACTCATATTCATAATTCCAGTATTCATGAATGTCAAAATTCCTCTTCAGGAATTTAATCAAGTAAGGAAAATAAAATGATATGCATTTAACTTTTTAAATATTATCTAAATCAAGAAAGTTAAGTACTTAAAATTCATTTAATCTATTTTTAAGTCTAAAATTAACATAATTTAACATTTCTAATACTTTTTACTCCTAAGGGCTGATAGGAACTTCTAAGGGTAAATTACAAAGAAACAGTTTCTTTCATGTTTCTTTGGGAAAAAAAAATGAAACCCAGTACAGCAACTAGAGTGGCTAAGAAATAGGAGCTGTGAGTTTAGCATGGAGCTTCTTCTTGTGATGTGGCTTATTGATCTATGTTGTTCCATCCAATTGGAAGTAAGAAAGACTTGGAGATCTCTTTTTCCTCCTTTGGGTTCTCCACTCCTCAGAAGAATTCATGAAGGAGTAGAGCAATCTATCTTGCTGGAATATCATTGCTGATCCTCCATCAGCCTTCAGACTCTACTAGCATTCTTAGTCTTGGTAGTAGCTCTTCCAGAAATCACACCGTCTTTAAAGAAACAAAGTCAGGACCATGGCCCCCGGATCTTACACTTGATTTGACTCAGTGATAGCAATGTCATTTTCAAAACCTTGCTTGGACAGATGCTTTTGCATTATTCTTGATCTCTTAGAAAGTGTTTAAGAAGCACGGAAAACAGATAACAAGCAAATTCTGGCTGAGTCCCTGCAACCTTACCAGCAAGCTATCCAGTTCACATTCATTAGCAAAAATACCCAGATTGAGAAACCAGAGCCTAATTAAAATGCATATCTGTTTTTTCAACTCCATATTTCATTTTTTTTTTTTTTACTCCTGTTCCCTGACTACTTCTCCTAATCCCACCTTCAACAACCACTAGCTTTGACTCTTTGGAAGAGGGCACTGAATAGATAGTACCTCCTAGGATTGGCTTGTCCATGTAAGACTCTCCTAGACCAATGTCAATATAAAGGTAACAGGAATGTTTAAGCTCCAGTTAATCAGTTATAGGTTAGAATCATTAATTCAGAATAGGAGAAAGGGATGGTTTACAGGATTTCCCATTTGCATAGAAAATCAGACACTATAATTGATTTTAAAATGAATGTCCTGTGAAATGATGGCAATGTTTTCTCTTTCTTGTGTCCTCATATGTATCAGATGCTTAATCTATCTCACTGAAACAGACCCATGAAAACACATACATGTACACCCAGAAGAGACTAAGAATGAAAGAGAGAAAGCAATAGACTGGCTTTCCTGTGGGTATCTGTCTTTGTTTTAAAACCCATCTCATAGGTACAATGATCACAAATTTTCTCAGTATTTTGTATTACAAATTAGGCCCTAATCTATGCCAGTCACTGTACTAGGCTTAACAACTAAAAAATTCAGGAGGTGGGGGAAATGCACAAAAAAAACCCACACAACACAAAACATCAACAACAAAATAGAGGCCTATCTACAAACAACTTACAACTTTGTAGGGAGGGAGACAAACATGCAAATATATAAAAGCTGTGTGTTTGCTCTTTATTTTCTTCATATATAAGGAGTATCACTATGACCATACTAATTCTAAGAGGAGATAGTGTCTCAAAAACCATTTGAAACCTTGGTTAAAAGGCAGAACACTGAGAAGTCATATCTTAGTGTATAATAATGGCTGGAATAAACATAGAGAACTATAATCACTACCACTAACAATAAACAGAGCCTAAGCATCTCTGGACTAAGACAGTAGAGCCTTGCCTCTATTGTCACATTATAACCCTGCCATGAAACTATTTGTTATCATGACAATTGCTTATTTACTTGGAAGCTGTTTGAAGACAGGGATTTATCATATATATCATTGCAATTCTAGCACATATTATGCCCATAGATAATGTAAATTTAGTAAAAGATTGGTAGAGAAATTAATTAGTACATATATTCTGTATATTACTGAATCAGTAACCATACAATTTATAGTATGTTATAATATACAATTAAAATTATTATTTTAAATTAAATATATATGCAAATATACACATAATGACAGAAGCTTAATAATATTTACACTCACAAATCTCTAGGCCCATTTTCAATTTACTCCTGCTGAAATTATTTGCAAATTTAAAGTGAATGGGATGGAGTGCTGCCTACAATATATTAATACTAAACACTGGTGATTCAATATATGTCAATGTAAATTGGATTATGCTGGATCCTCCCAAAGAAGCATTCTCAACTTCTCCTATCTTCCTTATTTTTAATAATGCCGCCTCTCTTATTCAAGAGGATACTATTATATGCTAAATACCCCAATTATATATCTACATACTATATATAATTTTAAAAGATAAAATAATATTAATAAAATACAATTCCACTACTATCCTCCTTCTGTGCTTTCAAACACTACTTTCAATTTGTTACATTGTGATGATGAAATAATGAAGTTTATATATGACTAATAATTTCCTTATAAAATTCACCCTGAAAGGATTTCTCTATTGGAAATAAAAGCATTTGTCTAGAGAATCCTATTTATTGAAATGGTTTTCCAACGGAACAAACGTGGATAAAAATCAGTTTTCCTCAACTTATCCCCTATAATTATGTAATAATAATAAGTCGTTTTCCCCAAAGTTACCTCCCCTTTAATTATTCAAGGTTAGCAGAAAATTAAGTAGATTCCTACTTCTGTTAATACTAAAAATTGTAAAAAATTACAAAAATAATTTGAAGATAAGTGAAAATAAAGATTTTGTAGAAAAGAACTTTAAAATAAATGTAATTAAGTGTGTATATGGGGACAAAAAGAAAAAAGAAAAAAATAAATAAAAATAAAATAAAATAAATGTATTGTTCACATTTTTATCAAACTTATATGCTTCCTTTGAACATATTATAACAAATATTACTGAATTTTCCTAGTTTGCAAATGTTTAGAGTAGTCAGAAAGCTATGGCTAGTTATAAATATGAATACTCATTTACAACAAAGCCTAAGAGCAGTTTTCCCAAAGTTTCTGGCCTTACTTCCCCCCTTCAAAAAGAAGAAGAAGGAGGAGAAAGAGGAGGAGGATGAGGAGGAGGAGGAGGAGGAGGAGGAAAGAAGAAGAGAGAAGAGAGAAAAAAGAAGAAGAAAGAAGAAAGAAGAAGAAGAAGAAGAAGAAGACATTTCTTTTCTAAAATTAGCTATGGTCTAAGTGCATCATTTAATCTCTAAGTTCTATAATGATAAAGAGCTTTCAAACTCTGAAAGTTGTATTAAATATAAAATAATAGATGTGTTTATTTAATTGGAATGTATTCCCAGAGTAAAGCTAGGACATCCAATTACACATCATCTGAAAGCTTAAAATGTTACATAAATTATAATCCATAAAGTTGGAAATTAGTGTTTTATTTACTTGCATGCCACATCTCATCCAATTTTCACAGCATTCAATGATTTAAATGCTATAATTCTTTCTATTTTTGCATAATATATTAGTATTCAAATCCACCTTTTTACTCAGTGCAGTTTTTGATAGATAAGTTAGGATTCTGAATAATTTACTATCTGCTGCAAAGTTTTGAAATAACAGCTTTGTGCTCTGATTTAACTGATTGTTTATTCACTTGCACCAGCCAAAACCAAGGCTTGTCACTATTGGCACCTCAATATTACACAAACATCAATAATTAATGAAGGAACATTTTCTTCTGTTCTGCTAAAAGACTCTATGTTTTTATTACTGTAGGCTTGTTTTACTCTAATCACTAAAATATCCAATGCCTCTTCTAAAGAAACACCTTTATTCACTTAGCACGGAATGAGTAAAAATTGCTTTAAATATGTTTAAAAGCAAATGACTTATAAAAGTTTGAGAACACACTGTAAATACATAAAGAAAATGGCAACAAGTAAAGCTGAATTTAGCTCCATTAAATTCTATTAATTTTTGTGTGCTTAATCTAAGTTGAAGATGAATCTAATAGAGCGCCATTCCTAGTGGGGGGGAAAAAATCAACCGTATATTACTGTTCAGTGGGTGGGTGTCAAACTAACTTTCCTATGGAGAGAAAAAATTAAGCTTCCTTTAAAAATAGCTGAGATCACAATTGCTATGACAATTTTGCTTCCTACCTTTTCTATGTAGTAGTTTATGCTTATAATCAATAGACAAAATGGAGTGCTATAGAACACAGACATTGTTGAAGAGTATATTATCTCAAGTGCTATTGCAAAACAGAAATAAATACATAAAAAGATTAATAATTATAGTTTTATGTGATATTATTCGGTTTTTTTCCTCAATGGATTCAAACGTTGTTTAGCAGCTAATAGTAAAGCTAACGAATAACCTTTTGTGATCATCTTAATAAGGCATAAGTGATAACCTATATTATCACTTCTCATTAACTGTCCATGCTTCAATATCATGATAAGCGCTGAAGGGTAAGAGGCTGTCTCTCTGTTTGCTTTGTTTTCTTGTTGTTGCTGTTTTTGTTATTGAAGTTCTACTCCACTGAAAACCCCAAATAACATGGAGTCTAATGGTATTAAATCTTGTTATAAAAGAGATTTCTTTTTACTTTTTTTCTCCAATTTTCTGCAATACTCAAAATAGTCTCTGACAAATGCAAAGTTCTCAAACGACATTCAAATAATGATTAATGGTGCATCATTGTTTTTCTCATACTGATCAGCAGCTAGACTATCTTACATTTTTTTTTTCTGTGATATATGAAGTCTATTAACATTTTCCCAAAAGGGTATTGTGGTCAAATCAGCTTGAAAAATATTGAAATGTACATAGAATTTTTGAAAATTCTCAACAACTGAAATCCTATACACTCTAGCATGTTAAGCAATCCAAGAATACTTTAGTAAATGCCACACCAAACAAATAGAAATGCATCTCTTAATCCACAAGAGTGACTTTGAAATGCTATTTGAGCCACCCAATCAGTACTCAAACAAATATCAATCAAAATCAGAGAATCAAAACTAAAAGTAACAGTGAGCCTAAACTGGTAATTCTTCAAGAAGAAAATTTTTTGATAGATTTTCTGTGGTCAGTATAGTTATATTAGGCATATATTATACTTGGCACTTTGCTACGTGTTCTGGGGACTCAAGTATAGTACATGGCCTAGATCTTTCTAAAGAACAAAAGTTATATGACAAATGCATGGTGATGGCAAGGTTTGTTGTTGTCATTGCTGCTGCTTTGTTTTGTTTTTATTTCTAGGAGTTAAGAAAAACAGACCTCAATATGTCAGAGAATGGATCATGGCAAAAGGTAGTCCTTGAAATAGTTTTGCTGAATTCGGATAATTCTAAAAGATGAATAACATAAGTAAGGCTAGAGGTAGTATGGGAGGCAACCTCTAAAAGGTCCCCTCATGATCCCTGCCTGTTGGGGTATTCACACCTCTGTATAATACCCTCCACTTAAGTGAGGCCTGGACTTACTGATTCATTTCTTACAAGTAGAATACAGCAGAAGAGAAGTTAACGCCACTTCCAAGATTAATACACAAAATCACTATAGCTTTTGTCTTAGAATGCTCTCTTACTCAGTTTCATTCTTTTATATTCTTCAGATTCAGAGAAGTCAGCTGCCCACATCTGAGGCAGCCCCATGGAGAGGCCCACAAAGTAAGGGACTGAGGCTTGTCAACAGCCACTTGGTGTGAAGTGGATCCTCACATCCCCCACTCCCTATCAAGTCTTCAGGGGAGACCACTTGACTGCAACCTCAAAAGATACCTTGAGTCAGAGGTATCCAGCTAAGTTCTTTCTGGGTTCTTGACTCAGAGGAATTGTGATATCATGAATACTATTTTAAGCTGCATAGTTTGGTTAATTTGTTATTGAACAATAGAAGAATAAAACAGGTATAAATGTGTTAGGCAGGAAAGTAGAAGGTTAAAAGAGGATCAGTCACAACATACTATTAACCAAAAATATTCAATAGCTTTCACTGCCACTAAAACAAATTTCTTTCTCAGTTTTCCATCTAAAGACATACTGATCTATTCCAACTTATTTTTTCGAATCTCATCACTCCATTCCCTTCCCATGTCTCCTAATCGCTAATCAAACCAAAGCAACTTGAACTCCTTGAACATGCTCTACACCTTCCCCCTTCTGCCTTTTGCTCAACTGCTGCCCTTTTCCTGTCTCACAAATTAAACTTAATCTCTAAACCCTGAATTTGCAAAATGGTACATTGTAAAGGGACTTGGAATCATACAGATTTGGTTCCATATAGATCAGTGAATCTCAATTTCTTCAGCTGTGAAATAGGAATATTAATAATCATAAATTGTTTTTTAAAATAAGTATGGGTATGAATGCAAAAATCTAAATTTTGCCTGGCATGAAGCAGTTTCTTTTATAAATGATAGTTTCTCTTCTTCATCAATCACCTGTCCCAGTCTCAGTTGGAATCCATATTGTTTTCCTATCCACATAGCAATTTCTACAAATTGTTACAATGGATAGTTACAAACATGATAATTTCACAAGTGTATCACTGTTATATACATCAAAAATATACACACATAAAACAATCATAATGTATGCATGCCATATGTATATAATATATATACTTAATATGTATTGAGTTTCTTGAGGGCACAGACAGTATCTTATTGAACATTTTACACCCATTCTGCCCAGCATGATTTCCTACGTGTAGTGGTGATAAAATAATTGTTATAATCAGTTGTTGAATCGATGTGACAATTTGAATAGTAGGAAATAACTATTAGATAAATAACTTGAGACTAGGTTTTGGATGGTCTTAAATAGCAAGATGAATGATTTGGATTTGAGGCAACAAATGACAGTGACTCATTTGGGGTTCTATTGTGGGAGAGTAGCATGAAGAAATAGTATTCAGTATTCATTAACCTGGCCAAGGATGCAAGAACACTGGAAGGGGAAATTCTACAAGATAGCTAATCTAGAGGATATCAGTAAATTGGAATGGAGAAAATCTTGACAGACATTCAACCATAACTGCAGTATAATTATTACCTTGGAATCAAAATTCAGTTGACTTAAATTGAGTATTGTAGCTTGTATAAAGTAGTAGGCTTTCTATTCTCAGACGGTTTTGTTTTGTCTGTTTTTTAATAAAAAGCTACTTAGTATAAATTTATATTGAGACATATTCTGTTAGAAAAGAAACTCAAAAACAATTTACAACTCCATCTTATAAATCAAACTTATTTCTATACAAATATTTGTACTTTTGTTTGAAAGTTTAGTGAGTATATGACAAATATTAGTTGTCCAAATGTCTGTATATATAAATACATAGAGATTAAAATTTAGTTAAAAAGAAACTCAGCTAAAAATTTGATAACTAAGGTATTATATATTATCATATAACTAGATAACTGAGAATATTATTATTTAATATTTGGAGTCTGTATTTTCTTATAGAAACAAAAGAAATTCTTATTACCAAAGACAATAATTTTACTTTTCTTTTAATGGATCAGAAGAACTCTCAAATCTGAGATATGATCAACTTCAGCGAATCAAAAAAACTTGCAAACAAACTTGCAACTTTATAGTCTGGCTCTCAAAAATCAATACTCAGTGATTCCAGATAGAAGCACCAAATTATTTTGCTGGAGCCAAACCAATTTTATGGTAGAAAGAATTGATTTTAAACCTGAGTCTTTTTTAGCTTAACCAATATAGATTAACTGCTTTAGCAAATTTATCAAAAGACAGGCTACCTGACTCAATGTACTTGTTTCAAAAATTGATTTGTGATTATAAAAACTAATTTTCTTTAACTATATCCATTATATGTATTTTTTCAGTTTAGCTACAAAATAAATACTTTTTGTTATGATATGTTTATCACTATACTCTGTACAATAAGATGCATATTTCAGCATAACGTAAGAAATTAAATTTTTTTTTCCTTTCTTTTACAACAATTAAGAAAACAGCTATTTTCATATATAGTCATGTACCACATACAGATGTTTCAGTCAACAAAAAACCACATATGTGACAGTGGTCCCATGAAACTATAATGAAGCTGAAAACTTCCCATAGTCTGAGAGAGGTCATAGCTATTGTAACATTAGTGCAACACATTTATCATGTGTTTGTGGTGATGCTGATGTAAACACATCAACTACACTGCCAGTTCTATAAAAGTCTAACACATACAACTATGGACAGTACAAATACTTGATAATGATAATAAACTATTATATTACTGGTTTATATATTTACTGTACTTTAAATTGATATTTTAGCGTATACTCCTACTTATTAAAAAACAAGTTAACTGTAACACAGCCTCTGGCAGTTCGTGCAGGAAATATTCCAGAAGAAGGCATTGTTATCTTAGGAGATGACAGCTCCATAGGTGTTATTGCCCCTGAAGGCCTTCCAGTGGGTCAAGAAGTGGAGGTGAAAGACAAAGATATTGATAATCCTGACCCTGTATAGGCTTAGGTTAATGTGTGTATTTGTGTCTTAGTTTTTAAGAAAAAAGTTTAAAAATTAAAAAAAAAAATTAAACAGAAAAAAGCTATTAGAATAATGAAAATATTTTTGTACAGCTATATAATATGGTTGTGTTTTAAGCTAAGTTTTACTACAAGAGTCAAAAAGTCAAAAAATATTAAAAAGCTTACAAAGTAAAAAAGTTACAATAAACAAAGTTTAATTTATTACTGAAGAAAGAAAAATCCTTTTTACAAACTTAGTGTAGCCTAAATAGACAGTATTTACAAAGTCTATAGTAGTGAATAATAATGTCCTAGGGGCCTTCACATTCATTCATCACTCACTCACTGACTCAGCCAGAGCAACTGCAAGTTCTAGTCATGGGAAGTGCCCTACTCAGGTGTACCACTTTATATCTTTTATATCATATTTTTACCATACTTTTTATATGTTTAGATGTGCTTAAATACATAAATTTTAACCACTGTATTACAACTGCCTACATGTATTAGGTATGGGACATGCCATACAATTTTGTAGCCTAATACCACACAGCATAGGTGTGTAGTAGGCTTGGTTTGTTTAAGTACACTCTATGATGTTCACACAATGAAATTATCTAGCAATGAATTTCTCAGAACATATCCCTGTTATTAAGTGACTTATGCCTGTATAAAAAAATGACTAAATTGAAACTTTTAGTCTTTATCATTCTAGGAAATCAGATTGCTTTCCTGAACAGATATGGTAGGAAAAAGGTTTTCAATCTTTTACTAAAATATGACTCAACAGTTCACAGGTATCAAAAATACTACTGAACATATTTTAAACATTAAACTGCTGTTGGCAATATTAAACTAAAGACAGATCCCATTTCAGACAAGGGAAAAAAATGATGGTATATCTGATTTGCTTGAGATATTAGAAAAGCTGATGAAAGTTGATTAAATAGGTGGAACCATTTGAAATTGCTGATATTTGAGTATTTTTTATACAAAAATGAGTTTTTGGTGTGTTATGCATCATTGAATAAGATAAATTCTTTATTCCTCAACTTCTAAGTTTTCCGACCCATTTCTAATCACTTTAGCAGCCAATAATCTAATCGAAAAGGGGTTATTGGTCTAATAGCCTATATTTTTGATTTTGTAAGTAAAGACTTTCCAAAATAATTTCTACTCACAATATTTTATCCATTCTTTCATTCAACAAATAATTTCTCAAGTAACTACTATGTGCCAGATACAGTTAGGTCTGTTTCTGAAAACAAAATCAGGCATAATTCCTTCTTTTCTGGATCATACATTCTACTGGGATAGATGTATCCCATGTTCCATCTGAATGATATCAACTATTGCCTAAACAAACTCTGCCCTTTACCACTTATATGTCTTAAACCTTTCCTTGTATCTGCAATGACTCACAGAATTCTGATTAGAAAATGTGAGTATATGATGTTACTATTCCCCAGCATATAACTCCAGGAGAAGGAAGAGAACATGGAGGCATGCTAATGAATTCAGCTTTGAATTGTTGGGTTTGTCTGTGAGACAGTGAGGTGGGAACATCTGACAGAGAAATGATTTTTTGGGTATGGGGTTCAGTAAAGAGCACCAAGCTGGAAAAACAGATTAAAGGTATTTTAGCAAATATTAATAGCATTCCTATTTACTTTTTAACTTTGATAATGGAACATTTTAATTGTTCTGTAAATTCATCTTGATATGTGTGAGGTTAAGATACAATTCAATTTTTCCCTAAAATTACCTAGTTATCTCATCATTTTTTAAAAATTTAAACAGGGTCATTCTGAGCTGAGTGTGTTTGAATGATCTTTCTTTCCTCCATTTATTTACAGTAAAGTATTATCATTCAATAAATTCTGATATTTACTTATGTGTGTTTTAGGACAAGCATGCTTTCCATAGCTCCTTAAAAACATGCAGTACAGTAAATAAGAATTGAGCCTTAAGAAGTAATTAGATATTCCTTCAGATGATATCTATACATCTCAAAACAACCTTTGTTAGTTTTTGAACTAGCCAAAGTTTACAAGCTTTACCAATATTCAACACACACGTCTTTGTCTTGTCCACAAAAATATAATAACAAGATATTTAAATAATTCAATTTAATTGAGACATTAGGGCTAAAGTACCTTTTCATAACTACTACCCACACTTAGCCATATTGTAAAAGTACAATGACATTAGAAATTATATTTTTCTTTGTGAACCTGTACCACTCCCAGGGATTTCCACTTTCTGTTCGTATCATTAATGAGCCACCGTGGGTTCATTTACTAAACCATTTGACTTATTTTCTTTTTGTCAAGAATTAATATCATCAAGATCTATAGAATTACAGATCTAATCCTTTCCCCTTTTTAAAATAAGCATGTTTGTTTCTATTAATTTGTTTGAAAAAAGAGGACAGGACACTCAAGCATTAGATGTTACAGTAACCTTTAGGTTCCTTCCAGTTCTGAAATTCTATGCTTCTGTAACAGTATAGAACATATATTCTATGCTTATATAACATTATAGAACAATCCGGAACATTATAAAATACTGCTTTAATTTTCATGCCTGCATGTAGGCTTTTGTACATTCTGTGAAAGAGAATATCTTTGGGAGAGGAAACTAAAGGTTAATTTACATTCCACTTCCCCCTCTCCTATTTTAAATTTCAATTTCAAATTGTATCTATATTTACTCCATTTCTTAGCTTTTGGTCAACAAGCAAAATGTAAGTAAAATACAAGTTGAGCAAATCTATTTTCTCTTTTATCAGTGTCCCAAGTAGTAACCCTAACCTTGCCTTGTTTTTCTAGAACATACCTAATATAAAACACAATTTATGTTGTACTCAATATGTTCACCTACCCTCTTTCCATGTTTTAGAGCTTTTCTCAGTTTTCTTTCTTACAATTTACTCTTCATTTTGTGCTTTCTCACACTTTTTATATGTTTCCTATAAAAGCTAACCCCAACAGAAAGCTCTATCTCTATAAAGCTGTATTAGTTTATTAGATGTCTGTTCACTTTCTATCTCATTAGGAAATCAGTGAAACTATAATAAAAATTTGATTTTTTTAGAGCTTTCGGCATTTGAGCACACCTATCTTTGTCATGAACTTACTGTGTTCAGAAAATTTGCTTAAAATCTGGGGAACATATTGGACTCTCCAAAGCATTCATTTCCTTGGCTTTATGGCACCTAAGATGATATGATCATTTTCTCCCAAGATTCCTGTCACTTTCACTTTACCAACTGATGCTTCCTTGACAAAATAAGACCTAAAATAGCAGTGCTTATTCAACCTTCTGAAAAGCATAGGTCTAAGTAAGGCAAAAATTTTCAGATGTTCTGCTTTTAACTGAACAAGGCTTCAAGTAGCTACCCAGATGCAGTAGTTTATATTTACAGTTTCATCTCACTTGCTCCTCCGTAAATTTAGAATTATGTGCTACTAGTTTCCTTATTGCCATTATTATAATTGAAATAAGTAATAAGAATCTTAGACTCTTCTATCCAATGTATCCAACTTACTTAGACTTCTATTTACTTAGACTTTATTCTTTATTCTATCATTTATTCTTTATTCTATTATTACTTAGACTTTATTCTTAAAAAGCATTGGTTACAGTTGCAGTTCACACCTGACTATTGTCAATCATATCTAGCTGAGATAGATTTGTGAAATTTTAACAAAACAAATTGCAATTTAAAGTTTTGTTTTTCAAATTCTATAACTTATTTTAAAATTTCATTCTAGAATCAGGAACTTAATGAGAGCTAACATTGCTATGGCACTTATATTAAATATTATAAGCACTTTCTCTTTTTATAGTTTATGTTTTATACACAGCATTCTTTTATTTTCCATTTACAAATAAAAAAAAATTGAGGCACATGAGGTTAAATAACTTGTCCAAGGTCACATGTACAGTTAATAATGGTAGTGAGTAGCTCCTCCATTTTTACTCTTGATTGCTAAAATGCACTATTTTAACCAAAGCAGTATCTACAAAGTAATGTGGTATAGTAATCATACAATTTTACATGTAATTAAGTCCATGTACAAGAGGCTATAAATCCTGCCACACTTTACATATAAGGAACACAGATTCTGATTGTGGAGTACAATCAATGGCATTTTTTTGAACCAGGTTATAAATGTCACTCAGTCCTAGCATAGGAGTGAGCTGAACATAGTAGAACAGCAATATGCCAACCCAGGAGTATTCAGAATATGCAGAGTTGTAAAAATAGTGCTTCTAACTATGATGGAGGGTAGGGAGTGGAGGTTGAGTGATGGGCAGGTGGTGATAAAAGAGGAGATTGGTAGCATGGAAATATTTTATCTTAGACCAGGCTGCTCTTTAACACATACACACTATACGACTGCATGAATTCATCTTATCTTGGCAGCAGAATGAACTGCCTTTTTGAATATTATTTGGGGCCATCTTTTCATACTTTGTAACCCTACTTCAAAAATAATGTCTTAAAGCACTATGCACCATTAAGGTTTCAAATTAATTTTAACTGATAAACCTTTCAGTATACTTATAAAGATTGTTGATATATCACTAAAATGGAGGAAGCTTAGTTTGGAATTAAGAATACATCTGATATTCAGTATGGGAAAAAATATTCTCTATGGATATTTAATATAGAAAGCAATTTATTTTGAATATTCATAATTAAGATTTTAATAGCTATTTTGAATATGCTCATTCAACCAACTTTACAAACAAGAAGTGATAAGAAGAGATGTAGTCTACCTTGATCTTGAAGTCAGGGACAAGAGGCCATAATTATTGTTAAGAGACTTGTTCTAAATCAAACATGCAGGCTTTGGACAATCTCCCATGTTTCTTACATTAGCAGCACCATGGAAAGTGGCCACATCCTGGCCATTCTTCATTATATGAACAATTTTATTATAATAGACTGTAATTCTACAAGAAACAGCAATTTTGAAAGGCTAATGTTTCTTTATAAAATAGAGAAGTAGCTACTGAATGCTTCAAAGTACAGATTGATTGGATATTAAAGATGGGAATGGTGATTTTAAGTTTCATGAAAAGAGACACATTTCTGTCAAGTTTCTGAGCTGTAGGCACAAGATAGATATTTAAGTGAATGGTTAAAAGAAAGCTACCTTTTATGTTTTTTCTTTGTTCATTATTCTTGCTCAAATGCTGATACATCATGCAATTCTCTTACAACAACATATGCAATTACCAAACACAGTTTGACACATGCACAAATTTTAGCTGTTCATCATAAACATTTCAAAATGTGGCTGGTGCAAGCCACATAAAACGATATGTTGGAAATTTTCTTAGAGAAAAAGCTTCAAATTAGTAATATTTTAACATAACAATTTAAATTTTGATTTATTCAATAACCATGTATTGACCTGACTGAATAAAACCTAGGTTCCCAAAATAATTACAACGATTTGGGTGTCCACTAAGCTTTCTTTTCCTTTTAATTTTTAAAAACTGAAAGATATTTGGGGTTTGCTTATAAAGGTCTTCCCTATCTGCAGTTATGACATTTCATGTGAATATATTAAATATTATACATAGTAATAAGTCTCTGGTATACTAAGGTGGAAATTTCCTTGTATCTTTCTAACTGGTCTAAGCTTAGTTAACGTTCACCTTTCCCTCTTTCCCCTTCTCAAATCATGGGTCATTAGTTACTACTGGTCCATAATACAATTCTTTTTGGTTAAATGTTCAGTTATATTCAGGATTGCCACCCCACTCCTGCTTTCTCTCATTCTCAGGAGTAAGATAAATTCCTGAGCATGTACATATTTTCTTGGTTTCAGAGAAAGAGTATTAGGTATGTATGGGTTCCACTCTTTTTTATGTTTTTCCTGTGCTGTGCTGAAATGACTGGTGCTGGTTTATGTTTTAGTATGTGCCTCTTTTCTTGCTGCATTCTCTTCTGAAGTGTTTGCATATACTGTATGATGGCTCGTCATCAAAGTCTATGCTTTCTGTAGCTTTGTTCCCAAATGCAGAGATGCCTTCTTCACTACCAGTTTCCACTCATCCACTGTAGGTGCCTGTGATGTCTATCAGGAATGACACCATGCTGGGGTGCTCTGAACTGAAAGTGGCCCTGAGGCTCATCTAATTTAGCCATTGCTAATGTACAGTCCAGGAGTCATACTGGTTGCTGAGTATCTCTGTGAATCTATTGATTCCTTGGGCTGCACCCTTTCACTCTGGGAGTGTTCTAAAGTTTAAATAGTTTTCTTAGGTTTTGACCTGAGATAGAGATACAAGGGTACATCTCAGCTTGTATTAGGCCCTCGAATCCTTGGCTCTGCCCTTTTCTGATCAATCACATGTTTATTTCCTTTTAGGAAGGAAGATGACTTGTGGCATTAAAGAATCTCATAGTACAGTTTAGGACATAAATGTCATCCAGTTTTCCAGTCTTTCACTCTTAATATTTAAGACTTAACTTTCTTAACTTTTACACTTCCACAAAAATGTCCCCCTTGAAAATATCCCCCTTATTTTATTTTTTTTCTCTCTTTATTTCATCATATTATGGGGGTACAAATTTAAGGTTACATGCCCCCCCCCAAGACAGTGTCCATCCTCCAGGTGGTGCACATCGCACTGTAAACAAAATGTCAAAAAAACAAAAAACATAACAAAACAAAAAAAATGTTTATCAGGTGGTGGGCAGGTGGGAGGGGGGAGGAGGGGATGGGTATATGCTTACAGAGTTTATTTTATTTTAAGTAAACAAGATGCAGGGATAAAATCTTTAGGAAAAGAGGTATTCTTATAATGAGCATATTATATTTTGGAATTGAGCACTATCTTTTTATGGGTATTCTATGGTGGTATAATTCTATCTACTTCCTGTATGGTTGATTTAGATTACTTGAGAATGCTTCCTTTTTGGTACTTTCCTTTTGTTATCTTGTGATACTTTCTAGTTAATATATGCTAGATTTTGATCAGTTATTTTTAATTAATGTGGAATGAAATATCATTTCCCTTAAGTTTTACTATGCTTTTATTTATTTATAAATTACAAATTTAGAGAAGAAATTCAGAAAATAAAAATTTTGTGTAGTTAATGACACTAGTAGTTTATTTTGATTTATATACTAATGTTATTTGAAAATTGTAAACCACCTAACAAATTTCTGCCTAGGATAAATTATAAACTTCAAGTGAAAATTCAAATAGTTTTTTGGAATATGTTTGTAATTTTATCTTATCCTATCGTAAAACCTTGAAAGATGTACAGAATATATTTTAGTCTGAAAAAAATGTGAAAATTAATATAGGGTATGATATAATTTGGCTTAAAAAGAAAAAAAACAAAAATACAAACATATTATACAATGTTCAGGGAGAATACATATCAAACTCAGTAATGTGAACTTGGAAGTTAAAGAATTAATTTATCTATTTCTGTATTACTTAGTTCATCATAACACATGCATTATGTTGTAGTGAGAAAATAAGTGTTCTAAGGTGGGAAAACATTAAATAATAAATAATATTCTCCCTCTAGAGGAAAGAGATGAAACATCTACCTATTGATATCCTTGTATACTTAAGTATCCTTGTATACTTAAAACACCCTTTGAGAAGCTATATTACTTCAAGAATTGGCTCATTCTCTGATCAGAAGACTGAAGGTTCTCTTTAAACTTTTATTAAGAACTTTCACTTCTTGAATAAATATATGTCCTTCATTGTCATTTCTTTCTTTGTTTTATTTTTTAGACATAATCTTACTTTGTTGTGGTGTCAGACTAACTCATAGCAACCTCCTCAAAATCCTGGGCTCAAGCAATCCTCTTGCTTCAGCCTCCAGATTAGCTGGGACTACAGGCACTCGCCACCACGCCTGGCTAATTTTTTGTTTCTAATTTTAGTTGCCTGGCTAATTTTTCTATTTTTAGTAGAGGCTGATCTCGCTCTTCCTGGTCTGAAACTCCTGAGCTCAAGTGATCCTCCCGCCTCGGCTTCCCAGATTGCTAGGATTATAGGCGTGAGCCACCGCTCTGGCCTCTACTTCTTCTTCTTCTTTATTTCCAGTACCTCTTCTCATTTGTACCATTTTTCTAGATTAATATCCTTTTATTTCCTGCTTGGTTGGAAGGCCTGATCTGCTTCACTCCTCTAGCTCATGCAAGTTCATAGCTTCAACCACTCTTGTCTGCCTTTTAGTAGCATTTGTCAACTTTCTGTATTTTTGAAACTTTGAAATAGCTGCTCTGCTATGAACCAACCTTATTTTCATAATGTTTTGGTCTTGACATCATAATGAGCCTTGAAACAAGGATAAAAATGAAAGAGAGCTATCATTAATTGAACAACTGTAACATTTACTGACAAGGAGATAACTTTACAAGGGACCTTGGGAGATAAATAGACAAAGATGCTTTCTACGAACCTATGGTTGTATTATTTGTCAAAAGTATGTTCTACTTCATAAGAAGTCTTGTTAAGAATCTGTCTTTTGGCCAGGCGCTGTGGCTCAAAAGGCTGGGCGCTGTGGCTCACGCCTGTAATCCTAGCTCTTGGGAGGCCGAGGCGGGCGGATTGCTCAAGGTCAGGAGTTCAAAACCAGCCTGAGCAAGAGCGAGACCCCGTCTCTACTATAAATAGAAAGAAATTAATTGGCCAACTGATATATATATGTAAAAAATTAGCTGGGCATGGTGGCACATGCCTGTAGTCCCAGCTACTCAGGAGGCTGAGGCAGAAGGATCGCTGGAGCCCAGGAGTTTGAGGTTGCTGTGAACTAGGCTGACGCCATGGCACTCACTCTAGCCTGGGCAACAAAGCGAGACTTTGTCTCAAAAAAAAAAAAAGAATCTGTCTTTTGATAATGTGTTCATCGAGAAACTAAAAGTCACAAAACTTATCCTAAGTGAAAGAAATTAAAAAGATATAAGGTTATAAGAGATTATTTATGTTTTCCAGATTCCTGTCTTTTAAAAAATTCTTGACGTATATAAGATAATAAATAATGAAGTGAATAAAAATTTATTCCTGTTCCCACTATCTTAATACTATCAGTTAAGATCATTTTGGAATATTTTTAAACAGGATTTTTTATAAAACAGATTGTTTTTATATAGCTGTAAACAAACTATATTTATATTTTTTTATTCTTTTAAATATACAGTCACAAAAAAGCAAAAGCAGTTTTCTGTATCTCATAATCACCCTTTTACTGACAGAACATTATGTAAACAGGTACATAGTCCATTATTTTTTCAAATTCTCTAATATTGTTGAGTATCTAGGTCATTTCTCTATTTTCCCTAGGTTATTTCCCATTTGTTATAAAACAGTGGTCTATAAAACAACTTCTAATTAAAACAAGTTAACATGTAAGATCACACAATTCCTGCATTCACATTCTTCCATAGAGCTTCTATATTAGAAAGGTATCTATACTATATGTTTTTTTCTGGTTTTAGAAATATTTTCTTGCAAAATATTCTCTAAGTTTTCATTACTAGGTCATAGTTATGGGCATATTAAAGGGCGATTATATCTATTACTGAGAATTTTTCAATTTATACTTCTATGCATAATGTAACAAATTTGCTCATAGATTTTATAGAAATAATATATATTTTTAAATAAATATATACATTTAAGAAATTTACTACTACTAATTTAGGAGGAGAAAATGGGATCCTCATGTTAATTAATGTTTTAATTTAATGATGTTAAAATGATCATTAGTGGTATTTCATGTTTTGTAAGTTGTCTGTTTATGCCATTTGTTACATAAATACATTGGGATTTTCTGTTTTTATGAAAACAAGTGTATTTAGAGCATACCAGAAGCTCTATGCTTGAAGTATGTAAATGCAAGAATCGCATGATCTTAGAAGTCAACTTGTTTTAATGAGAGGCTATTTAATAAAACACTATTTTCTTGCAGTTCAATTAATCAAACAATCAAATATATTCTGCTTTAATGGCAATTATATGTTAATTGTAATGTAGTTATATCCATGACTTTAAGTGAATATATTTGAAACAAAATACATTTATTATATTAATAAAAAATCTATGCTTCTTTTATTTTACATATAGACATATTGTGTTTATTTTAAAATCATTAACTGAACAAAGCCAAACAAATCATCAAATCCATATGGTTCTTTCAAATAAATAGATTAGTGGATTAAACATGCTTTATATCTCATTAGATGCTGTTTTTCTGACAGGCACCTGTCATCCTTTTCTGCTGTATAAACCTACCTATAGAATGTAAGATAATTTATTTTCTGTTAATATTACTTAACATTTCTTTGGCTCAATTGTCAAGGATTTCTGTTCCCCCCCAGCTTTGCCTAAACATTGGCAATATTGCCTTAAAATGGTCTCAGCACTGAAAACTATGTAGGGTTTTCTCAGGGCATTTTCAAATGTCCACAAAGAAGAAGGAAGATGGAGGGTTGTGCTACCTCTCCTTCTCTTTTCCCTCCCCTTATTCATATTGTTATATATTCAACAAATGGATATTAAATGCCCAATGTGTTCTGGACACTGTGCTTGGTACCCATGCCCAAATGGGACAGTATCACTTGAAGAGTTTTGAACTTAAAAACTAAGTCATAAGGCTATTTACCACAAAAATAGAAAACCTATGATTTGCCCCATCTCTTTTATTTTCACTTCTGCTCTGGAGATATTTAGATTGCTATGCAGATATTGCTATACAAGGTCAGGATTGAAAATAATAATATGATACAATGAGATCCAAAATTGTCAGTTTCCTATATAAAATATCTCCAGGACTCCCAGGTTACTTTAAACTTCTGAGTGAATAAATTTCAACAACACAAATTGTTTTCTCTGAGGCAATCTGGATGAGCTGACCCAATGTGTAATGGGGTTTCTTCATGAGAGCAAACCACTGAGGCAGCTCCCTACATGATGTTGTAATGTCAGATAACTTAGGATGGTTTCATCGCTGTGTGAAACAGCAAATAATGCACATTTATAATAGTTTGTACAAATAAATGACCATTAAATGATCATTCTTCATAGAATAATGAGAACAAGTAGGGAAAGTGAGGGCCTTATGTCACCAAAATGTTCAGTTTTCCTGTACAATATGCAATTCAGATTTACCATTGAATAGTTCAATTCATAATTATATCATCTCAAAGCCTTTGAAGGCAGGATATACGACCACTACAGAGCCTGGTAGCTTTGCATTAATGCACAGTATTCCTTCTAATGATATCATGTGAATGTCAAAGCTCAAAATTTCCTCTGCCTTGTCCTTTTCAGTGAGAAAATTGGCTAAGAGAATAAAGTCTTTGTAGAAGGTCAAAGGGCAAAGCAGAAAAAAGTAATTGAATGATCTAATTTTCATGAAACGATCTTAGAAACTATTATTGGATTTTTGACTAGTGAAAGAAAATGTGTTGCATTCATTTAGTAAATCCACTAATGTGAATCAATCCACTAATGTGAAAACACAGAGTTATGACCTCCTCACCCATATTAATGACTGTGTCATTTAGATGTGTTTGTCACATTAATAGGGAATAACTGGTTGAAGATTTTATAAAGGATTCATTTGATTCTGCTAAGATGTCTAATAACAGAAAATATCTCAAGGATAAAACCATTAAATTTTTTAATCTGTACCAGTTTCCTCATAAATGCATTTCCTTTTTCAATATCTATTACCTAGATTAACACCAACTGAGGAAAGTCAACTATTTTATTATAACTAAAATTTTTATTTATTACTGTTTTAGAAGACTATCCAAGAGATAATTTCTGGTAACTTATTCCAAAAGAATTTTCCAATGTATCTAACTGTATATATATTAAATATATAAACTATGTATATTAATAAATTTACCTATTTTTTATTTGGTTGCAGCTCACCCAGAAACAGAAGATCTTGACAAGTAATAACTATTTGCCATTCTCTTATTATTTGGGCTTATAAGTAACATAATATCATTATATTCTAGTCAGTTAAAATATTTTAACTCCTGTTATGCTATTTTACATATACATAAAAAGAAAGATGTGAAAAACCTATCCAAACTTGTCAAAAATTGTATAGTCAAAGACACATGCAAAATGTTGTCATTAATGCAACTCTGTGTTTGAAATTTCACATTCCTCTATCCCTGAGCATCCCCACACATTAGCCGAAACTAAAACATTTAAAATTTATATTTATATATTCAAGTAAAGTCATATATGGTTATTCATGTGAAGCTAATAATATATTTATATACATTACCTAAAGGAATATATAACAAACACATGAACAGTAATGATTATATAAAAGCCTTTCATTATTATAATACATTTGCATATTTGATTTAACATATTAATATATTAAATAAATAACAAGAGCATAATGTAAGCTATGGCAATATTATCAAATACAGTGAAGTATTATTTGAATAACTTATTGGTAATAAAAAATACTCATTCTTCCTGCTATAGATATAGACTTAAATATATCTCAAGATTTAATATTCTATAAACTACATATTGATATAGGAGAATGCTTACCTACTAGATTTGGTTGTAATTATAAAACCATAATTGTTAATATAAAGGATAATAAATATCAAACTGGAATGTTGCTATGGCATCAGCTGATAAAATTGCTAAAGTGATTATAAGTGCAAATTTTTACAAATAATGATACCAACATGGCAATTCAGTTGAATAATTTATTGCAAAAATAAAGCCTAGTTTTAAAAAAATTGTTAATTAAAGGACAAATACCTTAATACTTTTTAAAAGAAATAATAATGTAGAACATAGCTAAATGAAAGAAGTATCTTCAAAGATGAACATGAAAAATAGCCAATCATAAAAAAATACATATACCAATTAGCAATATACCAATTAGCAATAAGAATAATCAATATTATTTTTACTATATTAAAAAGAAGGGCTTTCTTTAAAAACACAATTTACCCAGAAACCCTGTTAACTTTTATATACTTCATAAATTGATTTGTCACATTAATCAGATTAGTATTGTAGATTAAATTCTAAATTAAGTATGTTCCCTGGTGTTAATCCCATTACTGTGTTACTATATATGACAAAAGAGAGTTTGCAAATGGATTACTAATCAGTCGTATGTCAGATAGGGACTTTATCTGGGGTGATCTAACCTAGTCACATGAACTTTTTTTTTTTTTTTTTTAATTTATTTTATTTTTTTTTTTTTTGAGACAGAGTCTCACTTTTTTGTCCAGGCTAGAGTGAGTGCCGTGGGGTCAGCCTAGCTCACAGCAACCTCAAACTCCTAGGCTTGAGCGATCCTTCTGCCTCAGCCTCCCGAGTAGCTGGGACTACAGGCATGAGCCACCATGCCCGGCTAATTTTTTATATATATATCAGTTGGCCAATTAATTTCTTTCGATTTATAGTAGAGACGGGGTCTCGCTCTTGCTCAGGCTGGTTTTGAACTCCTGACCTTGAGCAATCCGCCCGCCTCGGCCTCCCAAGAGCTAGGATTACAGGCGTGAGCCACCGCACCCGGCCACATGAACTCTTTAATGGTAGAGTTTTCTCTGTCTGGTAGCAAAAAAATTCAGACATTTGAAGTGTGAGAAGGATTTGATGAACGGAAGTTTCTCCATTGCTGTAATGGAGGGGGCCACAGGGCAAGGCCTGATAGTGGCTGCTAGAAGCTGACAGAATCTCTTGCCTGACAACCAATAAGAAACTGGGACCTCAGTCTCCTACAATCAGAAAGAAAATGGATTCTGCCAACATCCTGAAGGAGCATGGAAGAGTTATTTACCTAGTCAAGCCTCCAGATCAGGATGCTGCCAGATGACATCTTGATTTCAGCCTTATGAGACAGACTGTGAGCAGAGGACTCAGTTAAAACATGCCAGACTAATAGGGTAGGTCTGCTTAGCAGGCTTACTTTAATAAGAAATAAAGAATGAATTACTATTAGCATGTCTCTAAAACACCTGAATACATTCTTCATTTAAAAATTTAAAATTTAGAATCATTTTTATCTATGTAATCATCCCCAAACAGCACGTTATTTATAAATAGTACAAAGTAAAACTATTATATTAACTTTGAAATAGTTATTTAATAGTGGGGTTACCACTTAATAGTATTTTGATCTTATAACTTTCAGAGAAAATTAAAATTTATAGATCAAATGTTGTCAATCATAAATAATGATAACTGGCCCTATAGTGTTAATTCTTTATCCTTAATATTTTAGAGTAATAAAAAATATTTTTAACTATTGAATTTGAATGCTAGTATTTTTCAACATTGTAATTTAAATTGCAAGTGATTTCTCATTAATATTGATACAAATATGGAAGTTTACAAATAATTCATGTGAGGAGTAAGGGGAGAGTTAACATTATATCCATAAAAATGTTACTCCTACTTATTTGCAATCTATGTGCTTTCTGTCTTAAATGAATAACATATTGTAAACCCAGGTGTGTTCTTGGGAAAGCAACTCCAAGAAAAACAACATGTATAATGTGTGCATTAAAAAAATAAAGAGTAATAAACACTAGCTTAGAACCTACATAGGCCATTCTCTCAGCAAGGATGACACAGAAGTACAGAAACCTAGATGTTTCAAGTGTGGGCACTGCCAGGAAATGGCAGAAGTGCTATGAGAGCCTGCAGAATCATTACTCTGATGTTTGATTTTAATTTATACGGTGGAAGAAAAAGTATATATAGCGCTTTGGAAATTATACCTTAGTGAGCCACTTCTCACAACTCAAGAAGCTGTTAAATGAATTATAATACTATAGTTATCACTGAATGTATGAACAAACTATGGATAATCAAAATAGGAATCGAGTTTTTAATTTTCTCATTTATGTAAAAATTATTCATTTAGTACTTATCATTTTCCAGGAATTGTTTTAGTAATTGCAAATAAAACAGTGAAGTACAAATTCAAATATCTTTGCCCTTATTCAGTGTACAGACAAGTGGAGGGAAATCTTACAAAACAATAAACATTCAATAACTGGTATGGCTTCAAGTACAGAGACTTCCTTTCCTACCAAAAGTAACTTTTAATAAAAATGATGGTGCTTATTTTAAACTAATTTAAAATAAAGTAATAGAACATACATAATATCAAAAATATAAAAATCTAGATGCAATTTATATTTGTCATAAATTCAATTACTTTTAAACTTCTTAAAATCTAATTTGTATTTTTCCAAACCATACTTGGAAAACATCAGCCTGCTACTTGCATTGAAACTTCTGTCAGAATAATAGTACTCTTTGATGATCTTAAATTTTGCTCAGATGTTTGAGAGTTGATATCAAGAAATGTAATAGATATATCTGCAGTTTTGGTCAAATTCTGAATCTTCTGAAAGACATTTGACCTTCATAACATTAGCTTAGGTTCACTCTAATCTTCAATATCCCTCTGCAATCAAACAAAATGGCATCACTTAAACTTAAACTTACCTAGTTTTCCTCTTAACTCTCTACTTTGAAGATCATTTGAAAAAGTGTAACCTACTGTCAATGATTAGCATCACAGTGTAACTTTGAGACAAGAACAGATAATTTATCTTAATCATCTTTGCATCACCAGTACAAAACATAGTAGTACACAGAAGATTGCTATTAAATATTTGTTGAGCAAATTAATTATTTTAAAGTACTTATTTAATAATTGCTATTAATGTTTATTGACTGCCTGCTATGTGTCACACAGTGTTTTACACATCTTTTCTCATTTATTCATTGATAGGTTGGGATTTAGTTATAATGTATGTGAGACAAAATCTAAAACAATTTAGTAAGATAATAGTTTTATTTCTCTCTACCTTAAAAGGAACCTGAAGGTGGGAACTCCTGGGCTTGTATGATGGCTCATGGTGTACAGGACTCATTCTCCTTCTATTTTACTATTCCATCAACTCCAGTATATGAGTTCTATCTCATGGCACAAGAAGCACCAAACATCAATCTCCAGTTCATCAGTATAGAAAGAAACACTGAAGAGCACAATCCAAATTGCTCAAAACAGTTTCTCTTAAAAGGGTACTGGCCAGAACTAAATGATATACTAACAATTAGCTACAAAGAAGTTGGAGAAAAGTAGACTTCATTCCAAGTATTCAACTGAAAATCAGGGATTCTATTACTAAAGAAGAAATGGGAAACCAATATTGTGATGGTCTCTCACATTTCCAATAACATCAAAAAATATGAGGTAGACACAATCGTTACTGCAGATGAAAAAACTGAGTGATAGAGGTTAAGTGTCTTTCCCAGGCTCACAACATGTGCAGCTAAGATACGAACACATGCTGTCCAATTTCAGAGCAGTGCTATAAAAAGTGAGGAACATAAACCAGTACCAGTCTACAAATAGGAGGCTACTATCCCACCAGGAGATAAACACGGAATTGAAGCAGTTGCACTGCTGTGATGTTGAGGCACATACTTTTTATTTTATTTTACTTTTAAAAAGCATTGATCTGTGACTGATTGATGGGGAAATGGACTCTCCAGAGATATTTAGAAAGTACTGCTTTGGAGCCTGTAACCTGATTACTATTTTGACTTGCTGGGTATTCTATTCTTTGCAATTATTCACTCCTTCAAAATTTAAGTAAAAAACTGCCTTCATTTCCTTGATTTAAAATGTGAGAAAACCAGTGCTTTCCTGGACTCTGTGGACTAAAGTGTTACATTTTCATGAGCTCTTTTCTTCACAGTTCTGTGAGTTCTCAAGTTTCCTGTTTATCATATCATAGCCTTCTCTCTCTCACCATTGCCGAAACTAACATCCCATCTACCTACTTTCCCCCATTTGTCCTCATACTCTCATTCTTTCTCTCTAGGGATTCTCTTAGAACTTCAAATTATTGTTTAATTATGCAGAGGAATTTTGATTTTTTTCTTTTTCTCACTGAATTCATCACTTTATGCTTTCAAGAAACCAATTAGAGACCATATTTTCTGTTATGACACAATCACTGTAAACACAAAACCATATTTTCTGCTATGACACAATCAATTTCCTTCAAAGACAGAAACATCTGAGACAAGTTTTCTTGCTGTTATTTGCATGTTTTAAACAGTATTTTATTTTTATATGTGTTCTTACGATGTCATTTTAGCACAATATTTCAGACTTCCCACAACCTAAGTCCCAGTGTAGCTGTCAAACTACATGTTACACCAGGCTTCCTCTCAATTGCCTTTTTCATTCTTTCATGTAACTTTATAAAATAAATCTATTATACATTAGCATTGCATTAGCATTCCTCAGATATTTGTCTCTCCCTCTAGAATATAAACTCTCTAGAAGAGTTAATTATTCATATTTGTCTTTGTCACCCCAGCATTTATCAAGATGTCTTGCATAATAGGACATTTAATATATTTATAGTTGAAATTCCTAAAGAAAATCCATTACCCAACTTCAGAATTTATTTTCAGAACTTCATTTCAAAATTTTGCTATCCATTTACAGGTTTGATTTCCCAGGAGTGTTCTTTGGAATCCACATATTTTCACCAAAGAAATGTGCCTACAAATTAGATATAGCATTTGTGCTTGGCTGTAGATTCAACCAGCCAGATTGTCCATACATGTAAATCAGTGATTCCCAATTCTAGAAGGCTTTTCATAGCATTTTTAAAACATTCCTTTTATTATCAGAGATGCAATTCACAGACATGTATCATAGCTGATTAAAAAATAAAATAGCACACTGTCACCACTTCTACTCAATACAGTGCTAGAAGTCCTAGCCAGAGCAATCAGGCAAGAGAAAGAAATAACAGGTATCCAAATCAAGAAAGAGAAGGTGAAACTACCAATTTTTGCTTATGATATGATCTTATATCTAGAAAATCCCAAAAACTCCACTAAGATACTCCTGGAGTTGATAAATAAATTCAGGAAAGTCTCAGGATATAAAAATCAATATACACAAATCAGTAGCATTTCTATATTCCAATAACAGTCAAGCTAAGAGTCAAATCAAAGACTCATTACCATTCACAACAGATATAAAGAAAATAAAATACTTAGGAATATACTTAACCAAGGAAGTGAAAGATCTCTACAAGGAGAGCTATGAAATACTGAAGAAAGAAATTACAGATGGCACAATAAAAAAGGAAAACATGTCATGCTCATGGATCGGTAAAATCAACATTGTTAAAAAGTCCATACTAACCAAAGTGATTTACAGATTCTATGCAATCCTCATAAAGATATCAACAGTGCTATTCAATAAATGGTTTTGGGAAACTGGATAACCACATGCAGAAGAATGAAACAGGGCCCCTATCTCTTGCCACTCAGAAAAATTAATTCAAGATTGACAAAAGATATAAATATAAGACATAAAACCATAAGAATGCTAGAAGAAAACGTAGGAAAATCATTTCTAGACATTGGTCTAGGCAAAGAATTTATTACTAAGGCCCCAATGGCAATTACAGCAACAACAAAAATAAATACATAAGACTTGATAATTTAAAAGCTTCTACACAGCTAAGGAAATAATCAACAGAACAACTAAATAACCTACAGAATGGGAGAAAATGTTCGTAAATTACACCTTTGATAAAGGGCTAATAACTAGAATCTACAAATAACTCAAACAAATCAGCTAGAAAAAAAATAACAATCCCATTAAAAAGTGGGTGAAAGACATGAACACAAGTTTTTCAAAAGATGATAGACAAATGACTAACAAACATGAAAAAAAGGTCAACAACACTAAACACCAGAGAAATGCAAATTAAAAAAACAGTGAGATATCACCTTACTTCTGTGAGAATGGCTTTTATTAAAAAGTCAAAAAACAATAGATGCTGGTGCAGATGTAGAGAGAAAGGAACATTTATACACTGTCTATGGGACTGAAAATTACCACAAAGCCTATGGAAAACAGTATGGGGATTTCTCAAAGAAATAAAAGTAGGCCTAGCATTTGATCTAGTAATCCCACTAAATTTACCCAAAGGAAAAGAAGTCATTTTATGAAAAGCCACTTGTAGAAGGCTGAAGCAGGATGCACACCTTTCACCTCTCACAAAAATCAACACACGCTGGATAACAGACTTAAACCTAAGGTATGAAACTATTAGAATTCTAGAGGAAAATGTTGGAAACGGCCTAGGCAAAGAATTTATGAAGAAGACCCCAAAGGCAATCACAGCAGCAACAAAAATAAATAAAGGGGACATGATCAAACTAAAAAGCTTCTGCACAGCCAAAGAAATAGTCATGAAAGGAAACAGACACCCTACAGAATGGGAGAAAATTTTCGCATCCTACACATCTGATAAGGGGCTGATAACTAGAATCTACTTAGAACTCACAAAAATCTGCAAGAAAAAAATCCAACAACCCTATCAAAAAGTGGGCAAAGGACATGAACAGAAACTCTTCAAAAGAAGACAGAATAATGGCTAACAAACATATGAAAAACTGTTCAACATCTCTAATCATCAGGGAAATGCAAATCAAAACTACAATGAGATATCACTTATTTCTAGTAAGAATGGCCTTTATCAAAAAGTCCCAAAACAATAGATGTTGGCATGGATGCGGAGAGACTAGAACAATCCTAAACACTGCTGGTGAGACTGCAAACGAGTTCAACTTCTATGGAAAGCAATATGGAGATACCTTAAAGTGATGCAAGTTGATCTACCATTTGATCCAGCAATCCCATTACTGGACATCTACACAAAAGATCAAAAGTCACTATATGAAAAAGACACCTGCACTCGAATGTTTATAGCAGCACAATTCACAATTGCAAAGCTGTGGAAACAACCCAAGTGCCCATCAATTCATGAGTAGATTAATAAAATGTGGTGTATGTATACCATGGAGTACTATTCAGCTCTAAGAAACAACAGTGATATAGCACATCTTGTATTTTCCTGGCTAGAGCTAGAACCCATACTACTAAGTGAAGTATCCCAAGAATGGAAAAACAAGCACCACATATACTCACCAGCAAACTGGTATTAACTGAGCAGCACCTAAGTGGACACATAGGAACTACATTAATTGGGCATTGAGCAGGCGGGAGGGGAGATCAGGGGGGCAGGTATATACACACATAATGAGTGAGATGTGCACCGCCTGGGGGATGGTCACACTTGAAGCTCGACTTGTGGAGGGAGGGGGAGCAAGGGCATTATTTGAAACCTTAAAATTTGTATCCCCATAATATGCTGAAATTAAAAAAAGACATCTACACTTGAATGTTTATTTCAGCACAATTCATAATTGCAAAGATATGGAAACAATCCAAGTGCCCATCACTTCATGAGTGGATTAACAAAAAATGTGATATACACACACACACACACACACACACACACACACACCATGGATGGAGTATTGCTTAGCCATAAAAAATGATGAATTAATGCCTTTTGCAGCAATTTGGAAAGATCTGGAGACCATTATCCTACTCAAAATATCTCAAGAATGGAAAAACAAACACTACATGTACTCTAATAAATTAGAACTAACTGATGAGCATACAAGTATGCCGAGGAAAATAAAAGTCAGTGGAAATCAAGCAAGGGTCTGGGAAAAAGGTGAAGGTTAAACATCTACCTAACAGGTGCAATGAACACTATATGGGTGACAGACACATTTATAGCCCTGACTCAAGCCATGTATCAAAAAAATACATACCCTCTTAATATTTTGAAATTAAAAAAAAAATCAATAGAACTCCCTGACACATAGAGAATTAAAAGAAAAGTAATTTAAAAATAAGTATTTAAATTTTCAATTTTGTGTATTATATAATGAAGCAGTCATATGTTTGTAGATTTGAAATCATGAATGCAATGGCTACAAAAAAAAAAGAAATGATACAGTGTGTTGAATTGGTGACTAAAAGGGAAGACTGGCACTAGTAATGTGATTGTAAAAAATAGTAAAAGCTGTTGGTATACTTTCAAACAAAATAAGGTATTGTTTTCTCCCATTTTAGACAGGAGTTGTAATTATGGAAAATTCATTTTATATTTAAACCATACAAAATGCATACTGGGTTTACATGTAGGATGGAATTTGGGTCCAGGCTCAACTAATCAAACATGTTTTCCTGCTATATGAGTGGGCATTGCATTGAATCATGGGAATATTGCCTGTAGGCAGCACAATTTTTTATTGCACAAATTATCTAGTATCTCTACCCACTAAATGATAACAGCACCCTCTACATTGTGATAACCAAAAATTACATCACATATTACCAAAATGCACCTAGAGAACAGTATTGTTCCCATGGATAACCCCTAGTATATGTATATGAGTCACACATATATTAGCACAAACTTTACTTGTTGGTGCTTGGCCATACATATGAAATTTATTAAAATAAAAAAAATCTGTATTTATTAATCACTATTTAAGATCAAACTTTGTAAAAAGATACAGTTAGATGAACATTTCTACTATCATTAAACTATTGTCAATCATTTCTTAAAATAATACAGGTATTTACAACCACAACAATAAGGAAACTCACCTTGAACCATAACATCTTACCACTTCCTGAAATGCATAGTTCTGACTCTGTGGAATTTCAGAGGCCTATGAAAGTTTATAATTGTCTCCAAATATAATATATTCCCCATTTTTCATAGGCTTTAGTCCTGAATCACTGTTTGAAACCCACCAAGACCTTGATGTTTTATAGAACTGCCCTTTTGTTTCAGTCTACAAACTAGCAGGCTGATGAGGTGTCTAGACCATCATACCTCATTTGTCACAGACATTTCACTCTAATAATGAAAATACTGGAGTTCAGGGACCTGGAGTCACATTTTTGATAGACTTCCTGAAAAACTAATTGAACTATCCAAATCCAAAGTCCTAGTCACAGAGATTTTCATTACCTGTACCTCTGCTAGGAAAGCGATACCGCAGGACAAAGAACATCCAATAATATCCTGTAATAAGTTACTGACAGCATTCTAATACATACAATAGGGAAACCAGCTTTGAGCCAAGCTCTTCCAGACTGCTTCTTCTGGGTAGAAATAAGCCAATAGAAAATGTAATAGCTGAGGGCAGTTGCAAGAAAGAGCCATCATGAAATAGGCAAATTAAATTCCCCTGGGCAACTAGAGATAGGACAGGACAATAAACATGGCATTGACCTTTTCTAGTCCATTCTGTTTTTGATTTCTTGTTAATGTTGAATTAAACAGACTTCTACAGAGTAAAATTCTGGTACTTAAAACTTCAAAGGGAGGCCAATACCAGTTGAGGAAGGGAATATATTCTGGTGTGTCAAAAGAGAAGTTTTGTTTCTGCTTGAATATGAGTTTCTTCCATGGAGATCTCTTTTGTTCACTCATATTTCTTAAGTACTTTCAATAATTCCTGGCATGTAATAAGTTCTTAATAAATAAATATTGAAATAATAAACACATGAATGAAAACAGTATCAAGAGTCTGGTAATCTACAAGTATTGATAAAATTGAATGGAATATACTACACTAGTTATCTGCTTGCTTTCAAGATTTTTTTGAATTCTTTCTGTCTTTTGTTTAGAAAAATAAATTCAGAATAATATTAAATATAAAAAGTTAATTTTGTGGTCATGATGGAGACTCAGACTTTTGGGGGGAGGGGGGGAAATGGGCATTTATTGAAACCTTAAAATCTGTACCCCCATAATATGCCGAAATAAAAAAAAAAGTTAATTTTGTTAGAAAATGCTCTTATTATCAAATACATCCTCTTATCTTCCACATAACTGGGTAGGCCTTGCTGTTTGCCTGAGTAACCTAAAATGTTATTACTATCTGGTAATAACAAAGTAAAAGGATGAAAATAAGTAATAATGAACACTTACCATAACCAAAGTAATTTTCATTTATTATCTTGATCACACATTTTGGATGAACATTATTGGCATTTTATACAAAAATAATTAAGATATAGAAATAAGCGACACCTAGAATTTATAATCAGATGCATCTGAAAACCACTTGCCATTTCCACTCTTAGCATATCACAAATGCAATTGAAGGGGGATGGGGATAGAGGGAGAAAAGACAGAGGATAGAGAGAGAGAGAGAGAGATTGAATGATTGAATGAGGAGAATAGAGACTTTCCAGTGCAGACTGTGCTGGACCCAAGCAATCCTGCATATAAAGGAAAAGTCTCCAACACCTATACAATTACTATTTTCCATTCTCATTTACTATCATTTCAAAGACAAAGATTGAAAAATCTTTAAATAATCTATTATGTAAAATCTTATAAAATCTTATTATGTAAAATAAGAAATATACTTAGAGCACCAAATGGAGATATGTGGTCCACTTGTCGTTTTTCATGCAACATAGAGAGAAGGGTTTTTATTTTAATAAAATGAAATAAAATTTCAATTTAGTGGAATAACCCAAAACAATCCACAACATCTAGGGGAATAATGAATTAAAATTTTCCATATCAATCTATTCCTTAAATTCATCTATCTCAGATCCTACAAATTTTTTTTTATTAATTCCATAAATATTTAGAAAGTATTTGATCAGTGTCAGGCTCTCAGGTTTTAGGTGTAGAATGGTGAATATTCAGAATGTCAATGTCTCATATTTGTTTCAGTTTCTCCACTAATAGACAAATAGATCAAAGTACAGTAAGAGTGAGTGCTAGATGCCTAATTTTAGTAAATTATTTCTTTGAAGCCATTTAAAAGAATGCAGTCAGTTAATATATTTTATAGGAATGGCTTTAGTTACTGTTATTTAATACCATCAATGAACAAAAATTTGTCATGTCCTAGGCACTGTGAAAGTAATTTCCATACATTATTTCATTTACTCTTTACAAGAATCTCGTGATATACATAATATTTTTTTCACTTTATAAATTACGAGGCTGAGGACTTAGAAATATGCACTGAATTGCACAGCTAGTAAGTGCAGAACTGGTATTTTAACCCAGGTTCACCCTCTCCAGAGCCCATTCTCTTTTAAGAGGCCACAAGGACATTAAAAGTGTTCTTTAAAGGCAGTTCCTTCATCATAGACTGAATCTTCTCTAAAATCCTCTTAGTCCACAAATCCTTTAGCCATCTTTAAAGTCAGTATTTTTTTAATCATAACTATTTTATGTTCTTTTCCTTTGAACACTTTCCAATTTACAGTATCTTGCTTCCAATGTGGGTCTTAAACCTGGCTCTGATTTGCAGTGGTAGACTCTATTTCTGTATGTTTTGTCAGAGACACTGCTAAACACAAAAGAGAGCTATATCTTTCTTACATTCAGATTGCATTTAATTATGACCATGTGTTTTTTTTCTTCTTCTATGTGTCATTTTATCATTGAACCTTCATATATACAATAGTTATTCCAACCTTGATTGTACTATAAGGTAGTCATCCTTGCTAAACTGCATTCTATTCACTTATGGTAATTCTTTCAAACTGGTGAATGCATAGCAATGGCAATTAAAACAGAGACCAAATAGTTGGGGACTACTTAAGCAAGCTTAATGGTTGTAGGTCAGTTGAAAAACCATCCACCTGAGAGTGCTAAAGAACTGGAAGATGAACTTTCACAGCAATTACTTTTTATAGATAAGCGCTTATGGGAGAGTAGTTGAATTTTAGATGAGTAAAAAAGACTGCTTCTTACCATTTTTTAAAACGCACATAAAAGAACACTTGGGAATTACAAGCTAGTGACCTACCTCCAATACCAGAAAATGTTTTATGATTCATTTAAAAAATGTATTTATTGTACATTTGTAGTGTTACATAGGAGGAAACACAGAACTGTTAGAAATATGCCACAAGTCTAATTTTTTTACTTAATAGTGCTCTATAACTGTGGAAAGAAAATATCTCTTAGTTTTATGAAGGAGGGTTGCTTTGTTTGCTTTTTAATATGGTATTTTCTAATATATTTACTGATGAACTTGTTTCATTTTGTCAATGAAAATGTTAACATTGCACACTGTAAATGGAATACTTTCAAAACAAATAAAAATTCTATCTTTCCTTCATGGTTAAATACTTTCATCAGTCAACTTTGTTGAGTTACCAAAATTTGCTCATAGTCTGTAATTCACTTCTAAATATTTCCTAGTAAGAATATAGTTATTAAATCTCTTAACACTGTTTATGTGTACTTTGTCTCATTTTAAAAGTTTTATCCATGTTAGCATCCCTTTGCTTAAACTTTTAATACACTTTTAATACACAATACCAGTTAACATTTATCCAGTGGTTACGCTTGAATACTTTGGAGTGAGGCTGCTTTGATAATCATACAAAGCACTTAGTAGATGCGAGGCACAAGTGTAAGAGTCAAAAACATTAGGATTCCATTATGCATTCGACTCAAAGCTAAAAAGTTTACATGAATTATCTCATTTAATCTTCACAAAAACTCTATGAAATTATCTTCATGGCACATATGAGAAAGTTTAAGATAAAGAAAGTTAATTAACTTCCCCAAGTTTATATCTGGCAAATGTGTAAGCATTTACACAGTGAAGTTTCTCACCACTGTGTTTTTCTGTTCAGTCTCTTCTTCTACCTGGAATGTGTGTTCTTCTTGTTAACTAGCTAGGTCCTATGAAATTCAAATCATGCCTCATTCACATCCAGAAAATATGCCTTAGACCTCTCTCTGCATTCCATCTAGGCTTAGTAATAAGCCCCTGGTCCACACTGCCATAGTACAGTATATACCTCTCTGATGTTACATTTGCCATACTATGTAACAAATATGTGTTTCCATAGCAGTCTCTGTACTAAGCTATTGTTTCCTTTATTGAAAGGATTGTTCTTATAAAAATTTGTACCTAGTATGTGCTTGTTCATTTTAAGTGAATTAATGAATAAATGAATAAAGCAAGGAAAGTGATTGAAATAATAGGTTAGATTAAAAGCATACAGAGAAAGAACACATATTATATATAGTGAAGTCATAATATACCCTGGCTATATTATCATCCAGTGGGTTACTCATTATTTTTAAATTTTATTTTTGTTATTTTCCAATGAGTTATTTATAGTGACAACTCAGTGACTGCAGCAGGTAATATCATTATCCTCATTTTAGGGAGGTCAGATTGAGAAAGGTTAAAAATGCTTTTATAATAAATTACTTTTCTATTCAAATCAAGGTAGCTATTTTAGTGGGCTTCACTTCTTTTGTAATTCTATAAAAATGTAAATAATACGTGCTTATTAACAGAACCTAAACCATTGCTAAAATTAGACCATGAGTTTCATTTATTTTGGCCCTCGTCACTCTGCCTGTCATATATGCTAAGCCACACAAATTGGTATGGAAAGACAACCAAACTAAGCCAAGTCTTTGGTTATATTTCTCTTATGCAGATTAGCTCCAACTTCAGGCAGCTAATGTTTTACAATCCTTTTATTTACACAGTAGCTCCTTCATAATGACTTGATATATTTAACTGGTACAGTATAACTCATTATCACAAATTAAAATGGTAGAAAAAGAAACTCAGCTACCTCTATGCTATACTATTTTTCCCATTTTTTCACCCCATATGTCCCTCATGCTATCTCAGTCCACATTTTAACTATTTGCTGATACACCCCATTGAATGTCTTGTTGCAAATACTGAAACCTGACCTCATCATCCTCTAACCTAACATGTCGCTGACTTCTCTATTTCAATTAAGAGTGTGCTGTTTCCCAGATACCTAAACTCAAAACATTCAACAAGTTATGTTTAGTCTTTTTTTTTCCTTCCTTACCAAATGGCAAGACAATGCTTAGCCATGGGTAGTTCTATTGATTTTTCTGTCATAAAATTTTCACACATATCCCTTTTATCTCACTGCAACTACTATAAGTTAGGCTGATATTATTATAAAAGTTTCCCAGTTAGTATTTAGCCCTGATGCTTTGGTTATGTCAGTTATCTGTTCTTTTTTTTTAATTTTAGCGTATTATGGGGGTACAAGTGTTAAAGTTATATATATTGCCCATGCTCCCCTCCCCCCTCGAGTAAGAGCTTCAAGTGTGTCTATCCCCCAAACGTTGCACATCTTACTCGTTGTGAATCTGTTCTTAACTTTCTTTGGCACCTAAAGGATAAAATTTAAATTCCTTAATTTATTGTCCAGAACCTTTTAAAGTTAGGAACCAAGAAGATATTTCCGTTGTAACCCTACCCAATTTTCTACACAAACCCTCAGCTTGAATCAATGATATTACATCTGCAGTGTAATCCTTTGTACTTTTGCATTGGACTTTAGCTTGTATGAAGGTACCAAAAAACATGGCATCCACTTCATCTCCTCTGAACTATAAGGAGTTTTGCAAACTTTAGCTACTACAAAAAGCAGTTCATGATCATTAAGACAAGAAGGCATTTGCTCTTAGTCAAGGTATAGGCAGACAGGACCCAAAACTCAGGTAAAATTCAGTGGAAGACAAAACTGAAAACAAACTGGTAAGGAGGATTCATATGTTATAAACGAATATTTAAAAGTTCACATAAGGCTTATTCCACTGTAAGTGTTCAAATATCGGAGATCCACGCAAACACTAAAATTCATTCCATGAGGGTTATTGAGAGAAAGGTACCAGCCATTTGAGAAAAGGAACATTCTAAATGCCGCCTAATAAAGTATATTAAATTCCTTGTTCATATTTAGGAGTGTAGAGTCTATTAGAATAGTGTCAAAATCAAGAAATTATTTTTTATTGTTGTACCCTGCTGTGAGGCAGCAAGAAGTCCAGCTTCATAGTGGTATAATATATTGTCTATTATGAAGAAGACACTCTTTAATGTTTCTTTCAATTACAGGTCTAAAGTGTTACTTAATTTTGGAAACATTTTTTTCATTCTTGTATCATATCCTTTTATAATGCTTTTCTAATCTGTTGAACTGTTATTGAGAATGGACAGATTAGATTTATTTTAATTTGTTCCCCAGGTGTGTTCACAGCAATATGGATATGTGCTCTGGCTCAAAATTGGGCGAGTTTAACAAGGATTTTAGTTCATTTAGGATAAAGGATAAATGTCTGCCTTCAAAAAGTCAGTCACCTATATCTTTACTAAGTCAATTATAAAAATTTATGATAAATGATCAGAGACTTAATAAATAAAAGGGAAATTAACATCTGTCAAAATTAAAATAGAAATATTTGGAAGCAAGATTATTTTGGTGGAAATTTCTGTACAAAGCATTAAGCCCATCTAAGTAATGGTATATATTCACATATTATTCTTCAGCAAACTTAAATGCAGATACCAGATTCATGATATTTTAAACAATTTAAACTGTTTGAAATACATAATTACAGCTTTATGTCCTATTCTTCCTCATATTATGCCCCAAGGCTCTGAAATAAGTTGAAACTGGAGCAGCATGTAATGTCTCTATCTTGGATTGGAGTGAGGTTTATATCAGCAGAGAACTAATATAAAAACCATTACAATCCAAGATAAAGACATTGTTTTTACTTTATTTTATTGCCATAAAAAAGAAAAAAAAAAGAATAACAAGTAGAGAAATAACATTGAAATGATTAAGAGTTAAACTCACATGCTCTTTGAATCTTTTGTTTGTTTTTGGAGGCTTCAGCCTTGCTCAAAATCCTGGGGTCAGGCGATCCTCCTGCCTCAGCATCCCAGAGTAGCTGGGACTACAGGTGCATGCCACCATGCTAGCCTAATTTTTTTCCATTTTTAGTAGAGATGGGGTCTTGCACTCTTGCTCAGGCTGACTGGTAACTCCTGAGCTCAAGCAATCTTCCTGCTTGGCCTCCGTGAGTGCTAAGATTACAGGCATTGAGCCACCATGCCGAGTACGAATCTTTTTTTTAAATTATAAATTTTTAAAATATCTGATTAGATGCCCAGTAATGGGATTGCTGGATTAAATGGCAGTTCTACTTGCTGTTCCTGAGGTATCTCCATATTACTTTCCACAGAGCTTGTACTAGTTTGCAGTCCCACCAGCAGTGTATGAGTGCTCCTATCTCTCCGCATCCATGCCAGCATTTGTTGTTTTGGGACATTTTGATGAAAGCCATTCTCACTGGAGTTAAGTGATAGCTCATTGTGGTTTTAATTTGCATTTCCCTAATGATTAGAGATGTTGAGCATTTTTTCGTATGTTTGTTGGCCATTAGTCTTCTTTTGAAAAGTTTCTGTTCATGTCCTTTGCCCACTTTTTAATGGGTTATTTGATTTCTTCTTGCTGATTTTCCTGAGTTTTATATAGATTCTAATTATCAGCCATTTATCGGATGTGTAGCATGCGAATATTTCCTTCCCTTCTGTAGGCTGTCTGTTTGCTCTTGTGATAGCGTCCCTGGTTGTGCAGAAACTTTTTAATTTGACCAGGTCCCATTTATTTATTTTTGTTGTTGCTGTGATTGTCTTCGGAGTCTTGTTCATCATAGATTCTTAACCTAGGCCAATGTCTCAAAGGGAAAAAAAACATTCTATAAAAAAGACATCTGCACTAGAATGTTTATAGCAGCACAATTCACAATTGCAAAGATGTGGAAACAACCCAAGTTCCCATCAATACATAAGTGGATTAATAAAATGTGGTATATATATACCATGAAGTTCTACTCAGCCACAAAACTCAATGGTGATCTAGCACCTCTTGTATTATCCTAAATAGTGCTGGAGCCCATTATACTAAGTGAAATATCACAAGAATGGAAAAACAAGCACCACATGTACTCACCATCTAATTGGTAACAACTGATCAACACTTATGTGCACACATAGTAGTAACATTCATTATGTATTGGGCAGGTAGGAGGGCGAAGGGGGGATGAGTATATTCACATAATTGGTGTGCCGCACACCATCTGGGGAATGGAGATGCTTGAAGCTCTGACTTGGGTGGGGCACAGGTGATATACGTACCTTAAACATTTGTACCTCTGTTATATGTGGAAATTAAAAAAAATAGAAAAAAATTTTAAAAATCTCTGATTAAAAAGACTAGGAGGCTGAGTATCACAGTATTTAGTCAGCTGTATTAAGCATTAGATCTGGTTATTTGCTAAAATGCAGATGAAACATTAGATAATTAACTGAATGTCTGACTGAGTTGAGAGAATTTGCTGTATATTCTAGTGTCATAGATATAAAACTGAAGAATTTCATTTCTGAATTAAGAAAACAGTCAATTAAAATAATATATACACAAGTTTCACATATTTTGGTAGCCATTTGATTTTTTTTTTTTTTTTTTGAGACAGAGTCTCACTTTCTTGCCTAGGCTAGAGTGAGTGCCGTGGCGTCAGCCTAGCTCACAGCAACCTCAAACTCCTGGGCTCAAGCAATCCTCCTGCCTCAGCCTCCCGAGTAGCTGGGACTACAGGCACGAGCCACCATGCCCGGCTGATTTTTATATTATATATATTAGTTGGCCAATTAATTTCTTTCTATTTTTATGGTAGAGACGGGGTCTCGCTTAGGCTGGTTTTGAACTCCTGACCTTGAGCAATCCGCCCGCCTCGGCCTCCCAGAGTGCTAGGATTACAGGCGTGAGCCACCGCGCCCGGCAGCCATTTGATTTTATGAACAGCATTGTACCAGTTCCAAAGCAAGATGCCAACTTGCACTTACATCTTCATTTATGAGAGAGAGCCAGATGAATAATACATAGACAAAGCAAAAAAAAAAAAAGTAGAAAATAGTGAAAGTAATTCTCACATCATACTTCAAGATTTTTAAAAAGTACCACTTCACTTATAATCTGAATATATGTGATCTCCACAAAGACAAAAATTATAGTGTTGAGGACACAGACCCTACAGCCAGGCTGCCAGGGTTCAGTCACAGTTCTCCCAAATGTTTAGCTGTGTGACATTGAGTAAGGGAAGAGAGACAACTCTTGAGTCCTCCAGATGGCTCTGGTGGCTGTGGAGGTACTAACTTTCTCCTCTCTCTCTGTTGGAACTTGGCAGGGAGCAGGCTCCAAAGATTTAAATTAGCTCACTGGAGGAGCGCTAAGCCTCTGGCTGATCCTGGCAGTGTAGGTTTGCCTCCTTCCCTAGCTCATTTCCTGTCACTTCCTTTCTAACAAGTCCATTTCCACAGCCACAAAGACCTCAACTAGGTGTTTCCAGCTCCTTTTCCAAACCAGTAATAAACGTAAAGTGTTCCTTCTTCTTTAGCCTTCTTCTTAAGTCTTACCCAGCCCCCCATATTTAAGTAATCCTTCACATATATGTGTTCTGTTGTTCATAGGCTGCCACTTGTTAGAAACATGAGAAGACTGTATTGACTAACTCCACCAAACATTCTCTGGGATTACTGTTTTCTGGCCATCTACATTCACCTTTGATGAACTTCATTACATTTCTCCCCCATCTCTTTTCCATGATCCTAAAATAAATACTAGATTCAAGGGAGGACAGTTCTCTCACTTGCTGAGATGAGTGTCTTCCAAAATGAAGATCCTAAGTTTTTATTCCTACTGAAAAAAGTTCTACTTTTTCATATCATTTTACTTGAAACTCTGAAGACTGTTTTCTCCAGTCCTAGGTTACCTCTCCACTGTTTCCTTAGGCTCTTAACTCTATTCATTCTCAATCATGTCTGCCTTGTATTTATATGTCTTTCTACAAATGCCTTCAAATCACTCTTCATTTGCATGTTGTTCTTTTGTGTGCATATATTCTTTCATTTCCTTCACCATTTTACTGCAACCCAAAGCCTCCATCTCTCCAAAGAACAGTCCTCATTTGCTAAGTCCAGGCCCTACCATTCCCTTATTCCCTAACCTGTAAATTCTGGTTCCTATCACAACCCTCTGCTAAAAATATTTTCTTACAGGTTAGTAATGTTCTTATAACTTGTAACATCACATAGTTTCTTATGCTTTTCTATATTTTAATCTATCTCATGCAACTTAACTCAACAGAGTACTTTAACATAATAAGCATTTAATAACTGTTGAGTTTGATTAAATTGAAATAAAAATGTTAACTACTACTTTCTGTCTTATTAAGTGTGAGTGTTAGAGTCCAACTACAGCTTGCTGTAAGTTCTCTGTTTTAAATGTAATTTAATTCAACTTATAACTTTAGTCCCTAAATGTCCGTGATTCTCAGTTTTCTAAAACTTGAAATGGATATATAATCATTTCCTGCTCGTCTCACAGTACTGTAATGAAGATTAAATGAAAGAATGAATGGGATGATATGTGACAAAATACAAAGCAATTGCAAGCTATTACATGGGAAAATCTATGTTCAGTGATCTTGATACTACTATTGTAATTGTTTGGGGATACCAGTAACAATGCCCATATAAGATGGCAAACTTAATCAGTAATGTACATTCTGACTGCTCAAACAACCAGCCATTCTCCCATCTCTCTTCTCTCCTTGGGACTCCCTATTCCATAAGACACAATAATATTGAAATTAGACCAATTAATAACCCTACAAATGCTTCTAAGTGTTCAAGTGAAAAGAAGAGTCACACATCTATCACTTTCAATCAAAAGCTAGAAATGATTAACATTAATGAAGAAGACATGTCAAAAGTAAAGACAGGGGGGTGGAGCAAGATGGCGGATGAATAACACCGTCAGACAGTGTCTCTGCAGAAAAGACAGATTCTAGCAGAAATTAGAGGAAAGAAGCAAGAAGACGAGCATACAGCAGATGAGGCCCGGAAGGAGGGGTACCTGAGACCCCAGGAGACTCCACGGGAGGAGGCTGGGGAGGAGAACTGGAGGCTGAGACCACCAGCGCAGCATGGAGACCAGCGGCAAGGGTAGGTGGATTTGCTGTTTCCCCTCCCCTGCATTTGGGACTGCTGGTGGGCTACCCAGCGGGTGGAGAGACCTGCGTACACAATCCCAGAGACCGCCGCCGTCAGCCAGCGGTGAGCCTGTAGCAGACGTGGCACCAGGTTCTCAACTTCCTCCGGGCACCTCTGTGTGCACAGACCCGAGCCGCGCGGCAGGCGCCATATTGCCTCCTCCTCCCCTCCGGCAACCCTACCCACGGCTGCCCAGAGAGACAATACAGCCACCAGCCGGAGGCACCTCCAGGGAACGGGACCTTCCCTCTTGGGACCGTACAGCTGACTCAGGGGAACTCAGACTGTGAGCTCCCTACCCGCCCTTCCTCCCAGGTGCTGCTAGCACGTTGTTCCCAGGAGAACCCTGCCGACTCAGAGGCTGAGAGACATAGACCCAGCTTGGGCTCCCTGTGGGTGAATTGGGACCGGAAATCCTCTCCCTGGTGGGGATACAGTTTGAACTCTGGGACCCAAAGGTCGGACCTGCAATCCAGATCCCCTGCACCAAGGGCTACCATTGCCCAGGGCACAGAAAGGTTATACGTGAACAGCTTACTGAGGTGTGTGTGCCTCCAGGGGCGGATCGGTGTCCTAGAGGGCAACCCTCCTCCCAGGAGGAGGCCGTGCG